>NC_141135.1:178779926-179085835 GCF_053477565.2 Lygodium microphyllum
GGAAAGTGTGGCTACATTTGGTGAAGCGACTGTCATTCATATCTTCGAGGATGGCCATACATCCTACTATGTTGGGCGCGGCTCTCGTGGTTGCTCTTCTTCGTCTTGGCCCTATTCAAAGTCAAGCCCCTCTTCACTTGGCGGTTCCATTGGAGCTACATTGGATGGTTGATCTTGTTGTTTTGGTTCTCCAAACCCTAATTCTTCCAGCTCCTTGGTCAAGAATCTATCCTATCTTAGGTATTGCCATTATTGCTCCATGCTCAAGTTGGTGCTCTCTTTTGGTACTCTTTCACGGAGGCCATATCTCAAGGCTAGTTTTGCAAGTTCTAGCTTCCTTCGTAGCCCTTCCATGGTATCTTCACCCTTAGCTTGGGTCACATGCATGGCTGTGTTCAGAAAGGCCTGCTGCTATTGGACCTCAAGTCTTGCTTCCATTGCTTTTGCCCTTGTTAGTGCCATGATTCGTTCACTCTCTGCCAAGATAAGGCATTCGGTGAGGTCTTTGAGTCTTCTAGTAGTCTGTTCCTCCCATGCCCTAGCCTTTTTGCTCATCCTCTCTATGCCCTAATTATGGCATTGAGTCAACATCATTACCATCTATTCTTTCTCCTTCTAGATTCTGAGCATTTCCTCTTTCTACTATTTGAGGTGGTTCAACCACTCTGCCAGTCATTCTAACTCTAAAAGGGCCACCTGAAGTGGATTTCCACCTCTATCAGATTTTTGGCTGACACTTTGTCTCTTTGTACCTTAGCTTCATTTAGTTCCATGAACAACTCTTCCTTTTTGTATTTTCTCCTTGTTGCACTCTACATAGGCTTGAATCCTAACCCTTTCTAGCTCCTCAATAAGCTACTATCCGATTTTCTTTAGTTGGTTGAGGTACTCCATGAGGATCGAGAAGTCCTCCTCTAGCATCACATGTTCTCCTTGTTCCTCACCATGGGGATCTTATGCAACCTTCTCCTCCATTTTCCTTTATATGTTCTGTTTGCCTTCTAGATTTTTCCTTGAGTCACTTATTTGTCTTTGTTGGGTGGCTATTTGGCATATTTTTTTGAGTTTGTAAGCTGAGAATGTTTATTTTTCATTTTCCAACCATGTTGGTGTTGCTTTCCTTGTTCACCAGCTCTCCCAAATTACTGATGCTATGGTACTTTAGCTAGTTTTAGACTTTTGTTCTAGTGGCCAATCGGTGCTTGTTGTGCTCTTACCCTGAGAATGGGAGTTGGCCTACCAACTTGAGTTTCTATTATGGTACAACAGCTCAGAATTAGCTCCTTTGAGAGTATTTTTTGCAAAAGGAAAAAGTTTAAGATTGAACATTATGGAATGGTGCGATGTTCTAGTAACTTTTTATACTTCAAGAAATCCACACGTTCCAAGCATGAATTCCATTAAATATTTTCTTCAAGTACAAGTTTTTTTAATTCGTCTTTTTTTCTTTTGAAATTTAGTTTGAAGTTTTGAAGTTCAATGTATTAAGCCTAAGATGATCAGAAATCGGTGTATAGATACCAATAATTTCCCTAAATTTTAGGTTCATAGGAGGTAAAACTCTTAGGCCAAGATTCAATGAAATAGGTGTTAGTTATATCAAATAGCTATAAGTAGTTGCACACTACCCACTCCCATTGAAGTGGTGGATCTATCATTTGAGTGCACAACAATCTAGCCAACCTCATTACTAAGATGGATATAAATAATGACAATACAGTGTTGTTGTAACCTTCAACCTTGAGGAAGAAACTACTATTATATTTCTTTATGCTCATGGACTAACCTACATTCTAAAAGTCTCCTTCTTAGTTTAACGATGCCCATAATTGACAACTTTAAAATGGTAGAAGATATTTTTGACATGTATAAACAATTAAAAAAAACTACTTTTGGGCATAGAAAAGAATGGCTGGCCACTTATAGAGACTTCAGCCTTGAGGATATTGGCAAAGACACATGGTTTACTTGGTCCAACAACAAAAAAGGAAATAATTTAGAAAAAGCCCAATTGGATGAGATAATTTGGTCTACTTTCTTTCTTTATATCTATCTCATGTAAATTCCCCAACTCATCCCTTAAATCACTCAATATGTTTGATCGCTCCCATGTTCAATTACTATTTCAAATAAAGATGTCATTATCAAATTAGGTTTGGTTTCATGCTATTTGAATTTGTAAAGAAGTGGAAGGCAACTATTGTATTAGGAAATAAGTGAAAAATACTCTAGCCACACTAGCATGAGTGTAAGAGGCTTATTTTTCTCATCATGTTGAGCAATAAACAACTCTCTTTCATCTTCATTTACTTCATAGCTTTAATGGCTTCTACCTCTTGTTCTCCCTTCTTCCTATGCTTCTCTCTCATGTTCTAGTATTCCTTTTCGTCAATTATCCAAATACGTTTTCATGCTCTCATATAAATGAAATCTAAGTTAGTAGGTACATGAGACACACGATAGGGTCTAGTAGACTTTCAACATGCAACATCACACTACCTTTGAAGGCTTTGATAGGGTTGTTGGACAAGCTTGGTAGCACTAGGGCCAAAATAGCAACTCATAGGCTTAGGGGGTTCACTCATAAATATGTAAGTATATCACATGGATTCAAAAGAAAGGAATTTCAAAATACAATTTTTTATTTATAGAAGGTGCCATATAAGGGAGTTATTCATAGATTGAATAGAAAAGGGGTGTGATTTATTTAGGAAATGTTCACAAATAAGGGTATTTTAAAATACGCCTTGAACACATGTGATATAGAGGGTTTGTGTATAGCGAATCCCTCGAGCTCATGGACCAATTTTCAACCATTTTCTTCAAACTTTTGGAGAAAGAAGGTTAACTAAGATTAGTAGATGTTTAAGTTATGAGAACTTTTTACTTAGATAGGGTTCGCAGCATTAGGGCTAAAATAGCAACTCATGGACCAAATTTCAACCATTTTTTCAAGAATTTTGGAGAAAGAAGACTAACTAGGGTTAGTAGAGGTTTAAGTTATGACTACTTCTGAAAAGCATGACTTCTCCTTCCCTTTTCTCAAGCTTTCTCATAGATTTCATGGAAGAAACCAACCAAGAACTAGTCCTTTCTCTCAAATCCTAGCTCATAGAGATTACGTGGACTTGAATCAACTTCTTCTCATCATTTCTAGCTAGAGCATAACCCTCTAGAAGAGTTCTTGAGCCATCTTTCACCTACAAATAACCTAAAAAAGTGCATGCAAATTTGGATTGATTCTTGGAAAATTTTGATTCAAAAGAAAAACTCATAATCATCCTCAACTATGTTATTCCAGCCTTTGCTAGTCATTAACATCCAATTCAAGCAAGATTTGATTGTTTTTTCTCCCTTGCAAGCTTCTTGAAACCCTAGCTATGGCAACCATGAAAGCTTGGTTGCAATCTTTGAATCTTCATTGCTTTCTTGAGGGAAACACTTTATTTCATTCCAAGAATTCATCTTTAACTAATATTCTTTATTCTTGTTGAAGAAATTGAAGACATTGAAATAAGATTGTGAAGATTGCAACAATGGAGTCTCCAATGGAATGAAGAATTAAGAAAAATGACCATAATAGTGCAATTTCTCAACATGATACTTGGAGATTGCTTGAAGACTATTAAGGAGTTAAGATTACTCATCTTGCAAGATATTACCATCAGGAAGGATTATGAAACATGCGGATAATTAAACCTTCATCAACTTCTTGAAAGAGAGCTAGAATGTCATTGCCATGTTGATATTTCCAATGAAAGAAAAGATGTATGCCAAGGAAGATAGCAAGATAAAGGAGACGTGACCCTCTCTTGCTATTAAAGAATCGAAAGGGGTGCACAACCTGATTAGTTCAAAAGGATTTAATTTTATAAATGGTGTTGTTACATTTTATCATTAGTAATATATGCTATTTCATGCAAGAAGGGACGCTATTAGTATGTTTGGGTGCTCAAGCCTATGTGGACAATCACATTTACAACCAAAACAAATATACACATTCAAGGTAATATTCACCCAAATCCACTTTGGATGTAAGCCTACAAAGCAAGTTATTAATCACTTGGATCAATGGGATGTTATGATATTTAATTCACTGATATGAAAATATGTTTTTTTTCACTAATTTTTTCTATTTATCACATAATAATGTCTTACTAAACGTGTCTACATTGTCAAATGCTTTTATGAAAAGTGAAAAACCCTTGCAAAACTATAGATAGATTGGATTTTCGTTAGCTTAGTTATCATCATAATTGTTGTTTTGTCTAGCTTAGGGGATTATTTTGGTTATTTTGTTTGAATTTATTCAGTGTGGAAACTTCACAGCCTTGGTCAAGATTGGTATTTTTTTGGGTAGGTTGAGGCTAAAGTTTGTTGGAAGCTTCCAAACAATTTGAAACTGGTATGATTTCTTGTCGAGACGCACGTGGATACAGAAAACTTGAGGGTCATCTCCTAATCTTTTCAAATACTTCCATACCATGGGTTGTGTTGATGCACATTTTGCACCATCATTGAGTACTAGCATGGCATGAGTCCCGTTGTAGCTATATGTAGTAAATCTTAGATGCATGCACACTTGAGATAACACCTTTCATTGAGCGTACACAGGTTCTTGCATGCATGAGAGTTGGGAAATTCATCACTAAATTAGGGACCTCTAGTTGAGTGGGAAAGGTGGTTGGGCGAGTTTGAGGGTTGTGAAGGACAACATCATTTGTGAGATGGGTTTTTTTCTTGGTCAACATCTTGAGGACCAATATTTCTTTTGAGAGACTATGAGATTTTGGGTGGGTGGAGAGGATTACAATATTTTCTTGAGTGTTGAGAGGTGAGGTTAAGGATCTAATATAATCAAGGAAGTGTGTTTGCATCTTGCATGACGCACATATACATGTAGATAGGCTAGGCGCTATATTTTCTAGTGCATCCATTTTTTCGTGTGAAGCATCCCTTATTTGATTGCATCACATAGATTCAAATTTGCATTTCTTCTCAATATCATGAATGCTTGAGTATGATGTACAATATCAGCAACATATTCTTGCTAGGACACATTGCAATTGTGACAAAGTATGAATGTTCAAGAAAATAGAATGATTATGAAGGCTCAACAGATCATGTTGGAAGTAAGAGAAAGTGAAAGGCCCTCAATATTTGAAGGCATCATTTAGTAGCCTGGTCTTCTCTATATTAACATTTCTTCATCTTACTTATGAGGAAATTCTTGAAGATCATCTTATTGGGATGATTCGACTTATATCAATTCTTGATTTTCTGGTTTCCTAATATCATCACCTTTAAAATTTGGAGAGAGAGAGAGTTGTAAACCATGGCATGGGATCATATATTTGGATTTCTAGGCTTGTTGTCATGTCTTGGGTTAACACCTAGCCCCCTTGACATTAATAGCTCTGAAAATTTAAGGGAATGGGTATGGAGTGTTTTGAAGTCTTGCTATGAGAGGGTATATGTCAAATATGTTGTGCATGAGCTAATCCAAAACAAGAATAACTCAAGAAAGAAGCCAAATTGTTGAAGATATCATATGAGATGCATGAAGATGAAATTTTGGGGTAGGATACTCATCCCTCACAAGATGATTTGTGGCATTTGGGTGACTTCAAACATTGGACTAGCCTCCTAGCACGTAGCTAGGATGTTTGATGTGAAGACTAGGACTGGGGACATTTCGAGAACATCCACAATTCCAAGGAGCTTGTTCATGGATCCAATGTCGGAGTTGACATTGCTATCCAATTTCTGGAGTTCAATAAGAAGTAGTTCCTCAACAAATCATATGTTGAATGAGCAGTTGTTGTTGAAGTGACGGGAGATCTAGATCTTCCTTTTCATTCAAGAGCAACGATGATAAAGAAAATATAATTGCTCATAATATTTTAAATGATGATGTATTGTCAAGTGAGACCTCACTTGTAGATAAATATGGTGGCCTATCGAAAAAAGCTCTAGACGAAACAAATGTGTAAGGTGGCCAAAATGAAAATCTAAAAAGCTTTAAGTTGATAGCTTTTGAGTTTACCAAGCTTTAAGGGCTTTTCAACATTTAAAGCTTTATGAAAAGCATGAAAAACATTTTGGAAACTTAGAAGGCTTTTTACAAGCACTACATTTGTATTAAGAAGAGGGGTCTATAAAAGGAGAAGTGAGAAGACTAGGCCCTTGCCCTATCCTTCATAAATAATTTTGTCTTGTGATATGAGAGAGGAGGGTCCATACAATTTCTATTTTATTCTAGACTCAAGTATTTTGTTTGGTGTTGTCAATTGTTCTACCCAAAGTGTTTATTGGAAATTTTTTAGGGCAACAAGAGGCATTGTTGGTTGTTTAGGCTCGTGTGTGGATTGTGTAGTGCTCAAGGAACAATTAAAATTTTCATCTTGCATTGAAAATTGATAGTCAATTCCCTAACCCGCACTCCTTAACATCTTGTTATCGAAATGTGAGAGAGGCTTGTCTTCGATCCCCTGCTTGCCTGACAACGTGTAACACTAGTCACATTGTGCCAGGTGGATAGGTAGAAAATTAGTGTGTTGTGTTTTTGGTGAGTAGATTATTAGTAGTGAAAGGTATATAGATGCAATGATTTTATACTAAGTAGTGGAGAGCCTTTGGTGCATATTCAACCGAGCTGTATATGCACTTATGGGGGGAATTATTTTTTATTGAAGCCTTTGTAGTATGACCTTAGGGAAAGACAATGATTTTTAAAGCTTATACTTATAATATAAACCTTATTATAAATTTGATAGGCCTTAGAAACTATTAGCATTAACAAATTGTTCAAATAAGGAAAGAAAAAAAAAACTCCAAAAGGATGCTTTTCGTTATCTTTAAGCACAAAAAGCAAAAAAAAAACCATTAGAGGCACTCACTCATGCATGGAGGAGATTATATCCATGACCTTGTCATGCATTCTTATCTCTATTTCTATCTTGTTCTACGGTATTTTCTCAATTTTTGGTTAAGTGTTTCTAAATTACACTTAAGGTGAATAGCATGGCGGGACCCCAATTAAATATCAAATCCTCCAACCTTCCTAGACCTCTAATGCTCAATGATGTCTATGGTGATCAAGTTAGGTGATGTTGAGCCATGTCTTGGAAAGTGAGGCTAGGGTCAATTGAAATTGCAAACTTTAGAATTTAGGAATGAGATTCTTTATGGTCAAATGTGAGCATGTGTCAATTGTACTTTGGTGAAATGACATTCGCAACCTCAAAAAAAACCCCATAACTTTTAACTTAAAGGGAATACTATTAGCATGCATGCTCAAGCCTATGTGGACTAGCGCATTTCTTATCAAAGAAGAATTATGCCTTCAAGAAGATACCTACCCAAACCCCTTTAGTTGGATGCCTGTCAAGGCAAGTTATTAACCGTAGGGAATGATATGTGGCCTAATTAAAGATCCAACTCTCTAATACTTATTGTTGTTCACTTAGAAAAGTGAGATTAGTGTGAATTGAATTGTATAATTCTAGAAAAACCATAACATTTGAAAATAAGGATTTTAGATTGTTAAATAGGAGCCTATTTCAATTACATCATGGTGAAATGACATTCATGGCAATAGGAAAAAATCTCCAACTTTAAAGTGGGGTGTTTTATTATTGATTCTCAAAAAAAAAAATCCAAAAAGAAATCAACTTTTTTAGATGATGCATAATCCACCATCACAACTTTTCAGCATAATGATAGGAATGACACTATTTACACCATGGACTCTATCAAAACAAAAAAGTCTACCCTCCCACCACAATGATAGAAATGACACCTTTTCAAAACATAGACTATCAAACAAAAGCAATCCGCCCTCCCAAATAAATGAGGCACAACTTGTCTTATCATAATTTCAACCTTTCCCATAACTTTGGGTGGCCAATTTCCAAAAGAGCTAACACATCTCATGGCCTCTCCATGCCAATGAAGACAACTCCATTATTTTCAAAAAGGACCACAACATATTATATCAATGATAAAGCATCATCTCTCCTTTCTTATGTCCTCCCTCTTATTGGAAAAAGCCATTCATAAGCTATTGCTATGAACATAGTTCTTGAAAACATAAAATGAGATGCTACTTAAGTACTTGTGTGGGGTCGTTGTCTCATTAGCCACCACCAATACATACAAGTGATCAAACTCTAACATTCATGCTTGTTAAGCATAATCTTTGCATAGCTTTCCCCCTCTCATCTCCTTGAATGCTATCTGGTCATTGTGATAGTGCTCAACCAAGAAAGAAAGTGCTTGAAAATCTTCTTCAAAAGGATGAAGGAAAATGAGTATAACAAATGATATATGCTTACTAAAAGAAGAAATATTTACTTGACTCTTTGACAAGATTAGCATTGCAATAGCTACATCTATGCATGAAGTCTATATTGCTAGAAGTTTACCTTCATGGCCTTTAAAGTAATCAACGGATAGAAATGCCAAACACATTGAAAAGTAATCAAATTTTTGAGTCCATGACTAATCAAATAAAGGAAATGAACCTAGGAGAAATCCATGCTAGATGGATATTAGACATATACTTTAGTCTTATGTAGAGCTTCTTATGAAAATCAACCAAAGGAGATGCATCTTAGGAGTAATCCATGCTAGATGCATATTAGACATATGCTTTAGATTTTTCTAGAGCCTTTTAAGAAAATCGTACATTTGAAGGCTATGTCACAAAGGGACCACAATTAATATGAAGTTGATTATTTATTAAACACTTGTAACTCTCTTAATTGCTTTCTTAGTTTTTCTATATTGGAGGTTTTTAAAAGTTGATTAAAGAGAAAAATAAATTATTTTCTTAATTATTAAATAGTCTTAGTTATTTCAAGTTTGTTTAGTGTTAAGTAAAGAAAAATTTAAGTATCTTAATCATCTAAAAGCAAACATCTTAATATATGTAATGGAAGTGGTGCACTATCTTAATAATCTAAAAGTAAGCATATTAATATAAGTAATGGAAGTGGTGCACTAATGGATCATTTACTTGGTGAAACTTACTTGCTACGACAAGTAATTCAACATTTGATAGAGTTGATGCAAAATGTATTTCTAAATTATAGGTTTCGTAAGCATTTGCTTATGTAGTGTCTCAAGATTTACTTTCTCCAAGTAGGTGCTTCAACTTGGATTCATTTTGACTTGCTAAAGTGCATGAACTTGACCATGCATTCCATTACTTATACCATACTCTTCAAATGAAACCAAACTCTGAGGGGGCTTGGTTAGTGTCAAGGAATATATGCGAGGAGCCACATCGAATACATGCAAAGATCCCCATTACATCTTAGTCATATAACTTTTTATCTCAAACTTGCTAAAATTCCTAGCATAAAATTTTAGAAACTAGATTTCATGTACAAAATCCCACCATGAGCCATATGAGGTATATCCAATAAATTGAGTAATCTTCTTTTAGATGTCCAAAGTCTCCAAGTCATCTTAGTGCTCACCCTCAATATTGCATTTAGACCCCTTATTTATGACTCTATCCATGTGATATTTAAGTCCTTGGTATTCCTATTGTTTGTTTTATTGTTTTTGCAAGAGTTTATTACACATTGCATGTATTAAGGCCAACACACTTGTGTGTTACCTATGTCTTAAGACTACTTGTTTTCCTCTTTCTAACTTCTTATTCATGTGTGTGGTTAAATTTTTTCTATTGGTGGTTAGCATCATCTTTTATTTTAGCTATGCAATCATGTGTGTACAAGTGTTCTAATTCAATTTATAGCTAATTGTTTAATCTCTTTTACTTACACACCCATATAATCAAGCCTTCTAATTATGAAGAAAGTCAAAGATAGAAGTTTGTACATTTCCACGTGTAGAACATAGCATAAAGAATCTCATCATCACACTACAACATCAAGATTTTGACTCATAAAAAAGCTATGTATAGAGATATGCAATTGTTTACTTTTAAATGATTGCATGAGTATATAATTCACACTTATTTCATATACCTTGAGAACCTTACATCTTTTATGGGAAACTTAAGGTTTGAAGCCCAAGGTGTCATGACAAGGTGATCATAATATGCCCACTTTTTGCATGTCTCAACACGTCCACACTTAAGGTAACAATATTTTTCAATGTAGATTGTAACTTTATGAGGAATGAACATTATCCAATGTATCACTATACTTTTATTTTTAAGAGGGAACTTTCTTTTTGGGAAGAGTCCTTAGCCTAATCTCTCTACCTTTTTCAGCAACAAGGAGCTCTAGCATACTCTCTCTATCTTGCTCTAGTTCTCTACATGAGACAAATTTAAATTTGGTTGTAAAAATAAAGCTTCATTAATAGGATTCCCTACTATAAAGAAAATACCATTGTCGTCAATGCATTCATGCCCCCCAACATCTTTGAGGTAATTTGAGCACCCTCCTTTTTAGGAAGAAAACTCATCATTGTGAAAGGCATCCCTTTTGTACCTTAGACCTCATATATACAACATATTTTCCATATTTAGACATACAATAAGATTTTAGACGATACTTGATTACCCAAGACATTGTTGCCTTTTCATGTGAATCAAAAGTGTGTTTCCTCTCATAAATCAACAATTTATATTTAACTCTTAGTTTATGCAATTGTTGAAAATTGTTTTACCCTCTCCTCATCCTCCTCCTCCTCCTCCTCCCCCCCCTCCTCCTCCTCCTCCTCCTCCTCCTCCTCCTCCTCCTCCTCCTCCTCCTCCTCCTCCTCTCCCCCTCCCCCTCCCCCTCCCCCTCCCCCTCCCCCTCCCCCTCCCCCTCCCCCTCCCCCTCCGCTCCCCCCCTCCCCCTCCTCCTCCTCCTCCTCCTCCTCCTCCTCCCTCCCTCCCTCCCTCCCTCCCTCCCTCCCTCCCTCCCTCCCTCTCTCTCTCTCTCTCTCTCTCTCTCTCTCTCTCTCTCTCTCTCTCTCTCTCTCTCTCTCTCTCTCTCTCCCTTGTGTGTGTGTGTGTGTGTGTGTGTCTCAATTTGTCAACCTCAAGGGGAAGAAAACCTAGCAATGTACTATTCATGACCACTTGTAATGATAGTTAAACTTGTCCTTTTCAATGATACTAGTTGCTCGTAAAGAGAAAAGTTACTAGAGTAGGACTAAAATGGAAAAATTACCAAGGCATCAACAAGGGAGGGTAATCCAATAATTGGGACTAGGGGATTCATAGTACTTATTTTCTTGCCTATTGTGTTGTATTCATTGCAAAACATTGGTTAATAGCTAACTATGTGCTAATGACACTTGGCATAGTTGGTGCCATTTTAAAGCTTGTGAGGCTACCCCTCACTTGCTTCACATTTTTGCGAGTGAAGAGAAGCAAGTACATTTTCACATAGTTGGTTCCCTTTGCTTGAAAAAAAAACAAGTAGCACGTTTTGCATGTAATAGATGACACGCTCTACACATAATGATATTTTTTTAAGCAACATGAAGCTATGGCACATTCTTAGGTATTAACTACAGATTTATGTGAGTCAAACAATTCATAATTTTTATATCTTCATTCTTCTAAAACCTTCAAATAAGGTGCCCGTTACTATCACTCTATTGGCCCCTCTCATTCTAAATTAATCTTTGTGTGGAAATGTATCACTATGAAGTGGCTATACCTCAATAGCTTCACTTTTTTAGATAGTGCAAATTATTACCTTTATTACCAAAGTACGAAGGGAGGTACATCTCACATTGCACTAGTTTCTTTATAAGTAAACCTAGGTGTGCATAGAGATATAGGTCTACCTAGAAAGGATTGTAAACACACACACACATTACTAGTACTTGATTCTCTTCTCTACCCTTACACTACACTACACACACACATCTACTTTATATTTTAATCACACACTTCTATTGTTGCAAAAAATATTCATGCTTACACACTTACACACACACACACACACACACTCTCTCTCTCTCTCTCTCTCTCTCTCTCTCTCTCTCTCTCTCTCTCTCTCTCTCTCTACTTATCCTTTCTTCATCCACACACACACACACACACACACACACACACACACACACACTCTCTCTCTCTCTCTCTCTCTCTCTCTCTCTCTCTCTCTCTCTCTCTCTCTCTCTCTCTCTCTCTCTCTCTCTCTCTCTCTCTCTCTCTCTCTCTCTCTCTACTTATCCTTGCTTCATCCACACACACACACACACCCCCCACTCATAATATCTTTGTATTACTTTCTTACATGTATGTTATACACACTACGTGGCTTCTCTTCATAAACTCCCATACACATAATCTCTCCTTCTTTATATTTTCTCAACCTCCTCTATTTCTCTTGTATACCTTATTTTCTATATACTAAAACATAACATACTTTCCTTTAATGGAAATCAATAAGCTAAGACTTTACCTTAGGATTTACACATACTAGTTCCTTGCACCCCCCCCCCCGCCCCCCCCAACCCACACACACACACACACACTCACTCACTCATTTAACATAATATAAGGATATTATGTTATGATGGGTTTCTTAGATGCAACATGTTTACATGGCAAATGATATGTACTTGTCTCCAAATGAACATTTTTCTTAGCAAACCCACTATAAGTCCTATTTTGAGTTAAATATCATATTCAAATATGTATTTTTAATTAAAGCATGTAGTAAATAGTGTATTATTGGCATTAAATATATTTTAATGGCAATTTGTGAATGAAAACCTATGGAGAGCCTCAATGACACATTCCATGCAATTCATAAAGAATTTGTAGACATTATCTATGATGATTAAACCACAGATTTTTGAAGTGAGGGTATAATTTTTGTATATTACGCACAATATATAATTCCATCAAGAGAAGGTGTGTATGGACATATTGAGAATTTGCCATTGCCAAGCCTTCCATCTTTGAATTGTGAGACTTCTAATGAAGCAACGACAAAGAGCTTCAAACTCAGAATAGGGTCCAAGACATTTAAAAGGCCATGATTCCTAGAAGGATCTCGAAAGGAATACACTTGTCATGGTTTGTACCCTTGTACATGTCTTTGTAGTTTTTAAAAAAATAATAAATTTATAGAGGATGAAGATTTTATAGCTAAGTAGAAAGTTTTCAGATGAGGATTTGGACAATATATCCTAGGACTATTTTGGTCATTTAGAGAATGTGACCACAAGGGTGATTTTATATGGTACAATGCATGCACTCCATCATTGGCTGTATCTTACAACATCTCCCAATAATCTCTTGGTATGGATTTTGAATATAAGAGCTACAAACTTAGATATGGTAGTTGGGTTCCTTTAGATTCTAATGTTGATTGTATTCCATTAATAGTGGAGGTGCAAGTAATTGGATAAGAAGTAAAGGAGATTAATGTAATTGCTAACTAGAGTCAAAAGGATGTAAGAGATACCTTGGAGTTTCTAGAGAATACAACTCTTAGGTATAAGTTCAAGATCAATGGTACTACAATTGGAAAAAGAGTTGAAGACTCCTTCTCTTATATGAGGTGTTTGCCTTGCATTTTGAGTTTTAAACCATGAATATATAAACAATTTTGAATTTTTTCTTTCTTACAAATATTTTTGCTAAATGTATTGTTCAATAGACAATCATAAGCATTGTAGAGAAATACTTGGTATGAATTTGTTCTTGCTGACAAACATTGTTGTCAAAGGTGTAGACATTCATAAACTTTATAGAGAAACACTTTGTATGAATGTACAGAGGGATGAATACAAGGCTAGTCTTTAACATCTTTCTGATCTTTAGTTTCTCTCTCCTTTGGATTTTTGTCCTTCTTTGGTATGGTTTCTTCCTCATGACTTTCATTAATCATCATTAGTTTCCTTACTATAGATTATTTCTTTTATTGGTAGAAGAATTTGAATTTCATAAGAAAGAGGGGAGTCATGGTCTATTGATGTCATTGTCCTATCCAAATTTAACTCAATATAGCTCTCCCTTATCCACCACATGTATGACTTAGGGTACTATTTACCCCATAAGAGAGCATACAACAATTGAGTTACCAAGTGTGATGGTTCTGCCCTCGGATACCCACTCGGGACCCCTTGGGGACCCGGTCTAGGCCCCCAGCAGTACCACCCTTCCCCCAACTTTGCCATTTTGACCTCTCAACACGTCATGAAACACCTCAACGTGACACGAAACGTGACACGGATCATAACATGCTCACACGAATGCCCAAGGGCCCATCTTGAGGGCAACACATCATATTTATAGCAAAAAGGTATGTACAAGGTAGCCGCATAGCAAGGGACTTTATCACGGTGGGTGGGTGGAGCTATCAACGTGCTGCGACACGACACCAACACCATGGGTGAGGGAGCTACAAGAAATATCAAGAGAGACTATCAATTTAAAAGAAAGTTAAAATGCTTATATTCACCCCATCTATGTTCAGTACCTTTGAATCAATTATACTACAATTATTCAAAATGACTCTCCATCCACAATTGTGTGAGTCACTTTTTGTAGTGGGACCTCTTAAAGTAGAAACTTAAAAGGTCTCTAAGAGTCAACAATGTCTTCAAAACTAGTGTCCTAGTGGGTAGTAACAAGTTTAATAGCACTGTAAATGAAAACTTATTAGCAAACACTAAAGAACTTATTTGCGAAAAAACTAGAAAACAAGGAAAAACCAAAAAATAAGGGAATACCATTGACAATATATTTTTTCCATGCCATGAATTCTAGAAAGAGAATGCATAAGGATGACCTCTCAATGAAGAATATCGATGTAGATTAGACTTAGTGTACTTTTTAAAGTGAACATTAGGTAACAAATATGAAAATACATCACAAAACATAATATATATAAGGGACATAAATTTCAACATATTAAAAAAAGATATGAAAGTGTGTGATACTATAATTTTTTTTAAAAAAGCTTTCAACGTTGAATCAAACTTTGAAAACAAATCCATAGAGAGAAGTGGATCAACAATATGTATGTTCTTATCAATATCATTGCTAAGAGAAGCAATGTATGCCATGTATAAAAAAAATGCCTAAAATAAGAGAATGAAGGTGCAATGAAATTTGAAAAAGTCAATCAAAATAAAGAGAGGCCTTATCTTTCTTCTCCAACATGTCTTGTCTTCTGAAGATATGCTAAGGTAATCCTCTTTCTATGACATATGAGAAACATTTACAACCATCTTGCCAAATAATTTGCTCATCATCTCATAGTTAATTGGTCCAAGAGACTTAATCTTTATTTGAAAATCGCATCCCCAATTTCAACCTCCTCTTTAATTTTCTCCTCCAAGATAGTCTCTCACTAAGCTACACCTCTTGTAGGGTACATGTGAGTAATATCTTCAACAATAGGCTCATTTTTTGGCTTCAAAAGTTTGTCAAAACTATACATTAGCCTACTCACCATATTAAATTCCTTGTTCATCAATGTGATCCTATGTGCATAGGCAATAGTGTTGTAAGAATTATTCATGAAATCAATATTGAAGTCCTCTGTAGCCTCCTATAAACAAAGTATAGCTAAAAGTTGCCACTTTTTATAAAGCCAATCAATAATAGCAAACCTAAAAACTTTATTTGAAATATGACCACTCTTATGAATGTTTCCTTTGGGATGATATGGTTGGTTGCCTTTTGAGCTTTCTTGATCTCTTTAAAGCACCTCTGTATATAGAACCACCTTGACTTCCTCTTTCTCTTCATTAGACATGCTTTGGGAAACTCTCAACTAGGGCAACTGCAGGTTCACCATGGTTAGGAGCATCCATAAGATTTGAAGGTTCCCCATGGTCAAGAATAGTAGGAACACTTAAATTTGATAATCAAGAGAAACTGGACTTTCACTATCATTTGATGATTAGGCCTTAGCTAAAGGCTGAGAAGTACCTTGCTCTTTAGGACTCTCATGAAGCACTAGGACAATAGGTCCAACATTTACATCAGTAGTGTTTGAGGGTGGCTATTGCAGATATACCTTCCTAGTAGTTTGCTTGGTCTTGGCCATTGAATGTGTCTTCTTTCATAGGAGAGAGGATCCCACAATGGAAAACAAGATAGGGATATGGTGAGAGGAATAAATGGCCTAGGAAAGGACAAGATCATGTCATATTTGTCATTAGAACCTGATACAACATGAGGAGATGAGTGACTCACAAGGTAAATAATAAATTGTGCCATGTGTCACCCTTGATATATTGACGGTTAGATTTTTTCCACCTATCAAATGCACCTATAAAAAGGTCCCAGTTTGTTTAAATACAAGATTATTTTCACTTTCTTACCTTATGCCTATTTTGATTATTCTTGGCCCCTTTGACATCGTACCTCTAAACCATTTGTGCTATAAATTATTCCTACTCTTTCAACTTGATATAGAGCTAGAAATACACTCATTGGATCATTCAATAGCCCCCATCAAGCTATATCAGCATACATGTTGAGATCCCCTCACCCGCTATATCCAGCAAGGAAGAGTACCAGTAGGGAGTGACCTACAAAGTCTAGCTTGTTTCGATCACTTGTTTTCACACCATATCTATTTTGGAGTCCTAATTTTGGAACTCTTTTGAGGGATTTCTTCATTTTTTTGTATTTTTAATCTTGATTTATCATGTCTGAAGAGTTAGGGTCCTTCCCTATTTCTTCTACCAAAGGATTGAGTTTGAAAAGGAAATGAAGGATGACCTCCACAACATCCAATGAGTCAACTAAAGGAAAGGAAGGCCTAGTTCTTGATGTACTTGCAACCACTTCTTTATGTTCCATAGGATGTACAAGAATGTCAAGGAGGACCCTTGGAAAATGAAAATCCCCTTTAAGGACCCTAGGTGCCCAAATTATAGAAATCATAGTCTTTGAGAGGATTTTTGATTCTCTCATTCAGAGTGATATTGAATTGTCATTTCTCCAAATTGCTAAAGGATATGTTCAACCCTAAATGGGATTTGAATCAAGATATAAATTATTCCAAAAAATTTTGCAAAGAGGACTATGTAGTGTTTGAATATTTAACATATCCAATAGTGCAAGTGGACTTAAAAATTTTGTTCACACAACCCATTGAGAATTCACCCATAGAGAAGACATTGTTGACAAAGAAGTGTAAATATTGTTCTTTGGATAACATTTACATACCAGAAGTTGTATGCTCTCTTCACCCAAGGAAATGAAAGCTTATATTGAAGTTTGTTGCATTCATTATGTATGCTCTTGTGAAATCTTCAGCAATGGCCATTTAATTATAACCCACAAAACCGTCCATGAAAGAATATATCTCTCACCCTACTAACTAATTTAAAATTTGGTTGATAAAAAGCAAAGGATAATAGTCCTTCACCATATGCTTGTTCAATTTCTTAAAATTGACACACATGTGAATTTGATTGTTGTTTTCCTTTCTTATTACCACTAGTGAACACCTTTTTGTATGTTCAACAGGAAATATGAGACTAGTCTTCCTTAAATGCATCAATTTCTCAAAAAGAGGCTCTCTCAGCTCAAAAGGCATACGTCTAACCTTTTGCCTCACTATTTTAGTATTTCCTTGAATGGGACCATATGCATGGCGACAGAGGGGGGAATCCCCTTTAGCTCATCATAACTTTGTAAAAATATATCCCTAAACTCCTATAGGAATGCTACATAATCTACACGCTCATCAATAGATAACACCATGCTGAGTTTAATGGGGTGGGGATCATTAAAACTTGGTAAACCTTCTCAGTCATCATAGAACCCTCTTCAGAATCATCAAAATTTGAGGTTCCAACTAGTGAAGTTCCCTTATGAGTGCCTCCCATTCTGTAGTGGGAGGTAATGCCCTTTCATCCAATGGGTGCTCAAGGTATGCATCCAAAATTATTCTCTTTAATCCACACCCAAAAATCAGTCAACCAGTTGGGATATCCACCAAACAATCAAAATGTAATATCCACAAACGTCTAAGCAACAACTAAAAGCTTGGCCTCCTAGCAAATCGAATAACACAGAAGTCAAGGAGACACTCAATATTAGCAACTATCACATGTACTTGCGTTATCATTCCTTCTAGTTGTCTTACGCTATCATCAGTGATTTTTTAAAACCATTGTGACATCCATTTGGATTGGCAAACCTAGCCTCTCCAATAAATCCATACTCATAATATTTACAAATCCACCATTGCATTGTCTATCAAGATTCCAATGACATATGGCTACACCCCAGGGTAGTGCTTCTCTACATGATCCCGCCATTCACTACCCACTCAATGGATACCAAAAGGTTTAATGACATAACCCATTTGTAGGATTTTCTTGAGCTTCTTATGAACATTCATCAACAATTGAATGAGTTGTAGCAGATTCACATCTTATTTAACTTCACATAGAATGTTTGCTGGATTAAACTCACAAATGTTAGCCACGACTCTCTTCTCTTTCCACACCAGTTGCTCTTTTGGCTTCTTGATAACCTTAGTACCCTCCTTTTCTTTTAATTTTCATTTTCTTTTGACCACATGCTCCTCTAAAACAACATCATTTTTAAGAGGACTTGGTTGGCATCCAATACGTTCTTATCATCTTTACTAGGTTTAGGATTAAATTTTCTTGTAGTAGGGTCATCTTTTTTAGCGTCTTTCAACTTTTTAGCCCTAGTTACCACCCTAACATTGTTAGGAGATTAAATCTCACTGATTGGCAAAGTTTCAACTAGACTTATCCTACTGGGCATTTCCTTGAGTGTGGCTTTACCCCTTTGCAAAATTTCTCCATTGGCATTCTTGTTATTTGCACGATGGTTCACATGCCTAGGTTGCTGATTACCTTGCTAGAGAGAGCTAACCCTACTCCAATAGGTGGTGGCTAAGTGACCAGACTTTCCACATATATCACATTTGACATTAGGAAAACTACAAGGAAAATGCTGCCCACCACACCACTTACAACTGAATCCGATGGGCCCCCACCATCAGACTTTCTAGTACCCATCAAATTTTGTTGACACTTTAAGAAATTAACATCTATGGTGATATGGTGGTATTCTTAGTGATCATATCCGTAGTATAATGTTTCATCATATCTTTTATTTCCTCTACAGTGTTTGATGTAGAGGACTCATAACTAGTGGCTTCAAGAGCTATCCTCTCACTAGGTTGCACAACTTGTAAAGGACTCTCTACTTGCATGGACCCTTGGTTTGCAAAAGGAGCTCTTTGGCTCATAGTTGGCTTAATGACATTTAGAGGAGCTAGCAACAAAGGCACATTCTGCATCATGCTTCCTCTACCATTCGGGTTGGTCACAAGGTACTAATCGCACCTTGATCTCCACTAACCAATCCCAATTATTTCCAAGACTAAGGCTTGAATTTAGATTTGCCCTTGATGTGTAGGCCGCTTGTAAGTGGGACTCTACTTCCTCTGCTTAAGTTATAGCAGTATCTATATTTGCTAGAGGGACATTACTCACTTGCACTTAGATATTAAAGTCCAATCCATGCAAGAAGTATTGCAATTGGGCAATAGATGAAATAGGAATAGAGGATTGTAGCTTACGAAAGACCTCTTTCATCTTCTCGGCATATGCTCGGTCATTTTCATGGGGCTCTTGATGTGTCACATTTAAAACACTTAGCCAATATTGTCCACCTCTTTTAGAGGCAAATTCTCTTTGAAAGGCTACAAAGAATAGATCAACCGTAGTTATGGTACTTGCTTCTAAGTCATGATACCACATTGTAGCCCTCCTTTTTAGGGTCATGTTAAAAAACATCATAAGATGTCCCTTGTCTTGGATTCAACAATTAAATATGAGCTTTTGAAACTCACTAATGTGAAGCTCTGTACATTCCTATGCTAATCCATTAAAGATGGGTAGGGGGAAGCCTAAAGCTGGAAAATACAAAATTCTTGTAGGAATTGCAATAAGTTACTCCATAATGACAACATGATTTGTTGTAGGAGTTTGTGAGATGATGCAACTACAACTCCACTTGAAGTGGGTAAACTTACTAGGAGAAGGGAAGCACTTGAGCTTCCTCCTCCTCCTAATGTCTTGTTTATGGAACTAGGATCACTAAGACCGCTCCTTCTAGGGGTATTGGACTGATGTGTTGAGGGGAATACCTCCTAATGATTTCAGCCCATCACCTGGTCCTTTTGGTTCTTTCTTGTTTTTGAATCTCGGCTTGACAGTGTTTATCAAGAAATAATGGGTCTATCTTAGTGCTCTTTGGCATGAACTATGGTGATTGACTAGTCCCTAATCAACCCAGATTTGAAACCGCCACTTATTAGTGGCTCTTAATAAAAACACCACCTATCAAGACAAAAAATGGGCCAGACACTAGTCCTAAGGCTCTAGAGGAGACTCATAAACTCACCAAAACAACCCCACGATCTCACAACCAGGAGCCTATAGCCACAACAAATTGATTTATCCAAAGAATCCATTCTTCAATAACATCCCTAGATCATAGTCCAACATGTTGCCTTTCCCAACTCCAAGCAATTAGAGTCCAACATGTTGCCTTTCCCTTTGTAGCATAAACAAAGGGAGCACCCCCCAACTTATTGCTATGGCCCTACTATGGCTCTCCTATACCCCAGGGATTAGCCCTAGGATAAAGGGGTCCTAACCCTTGGAAAAATAAGGGAAAGAAAAGAAATAAAAATACCCGCATGGTAGGTTCCTAGGGACTGATGCCTTGTCTTCCTAGGGTAATATTCAGCCAAAAAAATAAATAAGGATGGTTAGAGGGGAAACAAAAGTGAGCGCAAGAAAAGGATTTAGTGTTGCCTTCTTGGGAGTGCTTGGTAGGTTCTTGGGTACTGAGATAGGACCTGAGGTTGATGCCTTATTCTCTTTAGGTCATAATATGCTCAACTCCCTCCTTTTTACACGCTCGAGTATCAAGTCCTAAAGTATTAAGAAATGATGAATCAAAAGTATCTACAAATGAAAGACCAGGCCATAGGAGTTCTCACCCAGTAGGAGTTCCTAGTCTAGTTGTCCTAGGCTAGGTAGGTAGGTTAGACAACCACTTAGGATGAATCCTTTGATAGTTTTTTTGAGCAGTCTGTGTTGGAGCAGTTAGTTAGCAACTGACTTTGGATCTCTATCAGATTATACTTGGCCTATCCCTTGAGGATCTTTACACCTTGATGTTGTCAAGGGATATGATAAGAGCTGTGTTTGCATTTAGTTGTGTATTCTTCTTTGTAGTAGCTTGATGCTCTTTATGGTTTCTTAATGTGTAGATCAATTCATGGATTTGATGGGTTGAGTCACCCTATCCTATGGCTGCCACCAATGAGTGCAAAATTTTAAAGCTATTTTTTAAATTTCAAAGTGGCCCAAAAAGGGTAAAAGAGAAAAATTTCATGGAAAATGAATCCAGTATGGATCAAAGAGTTGGAGTTTTCCTAGATGCATTTCGACACCATGAACCTAACACAAGTCTTTGTTCGGAGGTCGTATGACCCCTTCATTTATTAGTCGCAAGATATGATATTGTCATGCGACTATTAGATCCGAGAGTCGAAAAGTGTGTGATGGAGGCCAAATTGATAGATTTCGATGCCAAGAAGCCAGCCATCTAGTCAAATTGGAATTTGGAGGCCATTTACCTCTCCAACGAGGTTCAAACCACTTCTAGGAAGTGTGTATGTGTGAGAGATGGAACTATTAACTTCAAAAATTAATATTTAAGCCTTATGGATTTAAAAAACATAAAAAAGCAGCATGGAGGAGGGGGAGGGGGCGCAATTTTTCTACACCCCCTCGATTTGCATCATGGCTCTTCGTATCGGGGCACTTGTTGGTGAGAGATGGAAGGCATGAGTCTAATCTACATGCCTTGTGCTCCGATTTGACCGTATGCACATGTGATATGATTCAAGGAGTGGAATTCTTTGATTTCAGTCTTTCTCTCTCGTCTTTGCACCTTGTTCCTAGGGCTATTCTATGTGGTGAGAGAGAGGGTGGGCTGAAGTGATAGATTTCGGATGTGTGATGATACTCAAGTGTTATTGAGCGTAGTTCTATCTTGCTATAATTAGCAATAAAAAGGCCAAAACCACTACCAAAATAAGTTGAAAATAAGAGAAATTGCTAAAATGACCAGCTGTCCACCAAAAAGTATCAAAAGTACATCAAAATGACATGATTAGGCTCATTAAATACATCACAATCCACATAAAATTACTTTTTTTAGGTTGAGGATGTGTCAACAGCCATGGAAGAGTGTTATGGCTTCCTGACTTTGAAATGCATGTGGATTCATATGAAATTAATCATGTAAGTGCTAGTTTTTTATGTTTCATGATGATTATTTTGTACATATTATGGAAAATGGCTTCAAATGATTGAATATGATTTCCATTACTTAAAAAATCATAGTTCTCAATTGGTTTGTGATGTTCGCATAATTAAAATGGAAATCAAGAAAATCAGCAACATGAAAAATGTGAGATTTTGAGAAAATTGAGGGTTTTATGAGTTTTCATGGTTCTTTTCGTGTTCATATGGAGTCATACAAAGTATAATGCTCGTTCTTAGTTCATACAAGCTTTATATGTTTGAAAATCAAATAAACAAATATTAAATAATTAGATGAATTAAGAAAAATAGAAAAATAGAGTCTACACATGGAAAAATTATAAAAATTTATGAATATGTTTGTAAATATATGGTGGGACTAGGGCATGAGGTTTAGCCTTACCTTATTTCCATTATTTAATATTATAGTACACATTTATCACTTTTCACATAGGAAAAACACATGAAAATACTCTTTACACCTACCAATGAATGCAAAATCATAAATGGTAGGGGGAAAGGAATTGTGGGAGTTGAGTATCATGTGGAATGCTAATTTTGTGCATATCTTTACATATAGGGTCCGATTATTTTAAGTCTTTAAGAAAAAGACAGTAGCATGGATTATTTTCGTGCTACCTTAGTAATAATGCACTGCATTAGAGTGAAATCATAAAAAGAATTGTTTATGCACATCCACACTATTTGATCAATAAGTTTACTTGTTTGTGCACTCGATGGCATTCACTTTGCATCTACATATGTGGTATCAAGAGTATTATCTACTAAATACATAGCACTTTTTTTCAAAGGATTGACTCGTGTTGAGTGCGAGGTTCCCTAAGCCATAGGTCTAGTTAAATCATTTCCTTTTGGGGACTGATGTGGTAAGGATTATATAATCTTCTAGAATGTTTTTGAAGAGAGGACTATGTCATATATGTGTTTTATGTTGAAATGGTGTATCTTGTGGTTAATCCATGGGATGTAGGAGAGCCATAGTGGAGCCACAACAATAAGCTAGGGGGTGCTCCCTTCGTTTGTGCTACAAGGTGTTAGACACCATTACACTTGGGTACTCTGATTGCTTAGAGTCATGAACATCAACATGTTGGACTATGATCTAGATATGTTTTCTACAATTGCATTCTTTGGATAAATTAATTCATTGTGTCTATACGCTCCTAGCTATGAGGCTATGGGGTTGTTTTGGTAAGTCTAGAGGCTTGGCTAGAGCCTTAGAGCCAATGTCAGGACCATTTTTGGTACCCAGAGAGTAGACATTTAAATGTTTGCTTATGCTTCTAGCTACTCTACATCGAGGGTTGAATACTTTATCACTGTCGAAGGGATGCAGGCAAAGAGTGGAAAGATGCATGGCCTTGTGAAGAAGGTTCATGTACCTATGTCGCTCAAGATGGAAAGCTAAATAAATGCTAGATTCCAAACTTTGTTCGATCCTATGAACAAAGCATTCAAAACTCAAATGAAATAATCTTAGCAATTAGCCCTTAACTTGATACATGTCTTGGCATTTGGCCGTAAAAGAAACTTTGACTCTAAGAAAACACACATCAAATCAGCTAGCAAAGATCGTGACATTGCAATAAATTCAGGTGTTTTCCATGGCTTTCAACTCTTAGAGCTCGAGAAAAGCACAAGACCCTAAAGCTACTCCTTGATTCATAACTCCTCTAAATGCTATTATTAAGGCTACCATGATGGAAGCTCAAGTTTTCTCAAACATAAACATTTGCAAACAAGGTAAGAGGAAATGGGAATGGAATTCATAGCTAACACCTTCCATTGACATCATTGGAATTTTGCTCTTTGGCTACCACAAAGAGATTCACTCATAGTAGTGATGATGTTATCAACATTGTTGTTACCTTTTAAGACTAGGATGATAAACTAGATAATATGTTTTGACTCAATTATGCTCATATCAGTGGTGAGACTGATCATCACTATTAGGAGTATGATGTTATTGTTGATAGGATGGTGATAATGTTTAATCACACAGTAGGATTTCACACCTTGAACCATTGCTTTGATGTATAGATGTCAACCTTGATTTCCTCTATAGACACGAAAGCATCAAGATGAACCACCTCTGGATGAAGCTTCAATTTGCTCACCCTAGTTATGTTTATAGATGCATAATTAGTTCTTTGCTCACTCCATTAGGGCTTCGCCAATCCACTTGTCATAGTAATGACCAGCTACCCTATTGTTCATTGTGCTTAGTATATGGAAGCTCCTCTCTTTGTCGGCCTTTTGTTTCCAAGCCAAACGTAGGGTATCCACTCA
Source organism: Lygodium microphyllum (assembly GCF_053477565.2). NCBI lineage: Eukaryota > Viridiplantae > Streptophyta > Polypodiopsida > Schizaeales > Lygodiaceae > Lygodium > Lygodium microphyllum. The sequence goes on from NC_141135.1 coordinate 178,804,524, forward strand.
ATTGGAATTTGTCACCTTCCTCTTATTCTACCCTAGCACTACAACACACTACTCCTAATTATGCACTCCACCTATTTAGTATGGCAACTCTTTTTGGTTTTGAGTAGTGTAGTTAGCTCTAGATCACACACTATTGTGACTTCTTATGCTCCTAGCCTCTAGAAACAGTTGGTTCTTGAGTCTTTTCTTCCAAAAAGCAATGTTGCACTCATCACATTCACACTAATGCAACAAAATAATCTTTGGACTCATGGCCTATTGTGAGCCTCTTAAGCCCATACAACACCTCTTTTTTGAGAGTAAGACTTAGCCACCTACAAGGCATTGACTTGGCTAATAGGTTTGAATCACAATGTGGGTAGCCATCACTAATACTCACATAATATGATTGTGTCAATACTGTGGCATTCAAGGTAGACAATCTAAAGATGATGACAACCTTGATGCAACTGTGACCCGAGACATGTCCATAGTAGTAGCCATGGCAATTGAGCACTACACCCCTTGCCCTATAGGATCTTTATCTCCTTCTCTCCACATGATCAGTTGGCACTATTCATCTATCATTAGCCTCCTTGGTTCATTATCTTCTTTCCCAAAATACCCGGCTCTCCTCTATCTTCATCATGCAACAATGGCCTTAGTTTTTCTCTTTATTTTCTCCTCACATGCCTACGACCTCCTTTTTTTCTTCAAAAGGGCCTCCTTCCCATGCACGATCATCCTGTCAAGATTGTGGGAGAGAAGGAAGGAGTCTCACTTGTAGCTTTCTTGCTTGCACAATGGGGGAATACACACACGGGTGGAGGCTGAAAACAGTTTTCCTCTTCTTAGTTGTGTAATCCAAAAGAACTCAAGTACAAAGAAATAGAAGAACCCTATATATGGGTCTCAAACCAAACTCAACTAACTAAGGTGGCATACTAACTGAGCCACGAACTAGAGTAGATAAGGATAGCTGTCATGTAGCTATTATTCATGGGCGGTGTACCAACTGCATCTGCAACTGACAAGTCGGTGACATAAATGCACAACGGTCACCCTGGCATATTACGAGTGGAGCTTGATATCTCAACACTCCCCCTCGAGCTCAATCCCAATTCCTGCACACCAAGCAGGTCTCTGAACTTGCGCAGCTTCTCTGCGCCCAATGCCTTCGTGAATATGTCAGCTACCTGATCCTCTGTGTTGACATAAACTAGATCAATAAGACCTAGTAAAACCCTCTCCCGCACATGGTGATAACACACCTCAATGTGCTTTGTTCTAGCATGATAGACTAGGTTATTTGCCAAGTGTATACTACTCATATTGTCACAATAAATGACAACTGGCCCATCTGTAGACTGATGCATATCATAAAGTAGCTTATGCAACCAAGCTACCTCACATGCAGCCATTGCTGCACCCATGTACTCAGCCTCTGTGCTTGACCAAGCAATTGTAGGCTGTTTCTTGCTGCTCCAAGTGACTGCAGCACTCTCAAAAGAGAACACATACCCACTGGTAGATCGTCTATCAGAAATACTACCAGCCCAATCAGCATCAGTGTATCCATGCAACTGTATCTGAACCCCAGTCTCATAAAATAGTCCATACTGCAATGTGGACTTCACATACCTGAGTATGCGTCTAGCCGCATCCAAATGCGGTTTCCTTGGAGCCTGCATAAACTGACTTACCAATCCAACAACATAGCTCAAATCTGGCCTGGTAATAGTCATATAAATCAAACTTCCTACTATGCGTCTGTACATAGTAGGGTCTTCCAGAAGCTCACCTGCATATGCGCTCAGCTTCACATTCTGCTCCAAAGGAACTGAAATAGGCTTACAGCCTGTCATCCCATATTTGGACAGCATGTCCAATCCATACTGCCTCTGCAAGAGCTGTATCCCACTTGGTGATCTAATCACCTCAATGCCCAAGAAATAATGCAGCTCTCCCAAATCCTTCATCTCAAACTTCTGCTTCAATAGCATTTTCACATAAAGGATATCTTCATCAATGTCACCTGTCATAATCAAATCATCAACATAAATGATAAGTAGTATAATACCTTTCTCTGTTTTTCTCACATAAAGTGAGAAGTCTGCCTTGGAAATCTGAAAGCCAATAGTGACAAGATATTGTCCTATCTTGTCAGACCATGCTCTAGGTACTTGCTTCAAGCCATACAATGCTTTCTTCAACCTGCAAACAAACTCAGGATGAACAGCATGCACATAACCTGGTGGCTGCTCCATATAGACCTCTTCTTGCAAATCACCATGCAAGAAGGCAATCTTTACATCCATCTGATGTAAAGACCATTCCTTTGATGCAGCCATAGCAATGACTGCTCTTACGGTTGCCATCCTTGCAACCGGACTGAATGTTTCTTCATAGTCAATGCCATATGTTTGTGCATACCCCTTGACTACTAATCTTGCCTTGTATCTGTTCACAGAACCATCTGCATTGTGCTTCACCTTATAAACCCACTTACAGCCAATTGCATTCTTACCTTTAGGCAAAGGTACCAATTCCCATGTAACATTTGCTTCCAAGGCATCCATTTCTTCATCCATGGCTTTCTCCCATTTTTCTTTTCCCATGGCTTGCTCAAAAGAAGTGGGTTCTGGTTCCTGTATCACTTTGACCATATAGGCATAGTGAATGGCTGTAAATCCATCATATTTCAGCCTATCCACAGGATACCTAGCTCTGGTAGACCTGCACAAAGTAGGTTCACTCCCAGGTGCTCTCAAAACATCCCTGGTCTTCCTTACTCCAGGTGTAACAATAGAAGGAATACCCAACTCATCATCAATGCTCTGTTCTGAGCCACTGGATTCACCATCCACATAAGAGTGACCTGCATTCACATCAAACATGGGCTGATCTACCTTCTTTTTTCCTTTTCGTGATACCTGCATACCACTATCTACATTGCTTTGAGAAGATTCTCCTGATCTCAATCTACCTGTCCATGGCGAAGAATGTGAACCACTGCTAGAGGACGCTCCAGGTCCACTAATATTTTGTGATTGCTGCTGTGAATTCTGTGCAGCATTACCACTTTGTGCATCTACATCATCAATCACATTTACTAGTTTATACCAACTACTCATCTCATCAAAAACAAGATCTCTCTCACTGTAAACTTACGAGTAGAAGGATTATGCATCTATATCCTTTCTGCTGCAGAGAGTAACCAATAAAGATGCACTTCTCAGCTTTTGGATCCAACTTGGATCTCAACTCATCTGGCACATGAACATAGGCAGTGCAACCAAAAATCTTCAAATGAGAAATATCTGGTTTCCTACCAGTATACCTCTCCTCTGGAGTCATCCCATGTATTGCTGCAATGGGAGTCCTGTTTATTATGTAGATTGCTGTAGCAACTGCTTCAGCCCAGTAAAAGTCTGGCAAGTCTTTTTCGTTGAGCATGGCGTGAGATACCTCTCCAATATGCCTGTTTTTCCTTTCTGCAATTCCATTTTGCTATGGGGTATGACTGCATGAATATTGTTGCTTTATGCCATGCTCTTGCAGGAACCTTGCAAACTCATTTAAGAGGTACTCTCCCCCTCCATCTGACCTTAGGCATTTTATTTGCAGGCCTATTTCTTTTTCAACCATAGCTTTAAGAGTTTTAAAATGCCTAAAAACTTCACTTTTCTTTTTCATAAAATACACCCAAACTTTTCTGCTATAGTCATCAATAAAAGTGACAAAATAATGACAGCCTCCAAGAGATGCAACTTTAGTAGTCCACACATCAGAGTGGATTAATTCCAATGGCTTCTTACTCTCTTGAACATGTCTAGGAAATGGTTTCCTTGCCTGTTTTCCAAACTGACAGGCTTCACATACCTTATGCATTTCTGCAACCTTGAATTTAGGCAATCTTGCAACAATATTTTGGGCCAGCATTGATTTAAGTCGCTGTACATTAACATGACCAATGCGTTTATGCCAGATATCAATATCTGCAACTACACCGGTCCCATGTGCAAACATTGCTGCACTCAATTTAGACATGTCTGCATCCAATGTAAACATTCTGCCCTTCTTCTTTCCTTTTGCTATCAAGCGACCTTTATTTTTCATATCCTCAACAAAGCATCCATGAGGATTAAATCTGACCTGCAAGCCCTGCTCAACCATTTGACCAACAGAAACCAGATTCTTGGTGATATTTGGGACATGAAATACATTGGACAGGTATTTCTTTTTCCCATCCTGCATAGACAAAGGAATTTTTCCAATCTGCACAATAGGATGTGCAGTATCATCACCAGTCTCCACAAATCCTGGTTTTTCCATTTTCCTTGCATCCTCCATCCATTCTGCATGACCTGTCATGTGGTTTGATGCACCTGAGTCAACATACCACACATCATTGCTTTCTTCTACACTTGTCACAGAATTGTTCATGTGCTGCACCATAAACAAATGCTCATTTTTGTCATCACCCTGTCTACTAGAAGATGCATAATTCCCTTGTTGCAGTTTTCCATTCATGATGTCATTCTGCTTTTTATAGCAGTCTTTAGCCATATGACCCATTTTACCACAGTAGTAGCATTCAACATTACTGTTTGCATTTTGGCCTCTTTGCCATCCACCACGACCTCTTTGGCTCCCCTTGCCTCTAGAGTTACCACGTCCTCCTCCATAGGACTGGTTTTCTTGAGTTTGCTGCATATTCTGATTTCTACCACGGCCTCTAGATCGGCCTCCTCTACCTCTGCCTCTACCTCTTCCAGCATTTGAGTAGAAGACAGCTTCTTTTGAAGTTCCTCCTGAAGAAGATGCACCACCATTTCTTTGCTCCTCAGAAATTAGAAGAGCAATCAACTCCTCAAAATCAGGAAATCTTTCACGGACGGAAATGGATGTTCGGAACTGTGCATAATCCTTTCCTAGACCATTCAAGGTTACTGAAACTAAATCATCATCTTCCACTGGCGACCCAATGGAAGCAAGTGCATCTGCAATCTTTGTTAGAAATCAAGCTCACCGTCAGTGTGTCTTCATCTATGACCGACATCTATGACAGCTAGTGTGTACAGCTGTCTACATGTGACTACATTAAATAAGTCGGGTTAGTAGTCAGTCAGTGACCTGACTAGAGTTAGTCAGTCTAGTCTACATTTACACTAGGTCATTTTATCTTGTAGTGTGTGTGTGCTTTTCAGTTGAGTGTGTGGAAATGAAGGAATGAGCTTGAGAGCCTGAAGGCTCATGGATATGGAGTTTTTCCCTTTCTCTCTCTCTACTCTTTGAACATGGTACAGAGCCTCATCCATGAGGCTGTGGGAGAATGGGCATGACAACTTGCAGTGCAAAGGAGATGGAAGTAAGGAACGAGGAAGAAGCTGGACACTTGCAAATGAAGCCATAGTCAAAGGAAGGAATCAGCGTGGACTGCCTTCTAAAAATCGTGGACTGCCTCCTGAAAATCAGCAACCTGTGTCTGAAAATCGTGGACTGCCTCCTGAAAATCAGCAACCTGTAACTGAAAATCTATGCCTGCTGATCTGAATGGACAGCAACCTGTATCTGAAAATCTGCGCCTGTTGATATGAGTGGACAGCAACTTGTCAATCTTCAGTGGGGCACCTGGATAAGGTTCATAGAGCATGTATGCTCACTATTGAAGGTATTTGAAGTGTGCAAGAAGTAAATGCTTGTGTGGGAGCTCTGTTATGAGCTGGAGTGATAGACACAGACCTGTAATCATTTCTGAACTGCTGTAAATATGAATGGACAGCATGCATTCAGTCATTACTGACACACAAGAGCCTTGTACTACACTCAGAAGGCATCTTTGGAGCACAAGAATGTGTCAAAGCATGTATACATTGGATCAAATGTCTTGGAGCTGAGATCTCTTGCTCAGAATACTCAGATCTGAAAATCAATGACAGGCTCAAAACTGTCATACACAGTCAATGACAGAATACTCAGATCTGAAAATCAATGACAAGCTGAAAACTGTCATACACAGTCAATGACAGAATACTCAGATCTAAAAATCAATGACAGGCTGAAAACTGTCATACACAGTCAATGACAGAATACTCAGATCTGAAAATCAATGACAGGCTGAAAACTGTCATACACAGTCAATGACAGAATACTCAGATCTGAAAATCAATGATAGGCTGAAAACTGTCATACACAGTCAATGACAAGTACTGTGCATTACTGAAGCAATACAGGTCATCTTGGGGATTCCATGATCTATATGAACTGACCTATACATGATGAATGCATGGAGAATTGAAGCAAGCAATGAGCATCATTGAAAACTGAATTTTGAAGCTGAAATAAATGCAGTTACACTATCGTGGTTAATTACAAACAGCTCATGAGGTTTATGCCATTGGTCAATGAAGACAGGTTGTCTATGCCTACTCAGATGCTCATGTATTGAACTTGCCACTACAAAGTAAATGTATGACATTGTCAAAAGACATTTTGGAGCTGCTTGGAGCTTGGTATGCTGAATTCTAGTTGACTGCAACCTGAAACTGAATTTGTTGACACACTCAGTTTTGGACTTGAAATTGCTGCTGGTTACTCACAGTTTCAGTTTTCAGACTGCATGTATGTACCCTGGCAGTGAGGTTACATAAGCTTAAGCTGAAGCAAACACATAGCTTATGTATTGATAGTTATATCTATAGTTGAGACCACTTGTTTGAGGGTTGTTTTGGGGTGTCAATGGGCTGAAATACCCTGGTTTTTTCTGCAATTTAGTGCAGAAAACTGTCATAAACTGTTACAGACTGAACTTAGTCAGTCATACTTATTGGATTGCAGGGAGTCAGGCACTTGATAGACAGTCTATTGCATCATGGCTAATGCACATGGGGCTGACAATATCACTCAGATAGTTGGAGAGAAGTTGGATAATAAGAACTTTACATTATGGAAATTCAGAATGAAAAACTTTCTAGTTGGCAGAGGTTATTGGGATTTATGTACAGGAGATGAAGTTGCTCCTAAGTTGCCTGCACACAATCCAACAAATGAACAGAAAAGAGCCTACAGGCTATGGAATGAAAGAGCATGCAAGGTGCTGCATTGGTTTTCCTTATGTATATCTGATGCTATGGTAATTCAAATCACTGGATGTGAGACTCCGAAGGATGCTTGGGACATACTGATGAAAAATTATGGAACCATGACACATGCAAGAAAGATCCAGTTGAAACAGCAGTTCAACAACATGTCTAGGAATGGCAAGAGCATCCAGATGTATACCACGGAGATTAAGACCATAGCTGATCAACTTGCTACTATTGGCTCAAGTGTATCAGAAGATGATATGATTACTGTTGCTTTGAATGGCTTAGGCAAAGTGTACAAAGCTTTTGACACTTCCATTTCTGTTAGAGAAGAACCCCCTAGCTGGGAAGAGCTAGTTGCTTTGTTGCTGCATGAGGAAGTCAAACTTGGTTTGAATACAGGTTCTAGTGCATCTCAGAGTAGAGACACTGTGTTGTACTCTAGCCAGCGTGGCAGAGGATCTAGAGGTCGTGGTTCATTTCGAGGTCGTGGTGACACTCGTAATACTTATGGACAGCAGCAACAACAGAGTAATTGGCATGGTACAAATACACAAGGCCAGCATGGATCTGGTGGGTTTAGAGGCAAGGGGAGATCACCCCGAGGTAGAGGTGGTGGTTCTGGTTCATGGCAGTCGTCTGATCAGTCCAACAGGGACAAGGAATGTCATTATTGTGGTAAGTATGGGCACATAGCGAAGGAATGTTACAAAAAGCAGAATGACATGAAGACAAAAGGGAAACAGCTTGGGCATTATGCATCCTTTAGTGGTGCTCATGATGAGTCAGTTGATAGACTCTTTGCCATGCAGCATGTGTCCAAGACTGCGTCAAGGCGGAACAGAGATGACAGGTGGTACATTGACTCTGGAGCGTCAAACCACATGACCCCGCATGGAGAGTGGTTTGATGAGATGGTTGCAGGTACACATGGTCATGTATGTACTGGGGATGATACCCAACATGACATAAAGCATAAAGGGATTGTTCCATTGATGATGCCTGATGGCAAGAAGAAAGGTCTGCATGATGTCTTACATGTACCGACCATAACAAAGAATTTGTTGTCTGTGGGTCAAATGGCAGAATAGAATCTGCAAGTGAGGTTTAACAAGGATGGATGTTTCATTGAGGAGTATGGAAATGGCTGCAAGCTAATTGCCAAGGGCAGAAGGGATGGCAGGATGTTTACTTTGGAAGCGACCATTCCTGAACTTAAAGCAGCTATGTTTGCTCATGATGAGAGTGCCATCAGAGATGTAGAGATCTGGCACAAGAGAATCGGACATGTCAATGTACAAAAGCTGAAATCTATGCAGGAGAAAGAAGTAGTACTTGGATTACCTAAATTCAAGTATAATGATTTTGGTCATGTATGCCGTGCATGTCAGTTTGGGAAGCAGGCACGGTTTCCTTTCATGAGACATGTAAAAAACAGCACTAGGCCTTTACAGTTGGTACACTCTGATGTCTGGGGTCCTTCACAAAATGCTTCATTTGGCGGTGCATGATATTATGTCTTATTTATTGATGATTTCAGCAGGTACACTTGGCTTTATATCTTGAAACATAAGGATAATGTGTTTGATGCATTCAAAGACTTCAAGAAACATGCTGAAAATGAATTGGGCTGTTACATATCATGTTTGAGATCAGATGGAGGAGGTGAATATGTCTCAAACTACTTTGACAGGTATCTTGCTAAACATGGGATCAGAAGACATCTCACATGCAGTTATACACCGCAGCAAAACGGTGTTGCAGAGAGGAAAAACAGGGTTTTGATGGAGTCAGCTAGAGCTATGCTGAATGAAAAATGTCTACCAAATGGTTATTGGGCTGAAGCAGTGGTGACTGCTGTATATGTGCTGAATCGAACCCCTACAACAGGGATTCATGATGTCACTCCATATGAACGGCTGTATGGTCATAAACCTGATATTTCACACTTGAAGGTATTTGGCAGCATTGCATATGTGCATATACCGGATGAGAAGAGGAAGAAATTGGATCCTAAGGCAGTGAAAAGTGTGTTTATTGGATATGCACAGGAACTGAAAGCTTATAAGTGTTATGTACCTTCTACGCATGAGACACTCATAAGCATAGATGTGGTATTTGATGAGTTAGCATCTTGGTATGGGAATCCTGTTGCAGTGCCTACTGATGGCTCACCCAGTATGAGTCATGCTAAAAATACTCCTGCAGAGAGCACTTCCATGACTGGTCAGACAGGTGATGTATCATCTACAGTGAGTCCTTGGACAGGACGATTACGGAGTCGCACTACTGCATCCACTGACACAGATATGTCAGTGAGGGGGAGAACAGATAAGGGAAAAGAAAAGGTTTTTGAAGATGTAACAGGTCCACTCATTGCAGGTTATGATTCATCTAGCAGTGACAGCTTAGATAGTGAATTGGGGATTCCGTCTGTTATGACGCCAGGTGCTAGACAGAGCCGTTATGTGCCGCCTCATGAGAGGCAAGCTCACAGTGAGCCACAGCTCAGGAGAGCAGAGAGGGTCAGACGACCTGTTGACAGGTATACTTACACTGGATATTCAGCCCGTCATTATGCTTATATGACGAAAGTAACAGGTTTTAGAGAACCAAGTAAGTTTGATGAGGCAGTTTCAGATGAGAATTGGCGTGCTGCTATGGATGAGGAATATTCAGCTTTGGCTGAAAATTGTACATGGGATTTGGTATAGTTGCCTGAGGGCAAAACACCTATTGGATGCAAGTGGGTGTATAAGGTAAAATGTAAATTAGATGGATCATCGGAAAGATATAAGGCCAGGCTGGTTGCAAAAGGGTATGCGCAGCAGTATGGTCTTGATTATGAGGAGACTTTCAGCCCTGTAGCAAAGATGGCTACAATTAGAACTGTGATTGCTTTGGCACCAGCTAGAGGCTGGAAACTATGGCAGATGGATGTAAAGAATGCATTTCTCAATGGAGAATTACAGGAAGAGGTTTACATGGAACAGCGTGAAGGCTATGTACATCTAGAATTTCCAGCACATGTATGTCGGCTAAAAAAGGCATTATATGGGTTGAAATAGGCACCCAGAGCATGGAATGCTCGCATCAGCAGTTATTTATAGCAACATGGTTTCCGATTGGGAGATGCTGATCATAATCTGTTTGCGAAGAAGACAGATAGTGGCTATGTTTTTCTAGTTGTCTATGTTGATGACTTAATCATTACAGGAGATGATGAAAATGGGATTGCAGAAATAAAGACATGTTTACAGGCTGAGTTTAAGGTCAAGGATCTTGGAGAGCTGAAATATTTTTTGGGGATTGAGGTTGTCTCTACACCTTGAGGCATATGGCTACTACAGAAGCAGTATGCTCATGACATGTTACAGAAATATGGTATGGTTGATTGCAAGCCTATGGATACGCCTTTGGAGCAGAATGTCAAGTTGCAGATTGATGTTGGGACAGAGATTGAGAATGTTACTATGTACAGACAGATGGTAGGCAGCTTGATCTATCTCACGATCACTAGACCTGACTTGAGTTATGCTGTGGGGCTGATCAGTCAGTTCATGCAGAAGCCTCGCAAACCACACTTGGATGCAGTCAGAAGAATTCTGAGATATGTAAAGGGTACCACAGATCATGGGCTGTTTTATGTATATGAGAAAGCCCTTGACTTGATGGGGTACACTGATGCTGACTGGGCTGGTTGCACATATGACAGGAGGTCAACCAGTGGCTATGCATTTGGATTGGGTAGTAGCATGATCAGTTGGCAGAGTAAGAAACAGCCTACAGTTGCATTGTCCAGTACAGAAGCAGAGTATCGTGGTGCGGCCTTAGCGGCCTGTGAAGCTAAGTGGTCACAAAAGTTACTGAATGACTTGGAAGTACACTTGGACAGCAAAGTCAAGTTGTACTGTGACAATTTGAGCAGTGTTATGTTAGCAAGCAATCCTGTATATCATGCAAGATCAAAACACATTGAGGTTCACTACCATTTCATCAGGGAAATGGTTTTAGCAGATCAGATTGACTTGGAGCATGTGAAGACTGAAGACCAGGTAGCAGACATCTTTACCAAATCACTTGGTAAAGATAAGTTCATTCACTTTAGACAGCTACTTGGAGTGATGCAGATGATTTGAGTTTTGTTTTTGAGCTTGAGGGGGAGTGTTAAAAATCAAGCTCACCGTCAGTGTGTCTTCATCTATGACCGACATCTATGACATCTAGTGTGTACAGCTGTCTACATGTGACTACATTAAATAAGTCGGGTTAGTAGTTAGTCAATGACCTGACTAGAGTTAGTCAGTCTAGTCTACATTTACACTAGGTCACTTTATCTTGTAGTGTGTGTGTGCTTTTCATTTGAGTGTGTGGAAATGAAGGAATGAGCTTGAGATCTTGAAGGCTCATGGATATGGAGTTTTTCCCTTTCTCTCTCTCTACTCTTTGAACAATCTTCTTCACCTTCATGTGGTAGTCATTGATGCTCATATTTTCTCTTTGCACATTATGCAACTCTTGCTTGAGCTGCATTTTCCTGGCTTGCGTATTTGTGCTATACATTTTTGACAAAGTATCCCATGCCTCCTTTGGCGTACTTGCATCTTGAATATGCACAATCATAGAGTCTGAAATGCTGATAGACAACCAATACATAACTTTCCTGGCTCTCTCATGCCATGCTTTAAATGCTTGCATTTGCTGTTGATTGGGAACATCAGGAAGAACTGGTTCTTCTTCATTTCCTGCAACAAATTCCCAATATCCTTTTCCCATAAAGAAATTCGTCATTCTAAACTTCCATGCTTGGAAGTTGTTCTTGTCAAGCTTTTCAGTGACAATCTGTGAGAGAGAATCAGACGCCATTACAGAACACTGCAAAAAATTCTGTCACTGCAAAGAACACAGCTTTAGCCTCACAAAGGCAAATCTGCAAAACTGACGAAAGTGGTATTTGACCACACAGTCACTTCCTAGTGACGATTTTGCATCAATAGGCAACAAGGATGATTCTGTAACTCCTAATGTCTCTGCGCACAGGCATACGATACAATTTCTACAGTAACTTTTCACCGACCTGTAGAACAGTGGCTGCACAACATAAAACTGGGCCTTTTCCTGAGTGCGTGCAGAAAACTTCCGCCTCCAAAACAGGCCCCGAAATGGCCTCAAATCAAAAAAACAGGGTCGCCAAGGGCTAAAGCCCTATCCCGCAGCATATACTGCCCTCTTGCTTCACCGCGAAGGGCGTCTCAACCAGAACACCGCGAGCTTGGCTTGCTTTCTTGAGCTCCTTACCACGAACAAGGCTCTAATACCATGTCAAGATTGTGGGAAAGAAGGAATGAGTCTCACTTGTAGCTTTTTTGCTTGCACAATGGGGGAATACACACACGGGTGGAGGCTGAAAACAGTTTTCCTCTTCTTAGTTGTGTAAGCCAAAAGAACTCAAGTACAAAGAAATAGAAGAACCCTATATATGGGTCTCAAACCAAACTCAACTAACTAAGGTGGCATACTAACTGAGCCACGAACTAGAGTAGATAAGGATAGCTATCATGTAGCTATTATTCATGGGCGGTGTACCAACCGCATCTGCAACAACTGACAAGTCGGTGACATAAATGCACAACGGTCACCCTGGCATATCACGAGTGGAGCTCGATATCTCAACATATCCTTTATTCCCTAAAGCCCTCCTCCACAAGTTATGACTTGGATATGTTGTTATCATAATTAGACACTTAATATACTCTCACCTAGCTTAATCATCATTCAAGCTTGGCACACTAAGTAACATCTTTCTCTTCATCCTAGAGCACAAATAAACACTCATTCTCCATTCTTACATATAAGAATGCATAAAATATATATACCTTCTTGTCATTAGCTTCCAATGTATCAATGGATGCCACTCTGTTATTATGCTCCATCATCTTGATGATCGCCCAACTCATGAAGCATGAAGAGGTTTCATATGGAGGATGATAGTCCACGTGACATTGCACTCTCCTCCATGCCTTGGTAACAGATCAAAAAAATATCAAATCCATGGCTGGTATAAGAGGAGAAAATTTATGTTATTGAGGAAATATGACTGAGGAGAAAGAGGATGTAAAGGGGATTGGAAGCTACCTCTATGTATCTTTGGCTATTCGAATTTCGTAAATATTTATTGTATTCTTCATTATTTAAAACTATCTTTGAAAAAAACCAATTTAATAACTCCTCAAGAGCATTGATTTTTTTAACTCTTCCACTATTCTTTATGCCATTAAAATAGCATGCATGTGCTTGATAGTGTAATCTTTCTATTCCTTGGTTACTGTAAGTTGCTAGGGACCCTTGACTTCAAAAAATAAGGACCGTGAATAAGATATAATTTGATTTTTATTTCAAAAATGTAGAGATGGAATTCTCTCTCTATCTTACCAAATAGAAAGTAATATCATTTTTCCACATGTTTTATTTATTTCATGAATAATATTATGTACTCTTCTAAATACTTGAATGATGCCAATTGTTACTTGAGCACTTTCAAAAAGATGTCAAGGTGTTTTCAAACCTCTTTGCACCTCCCATATAGACATCTCTTATTTTTCTTGAAACTATTGGATATTTTCTCAAGTGAGCTTGTCCCTCATGAAACCCTATTCTAGAGAGTAATGCCTCACATTTATTAATGCACTCATCTAACAAGGATATTGGCTTAACTGAATATGCATAATCAAGATGCAATCTAAGAATCTTGTCAATCATTCTAATATTTGTATGCAAAGTACAAATATGAATATTACAAAGAGAGATCAAAAGAATAGGATCCCATATATCCTCTTTATTTTTACTTTTTTTAAATCTATAAAAAAAATAGTTGGGATTATTCTTGTCACAAAATACTCAATCTTCAGATCCTATACTTTCCATGCAATAAATACAAGGGTATTTTGAATTAGCCTCATTGCATATTGTAAAAGAGGCCCACTCTGACTAAATTTAATATAATATATTAATCCTAGAAGATAAGAAATTGAACAAGATAAATATTGAAGCATGGCCATGCCATGGAAGATACTCCCATTAATCCAAAATAGAAGGTAGCCATAGCTGTTGCAAGAAAGTAAAAGACATAACAACTAATGCTAATGCTAAGCTGAGTTCTTGATGATTGACACATGAGCAAAAAGTTATTTACAATAGCACTAAGTTCCCTTTACACTTCTCCCTAAATCCATGAATGTCACTCCTATCTGCTCCATTGGTTGTCTCCAAAAATTAATAAAGAACTCATGAAACCCTTTTCCATGAGCATTTATTCTTCATTACAGACCATCCCCTCTTGAAGAAGCTTTGTTCTAAAATCTTTAAGAATGAAGAAGATAGAAAAGATTAGATCTCATATAAAATTTGATCATGGAGGAAGGCCATTGAATACTCCATAATGCAATGAAGTGTCTCCCATAAGAATAAAGGATCACAATTGTGGTTAAACTGTAGGAATCAAAGTGTTGTCCATAGCATGGGTATAATGAGAAAAATACCATAGCTTTGGATGACAAACACCTCCAAATAAGGCAATTAAGATATCCAAATGTAGAAGACACGCTATAGTACCTATCCATAATAGAAAAAAGCAAATTTGATACATTTAGGAAAATTATTTTTAAAGTATAGTTTTTATATAGAATGTTGTTTTCTTATCCTAGTGGTCAAGAATGTTCTTGAAGAAGTCATGGAAAGTTGTCCAAATAAGTAGATGGCTTTTGAGTATTATGGGACAATTTTTTTTTCAAAATTTATTTTATTTTTTCATAAGGGATATTTAATGAGTTTTTAAGTAAAAAATTTTATCCCATTCAAAGAAAGAACATTGAAAAATAGTCATTGGGCCAAAACTTACCTCTACTTTTTACCTTCGCCATCATTGACTCTTCAATGGCATTTGGACACAACATAGAAAAGATAAGTGGGTGATTCAACTACATCTCACATGAGGTTTATGATTTTCTTGTTTCTATAAGAAAGTGTGAGGAGGGAGCTAGATGGCTTGGAGTTAGAGTATGAGCAAACTAGGTGATATATATATTTGAACCAATAGTGAGTCAAATTCTTAAATGAATAAGAGCAATTGTTCAATATCCCGTAATTGAAATCTCCTTGAGACCATCATGCACATGTCTCTTACAATATTATATTCAAATAAAGATAATATCAGTATTGTAGACAAACTCATTAACTTTCAACTATCATAATTAATATGTATCCCATCTCATTAGCATCACCCTACCTAATGAATATGCATTTTCTTAACTTAGGATCAAATTTTTTACACTTATCTTTGGGTACACACACATATGTCTTATAGTAGACAAATACTCTAAATATGCTTATATAATGGAGGTCTAACAGAATATGCTTCTTTTTGGACTTACTCATTCACCAATGCCTTATTTGGTGAGTTGATTGATAAGATGGATCATTTTCTTTATAGCTTCATCCCAAAATCTTAAGATAAACCAATTTTTGATAGCATGATAAGGAACTTCTCTTGAATAGTTCAATTCATACAACGAACAATACCATTCATTATAAGAGTCTAAGGGGCTTTCATATCCCTCTTGATGCCATACTTATCGTAAAACTCTTTGAAAGAACATGACACATACTACTACCATCATTCATACATAAGCACATAAGTCTCTTACTATTGAGATTCTCAACAAGTGAGAGAAATTTATTGAAAATATGCTAGGTCATGATTTCTTCTAATAGAATAGATCTATAATTTATGGTATTACATTATTAATGAGTGCCATAAATTATGATATAAATCCATAGTTTATGGTGCTGCATTATCAATGAAAGCCATCCAAAGAGAATGAATGTACTATCCTATAGTAGGGGACTCCTTACGCTCTCAACACAAGTCAATGATTATAATAATCAAGTGCAATGCATCCAATATTTTTTTTTTTGATACCACGTATATATGTAATGCAATGCAAAGGTGAATGCCTTCAAGTACACAGACATATAAAATTATAGATCAAACAGTGTGGATTGTGCACAAACAAATCTTTTCATGACTTTGCTTTAGCGGAATGCATCATTGCTAAGGCAACACTAAAGTAATCTGTGCTATTGCCCTTTTTTTAAAGACAAAATGAATGAATCCTATATGTTAAGATATGTATAAAATAAAAGTTCAATGGATTCTTAACTCCCCACAACCCTTTCCCCCTACCATTTACAGTTTTGCATTCATTGATAGGTGTAAATAGTATTTTCATGTATTTTTCGTATATAAAAAGCAATAAATATGGACTTTAATATAAAAATGGGGATAAACCGAGGTTAAACCTCATGCCCTAGCCCCACCATACACTCATGAACACATTCATACTTTTTTGTTATTTTTTAATATATAAAAATCCATTTTTCCCATATAAAATCCTTTTTCTTAAATTTTCTTGATTTATTATATAATATATATATTTATGAAATTTCTTGATTTTTCTAATGTAAAATGATTAAGAATATCGAGATTTATCATCATTCACCATTTCATAGCATAGGAACACAATATGACTCAACAAAACCCATAAAACTCATGATTTGCCATAAAATTGCACTTCGTAGATTTTACCATTTAGCATAATATTATTAAATGATTAATACTTGATATTATATCTAAATTTTTAATAAAAAATAATTTCCAAGTGATATCAATAATTTCCAATCATATGAAATCAAAATGCATCATAAAACAATGAAGAATCTCATTTTTACACATTAAACCACATAAAAATCCATATGTATCTCGCATTCAAAAGGTCGCTAATACTCATCCATGGCTATTGACGCCTCTCCGACTATTGATCTATGCTTCATAATGCTTCAACATTGTCCCATGTTCAAAATCTTTCATCTCAGTCCACCCCTCTCTCATGTAGAATCAACCATGGAAACAAGCAGTAAGAGGGGAGAGAAAGATTGAAATCAGAGATATTCATTTCTTGCATCATATTGTGTATGCATATAGTCACGTTGCAGCCCTCAACGCATAGATCAGGGGTATGCCTTCCATCCCTGATCAATCGGCCCGGTTGAAAAGCCATAATCATCCAAATTGGCTTGGTTGAAAAGCCATAATGATGCAAATTGAGGAGGCATCAAAGTAATTCCTTAGCTTAATTCTTAACTTTAGAAATTAAGCGATTCACTTTTTGCATGTTTGCACTGTCGAAAGGTGATTCTAGTCTAGAAAAAGGGCCAAATGATATTGAAATTGCAAAGGAATGGATGATTGGATTCATGAGGTTGAAATCTATCAACTTGGCCTCTGTCATGCTCTTTACGGCTCTCGGATCCAATAGCCACTTTATAACATGAAACCTTGGAGGGATTAAATGGGGGTCAAATAGACTCCAATCAACAAACAAAGACTTGCATTGGGTTCATGGAGTCAAAATCTATCTAACTCATTGATCCACACTTGTTTTATTTTCCATGAAAGATTGCTATTTTATGCCTCCCAAGCCACTTTTACACTCAAAAAATGGGCCTCAAAATCTAGCTCTCATTGGCGACCAGGTGATAGGGTGACTCAGCCCATGGAATCCAAGATTGCACATGATGTTTATAACTCATTGAGATTTGGAAGAGCTTCAAGATCAGTGAGTATTTCATGGTTTGCACCAATTCATGTTTTTGGATATATCTTTAGAAGCACAAATGCGTATCAATGTCCCTATACATTTATTTATAAGGTCATACCTTAGGACTTTCTTAATTCTAATTTTGAAGAAGGATGGAATAAGGTGGGCGGGATACACAAAGTTGATATCTTCTCATGCAAAGTGGTGGTCTCTAGTGTTATCTTTAGTTGCTTGATTGCACGTTCATAATTGTACATGTACTTCTATTATCGATGTTGGAGAAAGAAAGTAGGCCAATGGATTTTCTTGGATTCCATTAAAGACATGGAACAAGAATTTGATATTCAAATTCATATACTCTAATGTGCCGCTAGAGCTGCTTCTTTGACAGTATGTTGTCGTGCCGCTACGCGCACACCGTGTAAAAAAATCTAGAGTGTGGATTCCTTTTAGATTTAGAGAGCCAATGCCACTTTAGACATTAGTATTAGTGTCAATGGTTCAAAATATTAGATTTTTTTGGACAAATTTTTAGTCAATTTTTGATATTCTAGATATTATCTCTTGTAAAAATCCATAAAACTATAGATAACTTCTAGATTAGGACATGTAAAAGAAAGCATGTAGCTTTCAGCCAAATTGAGAGGACTTTATGTAAAAAAAAGAGATTAAGGAAAATTTGCGACGTGCGATCGCTGTTTTCAGGCAATGAACAGCACTCCGAAAGTAGGAGATGAAGAAGGAGTGATCTGGCAGGATTCTGGCTAGGTGTCCTGGTATTTAACCACCCTTTCGGAGCCATTGGAAGCATCAGATTGGCGATCTGAGCAGCATAGAGGAAGGTATTATTTTGTACACGTTTTTATCTATTAGAGTTATATTTTCTCATAATGCTGAAAGAAACTGACAGGCTTCATCTCTGTTAGTATTCTTCTATATTTTCTAATTCTTTTGTGAGTATTCTTCTACATCTTCAATCTCTTCGAACCCCTTCTCTTCCGTCTACTCCTCTCCTTGAATCTACCTACACCCTACTCTCTCTTATCTTCAAGAACTTGGCTTGAAACCTTTAACCCTTCTTTTATCTCTACCATCTCTGAAGTCTAAGCTCTTGAACCTCCATACATTTTTCTCTTGCCAAACCCCTGTGGTGACCTCTCGAGGGGTCACTCATGAATATATGTATATATAACGTGAGTTCAAAATAAGGGGTTTTTAAAACACCATTTTTTAATACATTTTTTACATACAGAAGGGTGTCATATAAAGGGGTTACTTATAGATTGAATAGAAAAGGGTTGTATTTTATTCAAGAAAAATTCACAGATTAGGATATTTATAAATAGGCCATGAATGCATGTTATATAGAGAATATATATATGGTGAACCCCCCGAGGGTGACCTTCAACCTTATGCACTGCGACATTGGTGAACCCGACGTGAAGGTCGGTGTAAGAGAACTCCAAGATGGGGGATTGTTCAGGAGATACTCTACAACAATTGGTGCGCATACTGCAGCAGACTCAGCAACAACAAATCCAAATGTTACAACAACAACAACAAAGGAAAGACGAAGAGAAGCTTGATTCCATAGCTATCAAGGCCCTAGAGGAAGTTGGGCGTGAATTAAAACAATTTAATGGTAAAAAAGTCTCTATTTTTATTCGCTTATATGTTGAAAAAATGCTCTTCTTTGGTGTACCACAACATGCATGGAGCCGTTATTTTGCGAGACTAGCCAAGCATGGTCTTCAAGAAAGAATCCATGATATTTTTCAACAAGATGAGGATTGGGCTGCATTCAAAAAAGCCCTACACAAAGAATTCTTCTTAGAAAACTCCGGCCTAATGACGAAGAAAAGTTTCACTGAATGGGTTGAAAAACCCAACAAAGGTTTAGCTGCAACAGCTCTATACCATGGGTTTGAAAGTAAATTTGGAAAACTTGATGCTGAAGACCAACAAAGTATGGAAGGTTAGAAGATTGAATTATTCCTTAAGGCTGCAGATCCCATTCTGCAA
Source organism: Lygodium microphyllum (assembly GCF_053477565.2). NCBI lineage: Eukaryota > Viridiplantae > Streptophyta > Polypodiopsida > Schizaeales > Lygodiaceae > Lygodium > Lygodium microphyllum. The sequence goes on from NC_141135.1 coordinate 178,824,268, forward strand.
GAGAAGCTTGCTGATCGCCTAGAAGATGCTACCTCCGAATCAGGAGTCAAGACTGCATGGACAGATGTTACTGATGCAGTTAACATGATTGCTCGAAGAGAGCGGATGCGACTAAGATTGGGCTCTACTTCAACTTCAACAACTCCATTGATGGAGCTTATTCCACCTTCAAAATCCCCTATTCCTTTGACTAATCAACCAGCTCTTTCTTCTTCTATTCCTTCTAAAAATGATGTAATGGATGAACTCATTAAAAGCATGCGTGACCTTCATCTGAATCTTACAGAAATTAGTTCCAAAATAGAGAAGCTAGATGTCAAAGTCAAAGAGCGAGGACGAGCATAAACTCAAAGACCCATGAGAGAAGGCTTTAAGAGGCATTGTATTTGGTGTGACAGCCAACAACATGACAAGAGGGAGTGTTCTGCCTTCCGTGAGGCTGAAGCACAGAAGCTCGCCTTTTGGAAAGATAGAAAAATTCATGTGACTGAAAGCGGTCTTCCACTGGAGCCAAATTTTGGCAATGGTTGAATGAAGAAAGGATTAGAAGATTTAGCTGTAAAGAATGCCTATGCAGTAATTAATGTAGCTACCTATGGGCTACAAATTGAGCCAATCAAATGAAGTTTGAAAGCATGTAAAGCGAATGTTCAATCTAAAGTATGGATGCAGGCACTAGATCAAATGGAACGTGGTAAAGCAGCCAAAGAAGATTTGGCTAACGCCAATCATTATATTCAAGGAATAACTGGTTGGAAAGAACCGGTAGAGTCTTTTTCTACCTTTGTATATTTGGCTGACGTCAATCATAAAGAAGTCTTGATTGAAGAAAAGAGAAGAAGATAAGATGAACCAGGGCCTTCCTCTTCTGGCCCTCCAAAACGGGTAACTAGAATAACACCTGAACAACCAAAGCTTGCTGAAAATATAACCCCAGATCAAGAGATGGAAGATGCACCACAAACAAAGAAGACCGAAGAAAAGAAGAAAGGCAAGCAGCCAGGCTAAAAATTGCAGTCTGACATAGAATCTGCAACCGATCTCAAACGAGTCCTAGAAGAACGAATTCTAGGAAGCAAAATTAAATTCACCTTAGGCAAAATTCTTGGAATTGCCAAACGTGAATTCCATTATGTAATTATTAATGTAATCAAAAGGAAAAGACAATATGTTGGTGATGCAGAAACAATGCATGGCTTTTTTGCAAGTTCTTCGAGTTTTTGTGCAGGATGAAGAGAAGCTGACTTCACAAGGAATTCAACCTGAAGCAGTTAAAGAATTAATTGTAGCAATTGAAGCTGAAGATAAAGAAAATATGAATGCAAAAATTAAAGAAGTGAAAGTTGAAAATGTAATGGTTGGCTGGTCCAAACCAATTGAGCAGCCCACCTCTAAAAAAGAAGGCCATCTACAGCACATGCATGAGGAAGAAGAGCCTTGGTTCATTCCAAGCAGTCACTACTCCCGTACGAATTGGGCAAGAGCAACAACGAAGACATTTGCCAAAATTGGAGAAAGAGAAACACCATGTATTGCACTCTTAGACCATGGCTCGGAGATAAACGTCATGGCAAGGAGTCTCTATGAAAGTGGCGGATGGCCCATAGATGTTGATCCAGGTTGGCGAATGAGAGCTACAAACAACTCTTCTGGAGAGTTATATGCTGCATGTCCTAATGTGCAGGTAACTGTAATATTCCGGTTTGAATAAAAATATTACTAGACCAACCTCCCGCTCACTGTAAACTCGTCAGGAAGAAAATTCACGAAGGAAATGGGAGATGGAGGGCCCTAGCTCATCTTCGAAGAATGTAAGGGCTTTCTTTGTCTTAGTAGCAATTACATTATATATCTTAGGGAAATCATAATGACCATGGATGTCAGAGTTAAAGTCCACTCCTACCCTTCTTGGATATGGTACGTATATTAGGTCATTTCTCTCATAGGGTAGGGTGTTACAAAATGACATCCATGCATCTATGTTCTTGTCCCAAATTTTTCTCCTCCACTTTGGCTATGACTCCTACCCCTTCATGGTCTTGGGCACATCCATAACTTTATCTTGCCAATAGACATGTGCTTCCATCCCCCATATTGTTGGATTATTCTCTCTTTCCGCATTCGATTGACCTCAACACCTTCTGTTATGCCTATCACCTCCTCCACCACTTTAGGGGATAGCACTTGACTCAGTGTGGGTGGGTATTGGAAGGTGAACTCAAAGGGATTGCACTTGTTTTTCCACAGTTCCCACACCTTGAGTTCCATGTTCTAGTTGTTGACAAGAAAGCATTCTTCCTTTTGTGAGATAGAAGCTTTCAGGATTGCTAGGGATTGCACCCTTAGCCTTCTTCACATGTGCTCCAATATCTTTTCTCTCTTTTTCCTGATTTCTGCTTTTTCTTTCTACAGTTGTATCCTTTGGTGGAACTTCTTGTTGAGATTTTGATCTTGGAGAGGGTGGTTGTGGGACTTGTTCTTCGTCTTGTTTCCCCACCTCGAAGTCCTACCCTACTTTAGGAAGTGGCATCCGCTATTATTCTCCTCTTATTGGCTCCTGTGGTCCTTGTTCCTCCTTATACCCCAGCGATTCCATCTCTTGAATTGTTAGTCATACCCTTAGCAGGTACTCCCTTTGCTCTTGCAGGCTTAGGCAAGTTTTTTCTTATTGCGCCTGGATGAACAAGCCATGCCTTATAGCTTTGTGAGTAATCTCCAACATCTTTTTTAAGGTTTCAACAGCCTCCTCCTCTTTTGGCTGGGTGACATCTAAAACGGTGCTGAGGATGGCACATTGTTGGGCTTCCATTCTCATCTTTATGGCCTCTCCCCTGCTCTCTGCTAGCACTATGTTGCCTTTAGCATGGGCTAGATGGCTTTCCAAGTTTCACTCTTCCCTCACTTTTGGCTACCCATTCCTTTGCTTTTTACTTCATGTCCTATAGGCTCTTATTTTGCCTTTGTGCTAAGGTCACCATCCTTTTCTCTTGTTCTTTCAACATTTGGATTGATTTTTCTTTCTCCTATTCCAATTGCTCAATTTTCCTTTCTAGCCTTTCTTGCTCTTCCAGCTCTGTTAGCAGCTTGTGCTCCATCACTTTCATTTCTCTTCGATGCTTTTTCATTTCTGAGCTTTTTTTGCATCATTGACTTCAAGTTTGTATGTTTCTTCTTCTATCCTCTTCAACTGCTCTCTTAATTATTCATGTTGCATGACAATGAGCTTATACTCCCTTTGTAAGCCTATCAACTCCTACCTTTATTCCACGAGCCTTTCTTGCCAATTATCTTCTTCCTTTTCCTTGGCCTTGAGGTCTTCCTTCACCTCATAGATTTCCTTTTGGTACCCTACTTCTTGGTGATTCCTTTCCAACTAGAAGGTTGCCAATGCTTCTCTTTCAGCCTCCAATTCAACTACCACACCTACCTTCTTTTCCACCTTTTCACTTTCTAGCTGTGCGAGAAGCTCCTTGACGTACTTGTCATAGCCCATTGTCATAGCCCATCAATGGTAGTATTGCTCTAGGTATAGATGTTGTCGATGCCTCTATCTTCTATCTCTTAGAGTATTGCCTTGATTCATCATCTGTAGCTGCCCATCTCTTTTTTCAACTCATTCAATCTCCTCCACTCAAGTTCAGGGCTATTTCATGTGCTTGATTCACCAGATATTGTACCGAGTCCATGCTTGCATCCACCATGCTAGTGATGACTTGGGTGGTTGTGATAGTTACAATTTGGGGTACGAGAACAAGTGGGATTGGATGTAATAGGCCCTTGCCTTTGCCTTTTGTCATTAGTGGTGGTGCGATCTTTGAAACTTTGGCACTGGTGCTTGGGCCTTCCTCCCTTAGTGGACTCATAGTTGCTAACTCCTCCTTAGAAGGCTATTCCACCAACATACGAATGGCTTGAGCCATATCTTCATCTTCCTTCATGTGCAATTCTTTTGCCTCTGCTTCTAATTTCCTCCTTCTCTCTTCTTTAGACCTCGTCAACTCCTCCTACACTTTATACAACTCACTGTTTTCTTCCTTGGTCATTCTCTCCCTGGTTTCTTGATGTTGCTCTTGAGGAGTCTTCTTCTTTGGCTTCCTAGGCTCTCCTTGGGCACATGGTGTTTCATGTTCCCTGCCCTCACTCACTATCATTTCACTTGACTACTCTTGCTCATGGGGTGGTGATCTTTTAGGTGTCTCCCTCACTTTCTCTTCACCTTTGACCTCTCTCACAGCCTCTAGGATGATAGCGGCTAGCACCTCACTGCCAAACCCTGTAATCAATGCTTTGGATTATGATTTCTTCCTTTTCGTCCCTGCTACAGAAGTTGAAGACTCCCTGCCTCTTCTTCCTGTGGTTTTAGTGCTCTTCCCAAAGCTGTTAAAATATTGAGAATGCATGCTATGGAGGATTATTGATGAGAAAATAGACAATCATAATGAGGCAGAAGCATTGACAAAGAAGAACAACTAATATCATCCAAGAATAATGCAAGTACAAATGATTGATAATGATTGATGGAATGAGTGTGGGAATGAGTGCCTTTTATAGGCTTACAATAGGTGGTATTGGTAGGTAGAGATAGGTGGAAAGGGACCATGGTATTCAACAATCGTGGTTTTAATAAACCGTGCATACATGACCTAGTCTAAGGCTTTATTTGCAATCTATTTCTTTGCCTTGTTTGTTCCATACAAAGATGCTATGGTGGATGTGATTACACATTTCTCAACACCCCTCCTCAATCACAATCGAAAAAGACATTGAGTATACATAGGCTGTCATGAGTAGAACCTTGCTAAGTGTAGACATGGAAGAAACAAACAAAGCTAGAGGCCTCACTAAGTGTGTAGAGGTTGTAGTGTGCAGAGGCTACATGAGGAGTTTAGGAGCTTATGGTGGGAACATTAGGCAAGTCCACATGTTAAACTTTAAAAAAGTCTATGATAAAAAAATGAGCTACAAAAGAGGGACTGGTGAGTCTTATCCTTTTGTTCTTGGGGTTCTTCTTCAATGTTGTCTTCATCTTCTTTGACTCTAGCAAGATATGCTCTTTGAGACCTTTTCTTAGCAGAGAAAAATTTCTCAATATGCCCAGATTTCTTACAAAAATCACAGACTATGCTTTTCTTCCCTTTCACATAGAGGAGTTGTTGGTCTCCTCTTGGGATGCTTGTTTCTCCCTTGTTCTTGATCTCCTTTTCCTCTTCCAAGAGAGAGGCTTTGATATCCACAAGTTTTGGCTTTGGCATGTCGATTAATGTGGTAGACACATTATCAAACTCAGGTGGAATACTTTTGAGAAGCACTCCAATGCAAATGTCTTCATCCATCTTCAAGTTAATTCCTACAAGTTGTGTCAACAAGCTTTCCATATAATTCAAATGAGTTGCAAGTGAGATATTGCTTTGCATGTCAAGCCTAAAAAATTCAATTAGTAAACCATATTTTGAGGATTTGGAATGAGTTCCAAATAGGGTTTCTAATCGATTCCATGTTGCGTACGAGGTTTCACAATCATCAACATGATGAATGTAGCTATCATCAAGTTTGAGCTTGATAATAGCTTGAGCCTTATCATCATTTTTATCCCATACGATTGAAAGTGTAGCTTCCCTTGGTTTCTTCTCTTGACCACTTGTGATTGACCACAAGCCTTTCTTCATTAGGATCAGTTTGATCCTAGTTTTCCATGCATGGAATCCAACACCATTGAATTGGGATGTCGATGAGTCCTTGCCCATTTTGATATTGCAAGATCAGCAGCAAATCATCTCCAAACAATCCAAATTTCAGTTGATCACAAGTGCTAAGAAGCACTAGGTGATTAGTATCAAGTGATGCTAGATGATTTGGTGACTATGATGCCCTTGAAGTTGGAATCTTCAAGATCTTGCAAGTTTGAGTCTTCCCCTCGTTGATTTGATGCTGGGGAGTTGCAAAAAAAATCAGATTTGATCAGAGGCAAAGCTGATTGTGTTAAATTACATAAGTGCTAAAAGCACTAGATGAGTGTCAATGGACACTGCTGCTTGAAATGCTTGCAAATCTTGTCAAGCTCTCCCCTCCTTGCTAGTAAATAACTTGAATGATTGTTGAAGACTGAGTGCTAGAGTAGATTAGATAGTCAATGACTTGATTTGAGCCACAGGAGTGAGAGAAAGAAGTGGAGCATGAGCTTGAAGCTTGATAGCTAAGGAGTCTGCATTAGGGTTTCAAGGAGCAGCCTGGATTTTCAGCTCCTGTGAACTCAATACTTGATCATTTCCAAAACTTTCTTGATAGAAATGAAGCTTATTAGGTAGACTATCAAAGCCCTATGATGCTTGTCAACATCGTGACATGTATAGGTGTAATGAAGCGTATGAACAGTAGAGGGCACAGAAAACGGCAGTGACTAAGTAATGGCGCAATCCTGAAGCATGGATTCAACAATGTTGGATTTTGACGTGATGGGCAGGAGTGCCTTGATTCAGAGAGTATTTCTCTAGAAGAAACCACGAGCTGAAATGGCCTAGAGAGGGAGCTTCAAGTCCTCCATTGAAGGTGGGTAGCTATGGAGGTAGGTGAGAGATCCAAGGAAAAGTGGAGGGAGCCAAAAATTCAAACTAAAATGACTCAATTAGTGGCCTAATGACTCACTAACTTAAAACCATATCTAATACCATGTTAAAATATTGAGAATGCATGCTATGGAGGATCATTGATGAGCAAATAGACAATCATAATGAGGCAGAAGCATTGACAAAGAAGAACAACTAATATTATCCAAGCATAATGCAAGTACAACTGATTGATAATGACTGATGGAATGAGTGTGGGGATGAGTGCCTTTTATAGGCTTATAGTAGGTGGTATTGGTAGGTAGAGATAGGTGGAAAGGGATCATGGTATTCAACAACCGTGGTTTTAATAAACCATGCATACATGACCTAGTCTAAGGCTTTATTTGCAGTCTGTTTCTTTGCCTTGTTTGTTCCATACAAAGTGGCTATGGTGGATGTGATTTCACATTTCTCAACAAAAGCTTCAATGGTTTTCTGCACATATCCATTCCAATTCACCTCATCCAAGGACTTGGCTGCAAGGCTCTATAGCAACAAAGGCACTCCAATCCTACCCATTAAGGCATCGTACCTCTGACTAGAGAACAAAGCATGGATCATCTTTTCTTGCAACTTAATCTTAGGGTCTAGAATATCGGCTAGGAAGATGTTATTATTGGTGTGGACTAGGGCCTTGTCCATTTCCATCATACCGTAGACATTCCTTTTAGACCACCTCTTGACCTTGTTGACCAAGCCCAATGCTCTCTCCACCATTTTTGGGCCCAATTCCACCTCAACCCTGTGGTGTTCTTCTCCTTGTCTCATTGTTACAGTGCCATGGTTCCTATTAGCATCAAAGGTCCGTAGGAACTCCGTGCACTTGTTGTAGTCAACGACTTGGTTGACCTTCTTCACGTACTTTCCCAGATTGCATTGGTCAACAATTTGCTTGACGACCGGTTCTTCCATGTCCACGCCCTCCAGGTTCATGATGTTCCTGAACTTGAATTGATTGAAGGCCCTTATTTCAGCCATTAGGCGGTTCTTCTTCTGTGAACAGAAGCTTGCCTTTGTTTTGGCCTGCCATCGTAGGTTCATGTCACAATATCATAACTTACCATTAGTTTTCTTGAGATAACTCTTGTGAAATGATAAGTAGATAATGAATGTAAGCTATGGAAAGGTGAAATGCTTAATTCTAGAAAGGAACTTTTGCTTCACGCAGTCCATGCAATCCAAAAAATTTATGACAATTTTCCTCAATCATAAGTTGATTTTTATCCATCCTTTAAACATTGGTTGAGGTTTGAGACATGGTTTCTTTCCATCTTACCCCCTCACCCTTGCAAATGATGTGAATACTTCCCATTATTGGAGAATAAAGGATTAAGGGCATTAAGTGTAGGCTTGAAGTACTTCACTTTTGCATTAGCTAGGCATAGAAATGTGGGTTATACCCCAAGTGAGCATGACAGTCCATGTCATGAGGTCTAATACCTACATGCGTAATGTAGATAGGACATCAGTTATAGGAATTCACCAAAGTTGATCTTCCTGGCAATGTGTAGCTCTTCCTCGGTAAGGACTCGATCTAAATAGGGGTGGGCCACGTTATGATCTTCTAAGGATCGATTGCAAGTGACAACCAATATTCTAAAGGAGATAGGAGCTACATAATTAAGGTCATACTTAGAGGTTTTGATGGTGCATCTCTACTCAGCATTGGTCATGATTAGGTAGCCCTCTTGTTCCCATTGAAGATGGAGAGCATACCATTTATGTAGAAAGGAGGAGTCAGTGACAACCAGCTTTTTAAGTTCTTCTTGCTCTTGGCTTGTGGTGGAGACTTTGCTCCTTCTATAAGAGGTGATTAGCCTTTGTTTACAAGCTTGCTCTTGAGAAATCTTAGTGGCAATTAATTCCTCAACTACCATGGGTACTTTAATGAACATGAGTTTTGATTCTTCCCAAGTGCATGGGAGTGTGCATACATAAGTTTGCCAAAGGTTTGCCAAAGGTTTGTCTAGGAAGCCTAGGTCCACCAACCCTTCGTAGCTTTTAGCAAGCATTTTGAAGGTAGCATCCAAGCATCTAATGCATGTGACCAAGTCATCCCCCTGTGTTCTGTGCTAGATCAGAGGCCAATATAAGAACATATTTCCGCTCATAAGATGGTTTAAGGCCTACAGGAGGTTGGGGTTTGGGTTGGATAGCTCAAAAGTGGTGTCTACTACTTTGGTTGCTCCTTAGGATTCGGCTAGTCACTTGTGTGAGGTGTGATTTGGGGCTCAGATGTTGTGTTGCTTGCTGGTTGTGAAGTTGTTGGGCTAGTAGTAACATTAGGTTGAATTGATTTAGGGGGAGTTGATTGCAATTTTTTTCATAGACATATTGAGGTTCGACGGGTTTGGTTTAACTCAATCAGTTTAGCAGGTTCAGGTAGCTCACAAGTCTTTGGAGATGGGCTAGTAGTAGATGGCTGAGGGGCACGTGTGTTACTCTTGGTCTTAGGCACCCAAATCTAGTTGTTTCCCTCATAGTAGCTGTGTGTATGCAATAGGGCCATAGGTATCCATCATGGGTTGACTATTTGTTGGCAGACTTGAGAATTCCAACTGTGTCTCCTACACTTAGGACGTGATCTTTGGGAGTTATGGGTCCACGTGGATTGGCTCTTAGATAGTAGTGAATGGTGTTTAGGTACCCATTTTAGCTATTGTTCAGTGGTCTTGGTTGTGTTTTCCTTGGGTTGCGATTAGTCAGACTTGGGAGGGTAGGACAAGTCACGACCCCCCTCCTTAGACTTTGTGTTAGGTGTTGCTATTGGTGGCACTAAGGGGTTGGATGGAGCCGTACTGCCCTTGCTGAAAGCTGTTACTATCCTCACATTGCCAATGGCAAGGTGAATGCACAGAAAGTTGTAGTTGTGACATTGCAATTTGCTTGCTTCTTGTAAGATCCCAACAGCGACTCCTTACTTGTGGCCTTGGTGTTAGGTAGCACATAGAAAATCATGGGTAGGCTTCTAGTCTCGATCGAGACAACTACTTTGCACTTCCCTAGTAGAGGGTAGGATTGTCCTCCAAACAGATTGATTTTAGTGTTGATAGGCTACAATTGGAGCTGACTAATGAGGGTCCAATATCACGCATAAGGATATTACAGTCAACTCCCTCATCAATGTGTGTCAAATACGTGTCTTTTGGGAAGTCACAGATATGTGTAGGTAGGTAGGTGTCACTGTTTCCTCACCCTCTTCCTCAATCTTAGGTGATGGTGGCTATTCTTACATTTAGAGGGGGTTCTAGCATATCATACTTGTATGGTGCACTAGTATTGGTCGATTATTAGAGCTCTTGGCCATCATGCAGAGTGGTACTGATGGTGAAACCCTACTCTTCAATATAGCAATTGGGATGATGTGACATTTTGGGACTCACTAGCTGCCCTAGCAACCTATTTATAATCCTTCTCTTCATCTAAGAATGGCAACTTGATGGTGGCTAGCACCTGCATATTATCTTGCTCGTCTTTGGGGTATAGAATGTACTTCATTAATGGTTCATACAAATTCTTGGCTTAGGTTTCTCCTTTCAAGATAGAGGAGATGGTATTTAAATCGATCGGCATGGTCATCCAAGTATCCATCTCAACTCTTACTACCTTCGATTTGTTACTTATGAACATGAGGCCGTTACCCTAGTCTTCCATTACTCATGCCTCCTCATCCGGCCTAGCAAGATATCATAGTCTACTCCCTTCATAACGATAAAGTTTATCGAGAACCAAACACCTACTATCTTCAAGGGCCAATCCTTCAACACTCTAAATGGCTTAACTTTCATGCCATTAGCCAACATGACATTAAACCTTATAGTATCTACCATTGGCGGGTTATTCGAAGCATGCACAACTGCATGGCTAAGCACATTGACTCCCACTCCTATGTCTACAATCCCCTTTCTTGTGACATCTCCTAATGTCACCACTAGTAGGATTGTGTGCATTTGCGTGCCTTCTTGAGAAAGCATTCACATGCAAGGAATTAGGAACTAAGTTCAATGTGAGGCTAGGTAATTGTATGGCTTCATCATGGTCATGCAAGTCAGCTACTCCTGGCTCCTTAGATCCCTCTACCCACCACTACTCCAATTCTCGCCATAATGAAGGGCTTTGCCTAAGCAGATCCCCCATCGAAAAATGTTACAGGGGTCGATAATAATGTCATAGGTAGGCCATTAGCCACTTGCTTTTCATCTTGCCCTACACTCTTTTGTTGCTTGTCTTGGGTAGCTTGCCTACTAATGGCATCTAAGCCATGTCTTTGTGGTTCTGCAAAGTGTGGATGCATCTCTTGAGTTTATGCGTGTTAGTGAGACAGATGTGCTTACACTAGTGGAGAACTCATTGATCTCATCTTCTAGGATGGGTTTTGCATCCTTTAGATGCTCTTGCACTTCTCTCACCCACTCCTTAACCTTGTCAACTATTTCTAATTAGCGCTTTGGGTTAGGATATTCCCCAACCTTGGTACTCCCCCTCTCCATTGTTTTAGGTATTGAAGTCAACCTCTACATCTACAGCTTGCTCCCCTCTTGTTAGTGTGGTCACACTATCCGTTTTTAGTATTACTTTTCCGTCAGCCCTCTTTTTCTTCCTTTGACGAGTCTTCTTTCCTATTGAGGTTGCATCTAGATTACTAGGTCCTAGCAATGAAATACCGGCATGCCTTATTTGTGCTCTAGTCATGACGTTCAATGAGATGGGAGTGGCCTCACCATCAAGTGTTTCAACTCCAAACAACCCCAAAGTTACAGAAGGTACAATGATTGAGCTATTAGACGGTTTTTTCATGGAACATTCAACATATAAGTGAGTGATTCCACACTTGGGGCATCTCAAGTCAACCTTTTCTCTATTAGCTTGTTCTTTTTCAAGGCAACGAGATGAGGTATGTCCTATGGGTGACCACAAGTTGCCCTCCTCCTAGGCCTGTACCCCTTCCTTGACCTGGCGCCATCACCAATACTCGTCGAAAGTCCATTAGGATGGGATTTTCCTCACTGTCATAGGACACATTGTGAGAGGGGTTTTAGTCAAAAGGTCATATCCACCGGGGATTAGAGATAGAAAGCAATAGAGAATAGGAGATAGAAGGGAAGAACAATAATAGACAAGAGGTACACAAGTTAAAGACAAAGCATAATGAATCAAAGCACTATGTATTGATAGAACCTAAGAAGTTAAAAAAATTCCTTGACTGGCATTACTCAGAAGCAATCTCCAAGCATCAGATCTCCTAGAGCTCCCTTGTAGACTAAAAATGTGCATCAAATACTAACTTATTCTCTACCGCTCAAACCCCAAATCTGATGGTTCCATTGGCTCCGAAAGGGGGTAAAACCATAGGATACTTGATTGGAATTCTTCTAGATCACTCTTTCCTCTTTTCCCAGTCAGAGTGTTGTTTGCTACCTGTAAAGTGCGATCATTCAGCATGTGATTTCACCAATCCTTCTTTTTGCATGAAATCTCCAAAACTGGCTGAAAAATCCACTTGCTTTTTTACGTGTCACCCTATTTTAGAAGTTTTCTATATTTTTTAGGATATTTACAAGAAATAATATCCAAAATATCAAAAATAGACTGAAATTGTCCAAAAATCTAGTATTTTTGAACCATCCATACTATGGACACTGACACTAATGACTAATATGGTATTGACTCTCTAGATCAATCAAAAAGTCAAATGAAGATGCACTCTAGAGTTTTTCACATTCTGTCCATGTTGTGACACAACATCCACCCCCTGTAAACCTGCACATCCTTCGATATGTGCCACCGATGCACCACCCAAATCAAACACCCATAACGTCAACTTGTCACTTATCATGCATATAAGAAGGAATCCCCTTGGATCATAGATCAAACTGCTCAGCATTTGTACAACTCTTGATCCATACCTAGTACCCCCTCTAGGGTCATATGGTCTTGGGTGCATATCATACACTAGAGGTTGTTGAATCTCTATATACATGCTATCAATGAACCCATCAACAAATACATAGCAACATGCATGCTCTTTCAAAGTCCAACGCATTGAAATCTGCTTATACTGACAATTTTGTATCACATCAAATATAAACTGAGCCTCACTTACATCCAACCCATGCTCACCATCACAAAAATAGTGAAGCAGTCTATATCTTGAAGCATCTTAGAATTTCCTATCAAGGCCTCTGACAGAGTATCCAAAATATTCTCCATTTGTAGAGCATCATATCTAACATCCTCTAAAGGCATATCCTCGAGCGTGGTAGTCATAGTAGTAGTAGTGGCAGTGGTAGTGGTAGTGATAATAGTAGTAGTTGTTGTTTAATTTCTTCTTTTCTTGTTTGTTGTTGTTATGGTAGTCATAGTCGTGGTTGTCGTCGTAATAGTAGTAGTAGTATTAGTAGTTTTCTTGTTTTAGTAGCAGTAGTAGCAGTAGTAGCAGCAGCAGCAGCAGCAGCAGCAGCAGCAGCAGCAGCAGCAGCAGCAGGAGCAGTAGCAGTAGCAGTAGCAGTAGCAGTTGTTGTTGTTGTTGTTGTTGTTGTTGTTTTTTCTTTTTTTCTTGTTTATTGTAGTGGTAGTGGTAGTGGTTTATTGTTGTGGTAGTCATAGTCGTTGTAGTCGTGTTTGTAGTAGTAGTAGTAATAGTAGTAGTTTTCTTATTTGTTGTTGTTATTGTTGTAGTTTTTTTTCTTTTCTTCTTTATTGTTTTTTAGTTTTCTTGTTTGTTGTTGTTATTGTTGTAGAAGTAGTAGTAGTAGTTTTTTCTTCTTTTCTTGTTTGTAGTAGTAGTAGTAATAGTAGTAGCAGTAGTAGTTATTGTTGTTGTTGTTTTTTCTTCTTTTCTTGTTTATTGTAGTGGTAGTGGTAGTGGTAATAGTAGAGAGAGAGATATGTTTTGTTAAAGGAAATTGGTAGTAGAGAGAGAGAGAGATGTTTTGTTAAAGGAAATTGGTAGTAGAGAGAGATATGTTTTGTTAAAGGAAATTGGTAGTAGAGAGAGAGAGATGTTTTGTTAAAGGAAATGAGAGAGGGAGAGAAACTGAAAAAGATAAAAGGAACAAGAGAGATGGAATAAACATACAACATAATAAAGAAAGAGAAAGAGAGAGAGAGATGGAAGGAGAGACGAGAATGAATGGATTAAAAAAAAATTGACGGTAAGATCTTCTTCTTTAACATCTTATTTTCTTGTTTGTAGTAGTAGTGGTGGTGGTGGTGGTGGTGGTGGTGGTTGTTGTTTAATTTCTTATTTTCTTGTTTGTGTGGTGGTGGTAGTGGTAGTGGTAGTTGTTGTTTAATTTCTTATTTTATTGTTTGTTGTTGTTGTGGTAGTCATAGTAGTAGTAGTGGCAGTGGTAGTGATAGTAGTTGTTGTTGTTGTTTAATTTCTTCTTTTCTTGTTTATTGTTGTTATGGTAGTCGTGGTTGTCGTCGTAATAGTAGTAGTAGTATTAGTATTTTTCTTGTTTGTAGTAGTAGTAGTAGTAGCAGTAGTAGTAGCAGCAGCAGCAGCAGCAGTAGTAGCTGTTGTTGTTGTTTTTTTTTTTCTTTCTTTTTTTCTTGTTTATTGTAGCAGTAGTGGTAGTGGTTCATTGTTGTGGTAGTCATAGTCGTCGTAGTCATGTTTGTAGTAGTAGTAGTAGTAGTAGTTTTCTTGTTTGTTATTGTTGTTTTTTTTCTTTTCTTATTTATTATTGTTTAGTTTTCTTGTTTGTTGTTGTTATTGTTGTAGAAGTAGTAGTAGTAGTTTTTTCTTCTTTTCTTGCTTGTAGTAGTAGTAGTAGTAGTAGTAGTAGTAGTAGTAGTAGTAGTAGTTATTGTTGTTGTTTTTTTTTCTTCTTTTCTTGTTTATTGTAGTGGTAGTGGTAGTGGTAGTGGTATGGTAGTAGTAGAGAGAGAGATATGTTTTGTTAAAGGAAATTGGTAGTAGAGAGAGAGATGTTTTGTTAAAGAAAATTGGTAGTAGAGAGAGAGAGATGTTTTGGTAGTGGTAGTGGTAGTAGTAGAGAGAGAGATATGTTTTGGTAGTGGTAGTGGTAGTGGTAGTGGTAGTGGTAGTGGTAGTGGTAGTGGTAGTGGTAGTGGTAGTGGTAGTGGTAGTGGTAGTGGTAGCAGTAGAGAGAGATATATGTTTTGTTAAAGGAAATTGGTAGTAGAGAGAGAGAGATGTTTTGTTAAAGGAAATGAGAGAGGGAGAGAAACTGAAAAAGATAGAAGGAACGAGAGAGATGGAATAAACATACAACATAATAAAGAAAGAGAAAGAGAGAGAGAGATGGAAGGAGAGACGAGAATGAATGGATTAAAAAAAAGAGACGATAAGATCTTGTTCCTTAGCATCTTCTTTTCTTGTTTGTAGTAGTAGTAGTGGTGATGGTGGCGAGGTCCGGTACAATACCACGAGACAGGAAACACTCCAACATATGTTAATTTGTGGGTGGGTGGAGACTTTATATACGTTAATTTTGTTGAGTTACAAGAGAAGAAATCTATTCTCAAACAATTTAAGAAAGAAAAAAAGAATGATAAAAAGAACAAATTGTTTATCGTAATGTAGACCAAAGGGAAAACGATGAAGGTTGTGATGTTCAAGATTGCGAGGCGTATCTTAATCAGCGTGTCCCATGTCCTTGCTCTCAATGTAAGCTGGAAATTAGATGAAAACGTCGATTGTCTATAGAGCATGTACGACGCTTCGGCGAGTTTCAATCAGAGATCATTGATCAGGTGATCTCAGATTTTGAGTAAATGGTAAGAAAAGTGTATATCAATCATGTATTGTATTCGCAAGCTAATTGAATACCATATACAAAAACATTGGGTGTGGCTAGCAAATTTTCTATCCAGGGAGGTGACGTCTCGTCCCAAGGAGGAGTGCACCCTTTGCGGCTAGTTAGAAGAGTTTGTGGGTGTGCGATGGATGGAGTGCTTGAGCCAATCCACCACTTGGAAGGTACTACCCAATCTATATTATCAATACTAGAGGAGACATGCAGCCTTCCAGATTTTCCTACAATCTTGGAGCCTGAGATGGAGGCAATGATCAATGCATTGATGCCCATGGATATCGAGACATTTGATACGCTTAGAGAGGAAGCATCCATAGCATTATATGATGGGTGTCGAGTATCTCGGCTGAAGACACTGCTTGCACTCCTAAGTGTGTAAGAAAAATACAGGTGAAGCGATGCAAGTGTGATCGAGTTGTTCAGGTACCTTATACATACGCTTTGTTGATTTCTTTTCGACACTATCATAAAAAATATTTGTGCTTTTTCAAGGTGTTTTATGATTTTTTTTTCAAGTTACTAAAGTATCATATATTACCACTTGCAAATACTATAATAAGATATCTTCTACAATCAAGCAAATATCGTATTTGTATTTTCAATATGAAAGGTGAGAAGGATCAAAGCTTGCACTCGAGAGCTATGGCGGGAAAGCAAGATCAAGAAAGAGAGAGACAAGAAATGGGAACTCCAACAGTCACAATGTGTGACCGGGATTTTCTTTATTCAAACTGTCACTAAAAGAATAAAGAATAAAGTGACGGTAACGGGCACCCACCACCTGCAGTGTGCAATGGCGGTGACTGTTAGTGTAGTAATACACGGGCAGCTAGGCGGAGCTGTCTCGGACATCATCAGGCCATTCTATTAGATCTACTTCGGTGCGCTCTGATGCTTCAGTTTCCAGCAGACGAGGTTGATGCTCCATACTTGGGCCAAACAGAGGGAGTAGTTCAGGGGGATGTTGTGGAGACTTGGATACAATGAGCTCACTGTCAACTCGAGATAGAGGTGCTACTCCTTGGTCTCATGGCGGTTCGAGAAAGAGTGGCTTAGGTGGTTGTTGTGGAGGTACCGACGCAGTGTCTCCATCTCATTGTTCTGTTGGAGTTGCATCACCCGTAGGATTTGTTACACCTATGGGAATGTCTACTCCAGTCACTCCAGATTTTGCTCAACCGTCCACAGGTGGCATCCCTATGGGTGCTACTCTGAGAGATACTACCCCCGTAGGTACACCAGATGCACATGGGTCTCTTGGATATGCCCAGGAGCATGGTTGTAGGTGGGAGAGGACACATCTTAGGCATACCCTAGAGGGATATGGATACCTTGTAGATGATAGGACAGAAGCCATCATCATGAATAATGAGGGAAGGAGGGTGATGGCTCATATGAGAGAGTTGTGCCAACAAGTTTTTCAGCACAACATCTTGGATCATTGGAAGAACATACTGGAGGGGAGCAAGGACTACATATTAGCATCCTTGCAAGGAGTTTTTGGTACCAACCGTAGCAGATAGGTTTTCCATGGGCTGGATGATGGAGTGCATGCGTGCATACATGTCACACAGATGATTGGATGCACGCAAGGCACTTAAGAGTGGGGCCTCAAAGCCAAAGTGGCTAGACGCGGACGACTGGCGCCGACTCAGGGAGGAGGCTATAGATTCTCCAGGACGTTAGAGACACCAGCGCGAGGTGGCGAGGGCACGATTGGAGGCAGGAGTAGTCCATCATCTTGGGAGTGGCAGCCACAGGACATATCTGGAGGACTTTGTAAATTTTTCTTTTGTTCTGCTAGCTATTTTTTTGCAATATTCCTTGTACTAACAATCGTGTTTCTAACTATTGTATTTTTTTTTCTTTGCAGCACTCCATTACAAACCGTGATCCCACTGACCTAGAGACTTGATATGCAAAGAGACACGGTCTCACTGCATTGATCGACCAATTGTATGGATGCAACGGCCCTGTAAGTCACTCATCTTTCTTGTTTGTAAGTACTAAGTTTAATTAAAATGCATTATTGTATGGTGCAGTTGTTTCTTTTTTTGTAGAGTCCGTTCGATGCTCCTTTGCAACGGGACGAGGTTTCAGATACTGAGGATCTATAGCTCGCCCTTGGATCCTTGGAGCTCACATACTCTTCTTTTTTGGTCACGTGATTTGTGTAGGCATTTTCTATGTAGTAGTAGTATCTTGCCATGATTGTACTGGTCGCTTTCATTACACAATCATGTATTTATTTCATGTATCAGTGTTATGATTCAAGTACACTTTGCCTTTATTTACATTAGCATTGTACACATTACTGAAACTATTTTGTAGCCCAAATAAAGCACATAGTGCTATATGTGGCAGGGTAGCTTGCTGCCCTGCCACAATTTTTTTCCCCTATTACCATCGCTATTAGCATCTCAAATTTACTACACGCATCACTATTAGCATCACAATATACATCGCAAAGCGTTGTTATCAGTGTCGCTATTTGTGTCGGTATCAGCGTTACAAATGTGACGCTGATACCGATGCAAATAACGACACTGATAAAACGACTGCTATATGGCATCGCCAATACCGATATTTTTTGTGACGACAGGGGCAACTTTCTTTATGAACATTTTCGTCGCTTTAAACGTTGGTATAAGGCTTGTATCTTGTAGTGCTAGTAGGTGTATGAGGTGAATGGCCTAACAGATCTTGGAACACCATATTGGGGAATATGAGAATTTTCCATAAGTTTGGGACACGTGGTCAAATCTTTGGATTTGTCATAACTTGAACACTATAACTCCAAATCTCCAAGTTTGACTCGTCCCCAGGAACCTATCAGGCATTCGCAAGGCAATGATCATTTTCTCTTGGAGATTTTCTTTCTTTATTTTCTTTTTCGAGGTTTAGAACCCCTTTTTACACACCTCTGTATTTTATATATTTAAGATATACTCATGTTTTTTTCCTCTTTTATTTGGAAGACTTCCCTAATTGCCTCATAACTAATAGAGATTGCTAGAAACAGTTGCGTAGCAAGCTAGTAGAATAGGATCACTAGGACCACTCTCAAAAATAGCTCTAAGAGTTCATGTCAACATGTTTATAAGAGGCTGGTTCAAACCTCCCTAGACACACCTAACCTAAAATTGGAAATTCATGCCTTGCATGTAGATCCCAATGAAAAAGAAAATTCCACATACAAATACACATAAATCATAAAGGGAAAGAACTCGTAAAGGAAGGACATCACCTGGACTTGGCCGTAAGAAGCTTTTGTGTAGCAAGGGACTCCCTGTAGGTGCTCCATTGAATTTGTTCAATGCAGCAATGAAACAAAAAACCATTAACTACAATTGCACTAAACTTACAAATGTCTCCCTTAGCCTAACAAAATAAACCATTTCATTGCAAAATAAATGGTCCTCTTGGTCTTATGAAATCAAACAATTCTCTATAAGAATAAAGGGCCCTCTTGGCCTAATGAAATGTAACCATAAAGCACACAATTCAACAACCTACTATTGAAAATAAACCCCACATAAACCATGCTGAAGCACAAAACTAGACCAAGGGGATGTCTGTTTAGGCTCTACACTAAATGCATCAAATTATTAGCTAACCCCCTGTATAAATAGCAAGGGGTGTTCGATAAATATACCCTTGAATGATCCAATGCATCCATGATAGAATAGGAAGATGGTCAATTGCTACCTAGCTCATAACCCATACTAACATCGGTGGCTAAAACAAGACATGTCAGTAAGAAGTTCCCATAGTAGCCTTGGACTAACATCATAAAGAAATTGTCAAAACCCCTAAGGACCATATTTAAGAAATACATCTTCAACACAGGCATAATTAGCCAAGGAGTCCACAAAGTGATTCTGCTGTTAGAAAATTAACTGGCAAGCCACTGCCTCAAAGATATCAAGGGTGTCCAAGCTTGCACAATGGTACATTCTTAGAATGAGATTCCTCATACTATAGGTCCCATTTAATTGGTTGATCACTAACTGCAAGTTGCCTTTCACCAATAACTAGAGAATGTTGAGAAATATGCAATCACACCCATGTGATAGCCTCTTTGTATGGAGAAGTGGTGGGCAAGGAAAATACTAGTAGTCTAGGAAGAGGTCTTGAATCCCATAAGAAGAGTGGTGTAGAATGCTACCTATGGAGCTTCTATAAAGCATTGTACTTGACTATCACTTTCACAATGAGTAATGCAATATCATGATGCTTTCGTCTTTTAGTGAGTGTGATTGTCATTATCAGTCCATTACACAAGATTGTCTTTATGAGTCCAAGCTTCCAACTTGGAACCTAATTCACTTGTGTAACAGTTGTCTACTCATTGTCTATGTCAACATGAGTCTAGCCTTCATCTTCCATCCACCATAGCTCCTGTCATGCTCTAGATTCATGCTTTTAACATGGTATCAGAGCTCACTTGGATATGGCCTAGCTCATTTCACTTCTCTCTCAGCTCCTCTTTACTTTTGGTCAGCTCATGAATTCACTTCCAGCTCCATCTTCACTTATATCTTCAACCAAGCTTGTGGCAGCCATAGCCAGCCTGTACTTTGTCACATTGGAGCTCCTGGATCTCTCAAAATAAGTCATATCAGCTCATGATTTCTTGTGTGGACCTCCTTTTCTTCTCAAGCTCCTCCTCCTTGGCACATCATAGTATGACATTATTGATCAGAGAGCCCATCCTTGCATGAATTCCAACTCGCTGTCTCTCTGTGTGCATGGTGATGGTCGTACCACTAAATCCGCACATGTGTGCTGCAATCTACCCTATACCTATAGGGCATTTGAAGCCCACCAAATGAGCTTCCTCTTGACAAAATTTTAGCCCAAATACTTCACTATAGCCAATGCCACTCTAATCTACTATAACACTCCTTCTAAGCTGAATCCCAGCTCAGTTTCTAGCAAGCATTCAATTGATTTACCAACACGGAGGGGACTCAAAGTCAAGGGCAACCTCAACAAAAATATCAATATCAGCAAGACTAATCAAGAATAGTATCTCTTGATACTACATAGTGTGATTTTCACACTACCTTCACTTGTGTTTTTTAACACATTGAACATCAATTTGGTTGCTAATTATTCACAGATTTGAAGCTAATTCTTGGTCGTACTAATGCCAAACATGAAGATGGTTAAGTGATTGCTTCTCATGAAGAGTAGCATTACTCTTGCTGCTCATTTCAACTACATAGAAGACTTGTTTATTTCACTTGCAGGGATGGTTGGATTTATTTGTTTTAAAGTGCAATTGATGGATTTATTTGAAGAATTTGAAGACTTTGGAGCTTCCTTGAACATCATACGAAGCTAAAAAATGATGATATCTTTTCTCGATGGGGATATGGACATGAAGACTAATGCAAACAAAGTCAATAAAGAAGAAGAAAAAGTTGATGAAGACTAGAAAGACCATAATGAAGAAGATGACCAGACCCACTAGAAAGAAAAGGACCAAGAAAAAGAAGACCATGAAGACAAAAAGAGCATCAAAATGGAGTACATCAAAGAATAAGACAAAAAAAGAAGTTTTTTTATGCCTACCGTGACATATTTGATGAAGAAAACCACAAGGGCCTGTCAATCCTTGTCTCTTTTTCTCACTAGAATTTTTTATTGTATGTACTTGCCATTAATGCTCCTGATATACGCCTTGTAAAACTCCTCATGTAAGCCTATGCATAATAGCCCCTACAAACTTAGTGAGGCCTTGTAATAGTCCCTGGATGTTAACCATGTTTTTTGGTATCCACACTCATCCTTTTCTATGACAGCCTCTGGTGTTTACCATGTTTGTGGCATACCCACACTTAGCAAGGTTCTACTCATGACAACATTTGTACACTTAGTGCTTTCTTTACGGTTGTGATTGAGGAGGGGTGTTGAGAAATATGCAATCATATCCATGCGACAGCCTCTTTGTATGGAGCAATGGGCAAGAAAAATACTAGCAGTCTACGAAGAGGTCTTGAATCCCATAAGCACAGCTAGATATAAAGGCACGGAAGATTCAACTCAAGCAAGAGTTGAATACCTTGAAGAAAGGGAAGATGTTTGAATAATGAGAAGGTGTAATGAAGGAAAAATGCTTGTGAAGGTCTATTTCAGGTCCATTATTAAATTGGAAGGAAGAAAATTGCTTAGAGAGTGATTTAGAGCATTATTTTATGAGTATAGAAGGTGTCTTGGTACCATTGTAAACTCCTTCTGTTCATTTAAAAATTTACCAAAAACTAAATTAGCATTACTTGTAGCATTAGCATTAGTTTTCTTCTTCTTTATACATTGCAAAAGCCATGGATTCATGGAGCTCTAGTAATGGAAGTTATCATTTTCTATTTTATTTCTTATTTTCTAGACATTAAATGTTACTCTAATTTGGCTAGAGCAGCCATGCCTTCTTTTCATTAGTATCAGAGTAATAGGCTAGATCATGTTTGTGGTGGTCATTTTCAACCATGGATTTACTTACAAAGAATAGGACATAGGACTATAGTTAGATTCTAGTCATAGGGCCTCGTTAATTATTGTAATCATGATTGGGCAAGGTCTACTACAACAAACTGTGATATACTAAATCAAGAATTTGGAAGAAATAGTAGTCTGAATCTTGCTATTCTAGAATATCATCACCAAACTAAAGCCATTTTTGGAGCCTTTCTTGTCAAAAGAGAAAGGGACTAGAGTTGGAGATAACCAAAGTGCATGATCTTTTGAGAGCCAATGTTTTCACTTTACCTTCTTCTCAAGGCTTAAGGTTCTGTGAATTTTCTTGGACCCGATCTTCACTTCTTGACTTGATCTCTCTTAGCAATCTACCAAGCAACATTCTTTGCACCTCTAGGAGTCAGGAAAGCACCACATTTTCGACCAATGACTAAATAACACCACATGTGAAGATTGTGGAAATTAGCATGGTCTACCTATAAAAAAATGAGCCTATTCTTGACTCAATAGATAATAGGCTAACTTGCAATAAAAGCTTGATTCTTTACTTCAAGCACTCTTGATGATGGAGGGACATGTATTGTGGCTCTCTTAAGCTTCTTGAGATTAGTAATGAAAATTGTGCTTCTCCATGTTTGGAATTCTTGGATAACAACTAGATACTCCTTGATTGAAGCCTCTACAATAATTTTAAGCTTTCTACCTCTAGCATTAAGGTATCTCTAAGACTTCCTCCAAGCCTACAATATTGAATCTTGATTCTTCTTTCACCATAGCTGCAATAAATAGGGCATCATGAGTTTTCGTTAAACTTTTTGGTTGAATCTTGTCTATTTCAAGGGGCATTTGAGTCCAAACACTTCAAGGATCCTTCTCTTCATTGTACCTTCAAAATTTAGCAAAGGTTTTACCACAGCATCAAGATTGGATGGGATTTCACTCTCTTGAACTTTATGACATTAGGGTACGATGAGTCTTTACAAAAATCTTGATCAATAATGGTTCAAATCATGGGGATTTTGTTCCATTCCACTCCTAGGAAGTGGGAAGGAGCTTAATCAACTCATTCTTGGCCAAGGTTGAAGAATAATTATTGGATTCTTGAATCTTTTACTCTCTTGAATATAGGAGAGGAAGGATTATTCAAGATTTGGATTATATTCATGATTCTTAATCAACAATCAATCTTTTACTATCGATCAAGATGCTACTTCAACCATCATTGAAGACCTTTAATCATAAATTATTGCACTAGTAAAATTGATTAATCTTGATCACATATAGAAAGGGGCATATATGAAGTAGTGATTAATCAAGTGCTAGATTGACCATTTGAGCTTCAACAACTATCTTTAGCACAACCATAAGAGGTACCATTAAGTCCTATACTCTTTAATCTCTCTCCGATCCTCTTTCTTGGCCTATCATATTACTAAAAGAGGGATTAGGAGTTAGTATATTCCATGATTAAATTTCAACATTGGACATATACACTTGGAGATTTAGGATGAAGGGCTGTGGGATATCAAGCCAAAGATTAAGGTTTAATGGCTATAAAATGTAATGTGTGGAAAACCCTAATGAATCACTTTTCATTCTTGAGTATCTTCATGTTCTCTTTCTCTCTTGAGTCTCTCCATGTTTCTCTATTGGGGGGGGGGGAGGGGAAACCCCTTTCCCCCCTAACACTTTGGCAATCATGGGCTTCTTACCCTCACCTTGTTCATCCATGCTTGACTATTGTGGTTCATCCTCACTTGTCAAGTATTCAATATTCCTTTCCAACAACATTTGTTCTCCCTTCTATAGCATTCTTGGAGGTAGCCTTTTTCACACTATGGGCTAGTAGAAGACAAGCGTAGTTGTCACTGTGGCTCTACTCTCTTGACGAAAGTGTGATTGCAAACTATTTGTTTGCAGAGGTGGCAGATAGCACATAGCTTGGGAGTCTGGACCCCATTGAGATGGAATAAGTAGTCCAAAATATTTACACTACCCTAACCTTGCTAGATCTTTTTTCCCTATATTACTAGTTTACATGCTTGCCTTATCCACATAATGTGTGGGTGTCCCTCCTCAACCCCTCACTCGTACCATGGCATCACACCATTGATACTTTTAGCCTTCAACCTCTTGACTTTGTTAAGTTTTGGGCTATCATAAAGGATGAAGAAATGTGACAAGTTTCTATGAAATCAATGATTAAAGATCTCATGCAAGTATCGGGTGTATCGAGAGATGCTAGTCCAAAAGATCCAAAGGGAAGCGACCTAGACCGAC
Source organism: Lygodium microphyllum (assembly GCF_053477565.2). Lineage (NCBI taxonomy): Eukaryota > Viridiplantae > Streptophyta > Polypodiopsida > Schizaeales > Lygodiaceae > Lygodium > Lygodium microphyllum. The sequence continues at coordinate 178,848,422 of NC_141135.1, forward strand.
ACTATACCCATCAATTGTGGGTTATGACAATGCATGGTTTTACTACTCACATGTTTCAAATTTATATGTTTGGGATATTGATCATGATTTCACTTTAGGAAGTATACTTGGCTAAATAATGCATCCATTAGTCATGCAATACTTGATTGAGAGACTCTAGTAGCTCAAAGAGTTTGGATGATAAGCTTGATATTGTAGAAATTATATGGCACAATAGATAGAATTTGAGAAAGGAGTAGAGAACACACTAAAATATGAGAAGAATAGAGACTAATTTAATTTCAAACAAATTGATATAAAGATGGCTTTGTCCACCCATGCTCTTCCACTGTGAAGCTTAGATGGTGATCTAGATAGATGATAGGCGAAGAGCTTAGGATAGCTAGAAGAACTCATACTGGGTGAAAGATAGATTGATGATGACTTTAGAGGGTTCTTCCTTTTATAGAATAGGAAGGTAATCTAGTCAACATGTCCAACCATATTATGAACCTTCCCTAGTTGACTAGGGAATATTCTAAAGAATATTTCCTTTACCATTGAGCCGAGCACATTGCCCTAGACCGCTGTCGTCTCAGGGGGGGCGTTGAGCCCCTTGAGATCCCCAGCACCAGGGGCTGCTTTTTTGTGACCCTTGAATCCCAAAATAGGGGTCCCTAATTGAGTCAAGCACATTGCCCTCAGACCTTTGTCATCTTAGGGCGGGCCATTGAGCCCCTTGAGATCCCTAGCACTAGGGACTGCTCTTTCACGGCCCCTAAATCCAAAAATAGGGGTCCTTAATAACTCTTGCACCCCACAACTCGATGCACTGTGCCTTGAGCTGCTACATCATAACTACTCTATCTAACCCAAAGGCTAGATCCACAAGGTCACCTTTTTACCATCTGGTCATATAGACCTCATCTGACATATAAGTCAAGATTTTCCATACTCACACATAGCTTCTCCTTATAATGGGGAACCTTATAAATTTGAGCACCATGGATCATTGGTGGCATTGTATGAGGGTAGGGCTTTGAGCATATCTAACATGTATTCCTTTAGTTAGGATACCAAGTGTACAAAGAGCACATGGTAATGTAAAGACTCCATTGAGTGATCCAGTGGTATGCAAGTGTAGTAGGGTGAGATATAGAAGATTTGGTTTTGAGGATTATGCCGCTCACGATTATGCTCTTATGGTAAACATTTTAGAGGATGTTGAACCCACTTGTTTTGAGGAGACTATTGGTCATCTTCATTGGGATGGAGCAATGGATGAGGAGATGGATACATTAGAGACCAACAAGACTTAGGATCTAGTACAATTACCCAAGGAAAAGAAAGCTATTGGTTGTAAGTGGGCCTATAAAATAAGCATAATGCAATAGAGGTATAAGGCTAGGCTGATTGCAAAAGACTATACACAAACATATACCAAATTTCTTATTGATCTAGAGAGTCAATGCCATATTAGTCGTTCATGTTAGTGGCTATAGTATGGATGGTTCAAAAATACTAGATTTTTGGATAGTTTTAGTATATTTTTATACTTTTGATCTTATTTCTTGTAAATATCCTAAAAAGATATAGAAAAATTCTAGAATAGGGTGACATGTAAAAAATTGAGTAGATTTTTCAGCCAGTTTTGGAGATTTCATGTAAACTGCGCAATTGCAGTTTACAGGCAGCAACAACACTCTGAACTGGAAGAAGAGGAAGGAGTCATCTGGAAGAATTCTAAGTAGGTGTTCTTGCATTTTACCCCCCTTTCAAAGGCAACAAAACTATCAGATTTGCAGTTTGAGCAGCAGAGAAGAAGCTAGTGTTTGATGCATGTTTTTGGTCTACAAGGGAGCTCTAGCAGATCTAATTCTTGGATGCTTTTGACTAACAGCAAACAAGGAATTTGTTTATCTTCTCAAGTTCTATTAATACATAGTGCTTTGATTCATTATGCTTTGTCTTTAACTTGTGTACCTCTAATCTATTCTTTTTCTTCTCTTCTTGTTGAGAAATCAAATGATGTATGCCTAGAAGAGGCTTTGTATAAGAGAGATGACAAAAGTTGTATGCTCTAGAAGAGATGTCCAAAATCCCATAAGCACAGAGAGGAAGAGTGGTACTATCCAAAAAATCTATATTAGCATGTACTTAACACTCATTTCAATGTAATGATACTTTCATTTTGTGTCACTCAAGATTGTGTTTATGAGTCCAAGCTAATTCATCTTGGAACCTAATTCACTTGAGTTACAATCTTTCACCTCTACCATGTTCCATATCTATAGTATGCATCCTCCATAGCTAGCATAGCTCTAGATCCGTGTTTCTCAGCATGGTATCAAAGCTGTGGTGAGCTATGTCTAGCCACACCCATTCTCCCTCTTCTACTTCTACTACCTCTTGTTCTAGCTCTCATGGTAATAATAGCAGTTTAGTTTAGGAGGAGTAAAATCAGTTTGATAGTGTAGGAGAGAAAGAGAGTTCTATTATTGCGAGTAGGCTCCTTAGTACCAAGTAGTTACTGCCTACCATACAAATGATGTCTCCTTTTTTGCTGAGCACCTTAGTGATGAATTAAGGAGGCAGTTTCTGGAGTGCAGAGCTCAAATCTGGTAGCATTCCCATAGGACAAGAAGGATCATCCATCATTGATAGAAGAAGAGGAAAGCGGGAGAACACAAAGACAAAGGAAGAAAAGGCACATCAATTTTTTCTCTCCCGTCTGATCCATCTCTGCTACTACAGACACATGAAGCAAATTAGTGAAGGCTCTGTACACCTTCACGGTCGTTAGATCTATATGAAGGCTGTGGACATCTTCACGGCCTGGTACCGATCAAGTAATGGGAGATCGGGTGCTGCTGATAAGGCCGTTGTACCTTAAGGAGATTGCATTGAGAGACCAGCATCTTTCTGCTTGAACAGTTGATTGAAAATGGGGGCGGAGCAGTCAAAAGCGAGGCACATGCACACGCAACTTTGTTCTCATCGGCGACTGGTCTTCCTGTTCTCGAAGTACTCTCTGTTCGTTTCTAGAAGACGAAGAAAGCGACGTAGTCAGATGGGTTTGGCAACTACATGAGGCACTGGTTCCTTGCAAAGAGCTTTGAATTCCTTCTGAAGCCGTTGGACGCAAGCTCGATCCACCATACGAGGGGCAACGCCAAACCAAGAAGGCCGGGGTAAAGTCACGGGATCAATCTTGGAAGATGAGACTGTGGGTTTGCGTCTCAATCAAAGAAAAGAGTGTGAGAATAATAATAATAATAATAAGGGTTTGGTCTATTCAATTTAACCTTAACATTAAGGTTTAAATCAATCCTTCCTAAGTACCCCGTTCACACTATATCTCTCTAACCAGTGTAGCACACCCAGTTCATGCACGTAGCCTTTGAATTCATTTGTGCAATCATTGTAATAACAATTCATACTCATAAGCACTCAAATACTCATAAAAGTGTTGTTACCAAGACACTTTTCCACATAAAAAATTATTTGCTTGCACAAAAGTCACAATTATCAAATCCCTTGTAAATCTCAATCTTCTTGTAAAAGGATAGACACACTGCCCGAGAGTTCTCGTGGTAAGACCTCCTACTAAAGATGACTGAAGTGGAACATATAGCAAAATTTAATGGCGAAGGCTTCCATGCCTGGAAGGAGAAGACCATGTACCATCTTATGCGGAAAGACTTATGGGACTTGTTTGAAGATGATGCAGATAACAAGAAGGAATATGATGAAGATGGGTTTGTTGAAGAGGACCAGTTCAAATCCAAAGAATGGAAGAAGATGAATAACAAGGCACTAGGCATCATTGCTTGGGGACTAAGTGATGATGTGCTACATCATATATCTGGCATAAGAAATGCTAGAACCGCTTGGGAGGAACTTGACAGAATGTTTGGTACCCAAGCAAAGAACTCAAAGGTAAAACTACTTATGCAGTTTTATAAACTAGATATCAAAGACAGTGCTTCTATGATCATGCACATTAACAAGTTCAAGAGCCTAAAATCCTAGCTTGCAACTCTTAAGAAGAATATTGATGAAGATGAAGCAATAGACGTACTACTTGCAAGCCTAAACAAGGATCCATATGAAAATCTTGTGTCTACTCTAAGTAATGTTCCAAGTCTCTCACTCAAAGATATTGAGCACTCACTGCTTGATGGAGAAAGAAAATTTAAAAGCAAAGATGTAAAAGAGACCAGCTCAAGGGAAAACCTCTTATACACTAGAGGAGCTACTGGACCCAAGGGAAGAGGTCGAGGATTCAACATCGACAACAAGAATCGGATGACATGTCATTATTGTGGTAAAACTGGCCATATTGTCAGTGAATGCTTCCACAAGAAAAGAGCACAGCAGATGCAGAATAACCACCACCAAAATCAATTCATGAATGAAGAAGAAGAAAAAGATACTTCCGCTACCATCAACAACTATGACAAACTGTTTTAAGGAATTTGTTCCCATAGTGGATATTGTAAAAACCCTACCAAGATGTAAAGTTTCAAGCCTTAACTTGACTAGGTCGCCAAAGAGCTAGTCTCCTGGTCCATGTTTACATGCAGGGGGGTAAAAGCTAGCAAGGGTAGAGACTCATCATTTGAGGTGGGTGTTGAGAAATCAAATGATGTATGCCTAGAAGAGGCTTTGTATAAGAGAGATGACAAAAGTTGTATGCTCCAAAAGAGATGTCCAAAATCCCATAAGCACAAAGAGGAAGAGTGGTACTATCCAAAAAATCTATATAAGCATGTACTTGACACTCATTTCAATGTAATGGTACTTTCGTGATGCATTCAGTTCTTTCAGAATCCTCCAAAATCTTTTGTAGATGGATCCTTATCCATGGATTTTTTTCATAATCATCAAGTTTTCAAGAGGGATCATCTTCATTGATACCCCTGGATATATCTTCTATGCTTCTTAATGATATATCTCATTTTTTGAGGTGCCATTCACATGGTTATTTTGTGTTTGTTCTGTGTTAATTTTTATGTGATGAGTTTGTGGTGGTTGAATATTGGATTTGTTCAAGAGCTCTCTTTTCGACTATTGAACTGATGGTGATGATGGATGGTGTTAACCCCAACACGAAGAAAGTAAAAGGAAATAAAAAAGATGCAGGGGCAAAGGCGAAAAAAAGGTAGCTTGACTGAAGAAAGAAGAGGAGAAAAGGCCAAAAGCGCAAGGAAAACCTTAAAAAATCCGAGGCAAATGTAAAAGGGGAAAGGTACATTTTAAAATACAAAGGCGTACCCTAAAATCTTGTAAAAGAGTGCCAGGCGGTGGAAAATCCTGAAAGCTAAAACAGAAGACAAAGACAAAGGCCAAGGCAAAGAGAAACAGAAGACAAAGGCACACAAGGAAAAGCACAAGTCAAAACTTTTGTAAAAAAGCGCAAGCGCATCATGGTTTAATTCAAGGAGCGCCGGGCTCTCACCCGTGCAATTTGTAAATGTAGACGAGTGGTGGAAAGGAAGCCAGGAAGATAGGAGGACAATGGGAAAAAGGGCCTAGGCTACGATCGGCCATGTAAAAAAGGAAAAAGGGGATGACCGCCCAAAAGGGATTTAGGGTTTTGTATATAAAGTTGAAAAGTGAATGAAAAGCTCATTCTTGTGTGTGGCAAAAAGTAGCTCTCCTCTTCTTCTTCTTCTTCTTCTTCTTCTTCTTCTTCTTCTTGCTTGCTTGAGCTTGTGCTTGAGAGAGGGAGTGTGAGAGTGTGAGGGAGTGAGTGTGTGAGGGTGAGGGACCGTGGGGTGGAGAAGCTCTCCATCTTCTCCTCTCTTCTTCTCTTCTCTTCTCTTCTCTTGGCTTGCTCACGGTAATGGAGCTTGGAGCGTGGAGCTTGAGATGATGGAGGTAATCTCACTACACCCGTGGATATGGATGGCGTGTCGGCTATGTGAGAGGTAGCCATTTGCATTCGGCTTGGAACGCTTGAAACAATAAGCGGTCCGTGGGTCTTGGCAGTTAAGCGAAAGCTCCCACATTTTGGTTCCATTGCCGGGGCAAATGGATTCAAGCCTTGAGCGCTTGCGCGCTTCGAATCGAGCATCGAAGTAAGGGTTTTCCCCGAACCAGTGCTTGAGATAGGTAGGAAGGGAGGGGGTTGAAGATGGTATTCGACCTCCTTGGCAAGTAGGTTTTTGCTTTTTTGAGATTTATGTTGTGAGATGGAGTAGTATAGGTATTTACTTTGTGATTTGGATGCGTTAAAGTAGGAGAAAACAAAGAAAAACAAAGAAAATAAGCATTAGGGTTTACTATTCGAAAACATGGCAAAAATCGTGCAAAAAAATGGTAAAAATCTCGCTTGTGATGCCTAAGGTCGCCAAGTGAGTGATAGGGGGCATCAATACCATACCCGGGAAGGGGTATAAAGGCCAAAAGTGGCAAGAAAGGCCACATTATGCACTGCAGGGTTTCAGGAGAGTAGGAGAGAAGAGGAAAGCTTCGTGAGTGGATCTGCTTCAATCTTGTCATCCAGGAGATATTTACCCAACCCAGGTAATTCTACACCTTCCCCTACATGAGTAGGATGGATCTGGAGCTGCTTGACTAGGGGGAAGGCCTCCAACACCCGACACGACAAACTTTGTGAAGCCTGATGAAAAAAAGACGCCGCGCCTGGCGTGTCCGAGTGACGGCGATTCTGGGCCGAGTCCTAGAATCGGCCCTCAGACCGCTCGACCATTCGGCCCTCGGCCCACTCGGACACCCATGCTCGGCCCGTCCGAATCGAGCACTCAGACTACCTTGGAACTCCACCTCGACCCACTCGGGCCGCCTGACTCAGCCTCGGTCCGCCTGACTCAGCCTCGGTCCACTCGGCCCTTGGACATCCAGGTTCGGATTGGCCGAATTTGGCATTCGGATAGTTACATACGGCCCCTTCTACTTGGCCCTCGAACGGCCCGAATCGAGCACTCAGCCCCTACAATTCGGACCAACTGGGCCGAGTGTAGATTTTCATCAAATTCTCAGAAAATTGACCTGACCCGGTTAGAACTCAGCAACACAAACTGTCGAAAGCCCTTAGGATGCTCAGAACTTGATTCTGGCACACGGAATAGGTAAAATCGTAGGGCGCAGCCGCTTAGCAGTTGGAACTAGGCAATTGCAAGACTAGGGACTTAGACACAAACTGCTAAGTGGTAAAGCTTGATTAGTAGACCCAAAAACGAACGAGGCAACAAATTAGAAAAACTCTGAACCCCGAAATTGACCCCACAGGCTACGTAGAGCGAAAGGCACGTCACAAATCCATCACTAGGCTGAAACTTAGAGCAAGTAGTTCAAGATTTGGCTGAACGGTCCTCCAAACTACGCATGGTGTTTACCATAACGGCCCTGTGGGCCGGGGAGGGGACTACCCACCGGACCCCTGCAGAAATCCCATGAACATGGATTCTCACTGACGAAAGAGCAACCAAAATCCCATGCCCGGACCGATAGAAATAGAGACCCTAGAACCTCAATGGGCCAATCTAGCCAGCAAGGGCAAAAATGCCACACTGCAGAAACACATAAGTATTGCATTTGGATTGCATCTAGTCAAGGCGGAAAGCAACAACATCAAGCTACAATGGCGAAAATGACTAGATATGACAGTCCTGACAATGGATGCTCCTTGAATAGCACTGCATGGACGAGCCAAGACACTAGTGGAGAATCCGCATCTGGTCGTGTAGTTGGGGACTCAAGGGCATTTGTCAGAAGGCTTAAATTCACAAGCCAAGACCTGGAAGATGAAGACATAGTACCACCTGCTTATCTTAGGGTCAAACTCACCGCGAAAAGAGAGCATACTATCGACGCTCTGATCGATGAAGGAGCAGATTTTAATGTCTTGACCTATGAGGCATGGACCCTACTAGGCCAACCAGAGCTGATACCGACCAATGCAACTCTTAGCCCTTATGGGGGACCTCCACGAGCACTCATAGGGAAGTGCAATATCCTTGCAACAATTGAAACTGAAAGCTTGCCCATCCTATTTCATGTTCCTCCAAATAGTGCTAAATATGGTAAGGAAACCCTCCTGGGAAGACCCTTCAAAAGGGCGACCAAATGTGAGGCTGACTATGTAGCTCAGAGGATACACTTGACACTATCGGGTGTGAGGATAGTCACACCCTTTAGCAAGGGTGATCTCATCGAACCTCGGGGGAAAGGCAAGGAAGGCACTGACGTAACAGCCAAGCCTAGAATTGAGAGCAAGGAGTTGTGGGAGGAGTTGATGCAAGCGCAGGTTGAACGGAGAGAACCAGTGAGTGAGGCCATACTTGAAACAAAAAGGTCAGGAGACAAGGCCAAGGATGGAATTGGGACTTACAAATATCGTAGAAGACCACAAAAGAAGCCCAAGCCTTATAGATGAAGGCATCGATGGAGAGCTAGCACGACGCCTCGATGGATTTCCAAGGCATTACTTCGTGCTTAAGGGTATTATGCAGGCAACCGATGGATCTGGGTACCAAAACCCCCTGCTAAACCACCTCTGTCAGAAGCCCAAACTATGTCAAAAGCAAAGAGACGTAGAAGGAAACCTAAACGCAAATCCAAGTCTCAAATCAAAAGTACTAGAGCAATTGAGCCCCTCACGATTGAGATCAAGAAACCAAACAGGACCTATCAAAAATTAGATCCTCAACCTACCATACTTAGCAAGCAGATATCGGAGGTAACCATCGGGCGTGCACGAGGTCCACTAGTGACCAAGGAGCTTTTGACTTCCCAAGAGGATAATGAGCACCACAAGCACAACATCGCTCATGATAAGGCTGATTGCTCAACAAAGCAAATGACAGAATCGTCTAACAACCAGGAGCAACCCATTCAGCGAGTGCCAAGTCCACCTAAGAGTCTTGGATCTCCTACATCCTCTTTTTCCAAACGGACACAGAAAGCACAACAGCGGTCGTCAATGGCAGCTGCTCACTCCCAATCTCTATCTCCATCAAAGCTTCCAGATGTCCAAGAGGCAGGACACGACACCATCCTTAGCTCTCAACCTAAGGATATGCCGGTGCAATCCACCGTGGCTAGCTCAACCGATACTCTATCTACGCAAGAGAATGCTCTAAGGGCAACAAAAGACACAACCACCTCCAATTGCCCTAAGGACTTGACACCGCAAACCACCAAAGGTAGCAAGTTCACTCAACTAGCTGCTAGTACTTCAAATCAGGGATCACAGCAGTCACAGCCCTGGGCTGTGACAATGCCCCTCGCGGAGCGCGCCCTTAGTAGTTTACCTGTGAAGGAAATGTCACAACCAACTCCCTTGACAACTCCAGCACCCCCAAAGTGCCTAAATCCTAGGCTGGAGGAGTTACACACATGGGAATTGGCTGAAGAGCTAGGCTCTTCCAAAAAGAAGACAGTCCCACCCTCACAACCTGGCGAGGCTAGTCAGCAAACCATGGCTACGACCCATGTGGACACCCTAAAGACAGGAAAGGCTAAGGCCCAACCAAGCACAACAACGGTTGACCGAGCCCAGGGTCCTGAGACGTTGAGAAATGCACCTTCACTGACCAAGAAAAAGAGGAGGAAACAGTGAAAACAACAACAATTGCAGGTGGTTGTGGACCCCAAGAACATTGAGACAAAGAGCGTTGGAGAATTGATGAATAAAGCATCGACTCCACCCACCAATGAACCCATTGACGCCTCCTCTCTTAGTGGTGAAACCTCAGACACATCTGTGTGCTCTAAAAAATCAAAGCAGTCGTTGCCATCAATGGCTGCTTGCAACACTCAATCCACCTACAATAGAACTTGCATCGACTAGTCAAAAGTGGATATAACCCTGTCACAACAGGGTGACAAACCTATACCAGTCACATCCAAGGAAAACCATGATGCAATAACGAAGCCTCAGGAGAAACATGGAAACCCCAAGAGCGTCAAACATCCTAGCATTGATCGATCCTGCTCATCTAGGCCTGAGCCCCCAGCTATGCTAAAGCCCAGGCAAACTCCTAGAACCTTGCATGAGATAGCAACCGAGCAAGCCCTCGTTGAACATAGAAAGTGTCACCAAATGCTTAACTGAGTTGGATTCCAAACTCAAGGTGTTCGCACGTGTCTATGTCCTGGCAGACATGCGCGCATTCCCTAAAGAGCAGCTTGGAGAATACTTGCCATTTCCCTTATCTTGGGAAGAGCAAGAATATCTTGACGAGTACTATAACAGGCTTCTGCGTGAACGCATGCTACTCATCTCGGATGAGGAAGTCGATGAACTGCGCCTAATTGTCACATTCAATGATGCGCTCTACCAACCAAATCTCTTAGAGATAGAGCAACTAAAGCGACTGTTAGAGGGCCGAAGTCGATTTGAACAGCGTTGGTGTGAAATCCGCATTGCAATGGCTGAACTAGGAGCTCAGATCATGACAGACTCTGAGGAGTGATTGGCTAAATGGCGATCTCAAAGAGACCCAACCTATGTGGCACCAACCTCCCTTCGAGTGCTGACTGCCATTCGGGGTACGGACTTGGCTGAACCTAGCTAAGAAAACTCTTTGTTTGATAAGGTTCTCACTGAGGAGGAGTTACATGTTGCCAGTAGACTCAGGCAAGGTTCCATGCTACTAGATGTGGCAAAATATCTATCAGTATTGAGTAAGCTGCCATGAATACTAGATGCGTGTGCCACGCTTCAGTACAATCCCGAGTTCTACAATTGGTTTCTATCCTCGTAAAGTGACATGGATTCGTAAATATGTATATATATAAACAATGATTTTTGTGTCACACAAGTAATAAAAAGTCAAGCGCAGACAGAAGAGTTGGGGCCAACAGGCTAGACTCGTCCGGTCCCCCTCTCACATGACCATTTCCACCTCTGGGTGAAGGGCATGCACCCCGCATTGCCACCGTGGAAAGCCTTGACCAACATCTCTGACCTTCGGAGGATGAGCCCTACCACATGACCACCAACCAATGTAACTCGGCGTGAGCCAAGATCTGCTAATGGCGGGAGGCTAAGTCAACATCATCACAAGGGCCATTCCACTACAACGAGCACAGTACATTCCACCCCTCCTCTTCTAGTCATATGCGTTTGATAACCCACACTGAAATCCCTCCCATGCAAAGGATCTTATTCCGTATGAAGGCCTAACCCTTGGGTTGCATCTTGCAGGCCCCCCACAAGGAAAACATGGAGAATCTCGGGCAGCTGGCTTGTAGAGACGCTCTTTGCAGACGACGGGAACAGGCGGCACATGCCCCTCCGCCGGTGCGCTATGTGCCCATCCTCAAAAGGTATGTAAAGAAACGGGGCCCTAAGCAACACCGCCCTGAACGAAGGCTGAAAAATCCTCGGACCAGGAAAGTCGAAGCTCAACAAAGCACGCAAGACGTAGCAACACCAGTTGCACAAACCACCAATGTACTCTCAAGCACCAGATGCTTAAGGGCAGAAAAGGCAGCCCGGGACATGGAAGAGTTCAATGAATTATTTAAAGGCATTTTGGAAACGGTGGTGGCCCGAGACTACACCATTCATGTCCCGGCCGACACGTGCCCTGCCCGACCTCACGGGAGTCCCACATCAGCAGCACCCCAGTCGCCTAACCAATCGGACTCGCCCTGCCTAGTACAAGTCGACTGAGCCCCTATGATATACAAGTAGCTTGACAAGTTATTAAGACATAACTTTTTGTCTTTTGATGGGTAAAAGGGCAACTCCCCACTTGTACAACTTCTTCTGCCTATCGCTAATGTATGCCACGTCTTTGACAAGCAATCGCATGGGCATTGCAATTAACATCATACGTTTCGAAAAGTCATGTCTTAACATAACTGCATCTGTTGAATTACTTAACGAAATCAAGCATGTGCTCTCACGAAGTGATAAGTGGATGTAGGGTAACACAGGTCTTTGTGCAAACGTATTCAACGCCTGGGTCATCGCAAAACCAGCAACCGTGCATGAACCGCAACAAAGCCACGCTGCTGAACTCGAACAATCACCCTTGCAAGTTCCCACATCGCACGAACTAACGCATAGTCATGGGCTACACTCTCTTCTTGGGCCAAGCTCTACATTGAGCTCACGACAGGTGTTGTTGCAATCGCACCGATATCGCAACAACGGCTCCCCTAACAACGAGGCTAGGGCAAAATCATCACAGTCATATCCATTTCCTGAGCCTTCGCGGCTTGACACGTCCCGACCCATTGAAAGGCTCATAGCCTCCGCATATCGCAATGGTTATACTGTGGCAAAAAAAAAAACGAGAAGAAAACAAAAGAAGAAAAAATACAAAAACACCCACGATCACAGCACCGCACCTAGGGGTCCTCAAATTAGGTGCGTCCAGTAACCTTGGTCGGCTAGCTCCGTCCCTAGTCCCCTAGCCCCCTAGCATCACCCACAGTAGTTCAAGGCACATGAAGGGCAAGACAACCGCAAGGAGCTTGTCTCGCTTGTGGTTAGAACTGTCACCGTGAACCATTCACACAATTCCCTCTTACACTCTGCCTTAAAACCATGGCAATCAATTGGAGCACGCACCGCACGAATGGCCATGCACAATACACCGCCCCCTCACACCGGCCCTATGTCTACCACCTAAGGATAGTACACTATCCCTGGGTTCTATCCTGCTACGTCGTGCGATCATAATGCACAGGATGTTGCACCCACCTTCACGCGTACTTCCTTCTGTCATAAACCACTTTGCTTCATCCACACGACGTTATGAGACACAAGGCTGCAGTCTTCTACCTACGTAATATCTAAGTATGCACGAGCACTCACATAGTCTCTACACTAAAGTCTATACACAATTTGGGTCCTCAAGTGCAGGACAACACTCCAGGCTTGCTTAGAGTTCGACCTGTCTCCCAAACTAATCCAAATATGTCTTATGCATGCTACAAAGACTAGCACTACCCCTTAGGGAGAGACAACCTGAGAGGTTTTCCAATTGCAGGTATTAAAGACTCCAACGAAAGCGCCATCAGCGCTACATCAATACTCAACTCTGAACTCTTGTCCTTTACTTCGTCATGCAAACCACCAGAGAACCATCACGAGCAGGATCCACCATGAGCATCCCACGTACACCAAGCCCCGTGCCATCCATGTGTGGCCATTCCCAACAAAGAGTAGCCCTCTCGCCACCTACAACAATCATATCACCTGCCAATCGGAACAGCACAGTGCCCCCAACACCCTTCCACTGCACCAAAATCAGAACTCCTCCAAGGCAAACCACAACAGTCCCTTCCACCCATGTCTTCGGTGCAAGCTCCGCATTCTATCTTCGACAAAGAGTGCCATGGGACTGGCACTCGTCTAAGAGGGGGGTAATGTTAACCCCAACATGAAGAAAGCAAAAGGAAATAAAAAAGATGCAGGGGCAAAGGCGGAAAAAAGGTAGCTCGACTGAAGAAAGAAGAGGAGAAAAGGCCAAAAGTGCAAGGGCAGCCTGAAATCTTGTAAAAGAGTGCCAGGCAGTGGAAAATCCTGAAAGCTAAAATAGAAGACAAAGACAAAGGCCAAGGCAAAGAGAAACGGAAGACAAAGGCGCACAAGGAAAAGCGCAAGTCAAAACTTTTGTAAAAAAGCGCAAGCGCATCATGGTTTAATTCAAGGAGCGTCGGGCTCTCACCCGTGCAATTTGTAAATATAGACGAGTGGTGGAAAGGAAGCTAGGAAGATAGGAGGACAATGGGAAAAAGGGCCTAGACTACGACCGGCCATGTAAAAAAGGGAAAAGGGATGACCACCCAAAAGGGATTTAGGGTTTTGTATATAAAGTTGAAAAGTGAATGAGAATCTCATTCTTGTGTGTGGCAAAAAGTAGCTCTCCTCTTCTTCTTCTTCTTCTTCTTCTTCTTGCTTACTTGAGCTTGTGCTTGAGAGAGGGAGTGTGAGAGTGTGAGGGAGTGAGTGTATGAGGGTGAGGGACCGTGGGGTGGAGAAGCTCTCCATGTTCTCCTCCCTTCTTCTCTTCTCTTCTCTTCTCTTGGCTTGCTCTCGCGGTGATGGAGCTTGGAGCGTGGAGCTTGAGGATGGAGCTTGCTTGAAGCTTACACTTAGATCGTGGAGCTACCCGAGTGCGCCGAAGAGGAGGTAACTCGAACGGCATGGATGTAAGCTCACTACACGCGTGGATATGGATGGCGCGTCGGCTATGTGAGAGGTAGCCATTAGCATTTGGCTTAGAACGCTTGAAACAATAAGCTGTCCATGATGCCAGGAGGCATATTTCACAGTGGATTCCGTGAGGTTTTACGGTGGATTCCGTAAACTTTGATGACCGGGGCTCATACACAAAGTGGATTCTTTGTGCAAGAAGTTAATGGGGACGCCTGTCCTTTTTGGGCGTTTCATTAATTTAGTGTGTACATGGGTGATTCCGCAAAATGCATATTAAATTAATAAACGTTTATGAGTTTAGAGTGCGCACTCATAATAAATTAAGGTTAGGATTGATTTCTAACCAGTTGATTTATTTATGTAGCTGAAGACTGCTAGGTATTCACTTTTGTCGGTTTAATTGTATTATTTTACTAACTATTGTGAATGCTTCAGTTGATGTATAGAGATAGCAGTAGTGGCGAAGGAAAGCATTGGAGGATAGCGAGTATTCGATTTAACATTTATATTTTGATAGGCGCCACGCCTATATTTTGTCACGCCTATTTATTGAGGCGTTGGATATTTATTATTATTTTGTATGCGCATGGGCGCACGATTATGTTATTTCTATTTGGACATTGTATTGGGCATGCCAGACTCTTTGGGCACCACCCACTAGCTTTATTCCTATTTTGTGTTAAAGCAAACTCAAAAGCTAAAAGCTTGCTATTTTGTAATTTGGGCTATTGTTTGATCTTGAAGATGAATAATATATAAAATACATACTTTGTGGAGCGCTCACACAAGGCATGGGGGGAGATTGCACCCAATTGGTCCCTTGTTCATGTCGTTCACGCTTTTTACCTTGTAATTTGTGCAAAAAGTAGAGTTCTATTGTTCTTGGGGACCTTCCGGCATTCACTACGCAAGCATACAGCATCCGATTTGCGCACCAGTGGTATTAGAGCGGAGTTGAGATCAAGAGCTTCCAATCGCTACCCATCTTGAGCGAAGGCGGAGCTCCTGGAACGATCGGGCTCTACGGTCAATCTCGTCACAAACGGTCGATACAGGCAGATTCCTAGCAATCAAGAATCCCTGTTTCCATCATCAGACTGCGAAGGACCGGTCTGCAGAGACGGAGGACCACTTCCATCTCTTCTTCATCAAGTCGTCTTCATACAGAGAGATAAGTCATAAATTCCATATCTTCAAGCTTTAAAAATTAAAGCTTAGGAAGCTTAAAAGAAGCTTTAAGCTTCTCAAAATTTTCGTGAGGTCTCAGAAGACGTCAGCGAAAATTCCGCCGCATGGAAAAACGCCCCCCCCCCCCCCCCACGATTTCGCCGTTGTCAGTTAGATTAAGCTCCCAAGCTTAATCACTTAAGCAACAAGTCACTTAAGCTTCTCAATCTTGCAAGTCTACAAAGTTCTCAACTCAGCAAGTCTATCAAGTCGAAGTTCTACAAGTTTCATAAAGCAAGCAAGTTCTGCAAGTCTACAAACTCTATAAGTCGCATTAGTCTGGTACTCTGCAAGTCAGATAAGTCAATTGGAGTCAAAACTGACTTCTGTTTAAAACTCATCGAAGGGTTGTTCCTGCGCAGAAACTCCGCATTGCAAAGTTGTTCATTGGAAGGTACTCTACGCATACGCAGGTTTGCTGAAGCATTTTCAGCATACGAAGAAGGATAAAACGCAGATTTTTCAAAGATTGTGAAAGCCACACCCAAAAATATATAAGCCTTGTATTCCAGAACTTGAGCTACGCTCATCCCGGTAACTTGATTTTGAGAGTGAAAGGTCTTTTGAGTTTTGCAGGATGACGGAATCACATATGGATGATTTAATGGCTAAAGGCGACATACCTGAACCTACGATGGAGCAAAAGCTGGATTTAATTATGATGCAATTGGATGAAGAACGACGAGCTAGGCAAGCATTGCAAGTTCAATTGGCAAATTTACAAAGATCGTCTACCGACAAAGAAGAACCTCAATCTGAAGATATTATCCGACGTACCATCGATGCAACTCTCGAAGCTCAAACTATCCGCAAGGAATCAAAGATAAGTAAAAGAAATTTCAAATTCCGTACTTTCAATGGCACTCGAGAGGAAAAAACTGTTCTTGCATTCATTAGTCAGTTTGACGACTACTTTCATGAGGAAACCTATGCTGAAAAAGATAAAATCAAGTGTGTCACTAATCATTTAGTGGATAGAGCATCTCTTTGGTGGACTGTGGTACGCAAGAGTATAGATTGTCCCGCTACCTGGGAGAATTTCAAGAAGAAGTTTATGCAAAATTTCCTTCCTCCACAATTTCATGAGAAAGCTATAAAGCAATGGGATCTTCTTCAGCAACGGGATCGTGAGCCTATTCCTCAGTACACGGAACGCTTTTGGAATGCATTACTCCAGTTACGCATGCTTGAAGACATACCTGAAGCGACACATAAGCGCAAGTATATGTCTGGACTACTTGGGCATTACTACACTGAAGTTAATATGTTCAAGCCTGCAACTCTTGAAGACGCAATTTCATTAGCTCATGACACTGAAGACAAGCTGCGAGGTAGAGACAGATGTCCACAGCAATTCCAAGCCAATGGTAACTATGGATCTAAGCAATTCAACTCAAATTTTAGAAGATTTAATCAAGGTCGTTTCACTTCATCATCTTTCCGTAAAAATTGGGCAACATCACCTGCTTTACCATCCAATGTCAATCAAAACCCTAAGCCTATTCCAGAGCCAAATCCTAATGTCCCTAGACTTCCTGTCATTGCAAACAATGTAACCAAAGCCAAGCCTATAGTATGTTATAAATGCCACCAGCCTAGACATCTAGCAGCAAATTGCCATTCGAAGAAGCCACCTGTCCATATCAACTACCTTGGAGCAATGGAAGATGAAGAACATGAAGATATGCCTGATTTCACAGAAGATGAGGACGACACTACTACTCCTTCGGATACTTTACCAGGTATACCAACTCCACATTCTTTATTGACTATGAAATGTTTAGTGCATGGAAAGGAAAAGATTATTTTGCATAATGACGGTAGTACTCATGATTTTATTTCAGCAAAGCTAGTAAAAGAATTGAAGTTACAGACTGTACCTACGCATTATCGCATTAAAGCAGCATTCTTAGGCACTAGGCATAATGGTACACAGGAAGTGCATGACTTAGAGATTCAAATCGGTCAATACACGGAAAGAAGAAATTTTCTAGTTGTTCCATTACAGTCGAGTGACATTATTTTAGGTATGCCTTGGCGTCATCAGCATAACCCATATATAGATTATTCCACACATTCAATTAATATTAAATTTCAAGGAAAGCATATTATATTGTATGGAATGCATGCATCTAATGTTTTTCCACTGCTTTCGCATACTCAAGCTAAACGTGCATTACGCAAAAATAGTAAATCTTATCTCATTTGGGTGAATGAATTGCAAGTTAAAGAAAATCATATGCACCCTATGCATAAAGAATTTCTTGCACATTTTAAAGACTGTTTTGCCAAAGATCTACCACCTGGTTTACCTCCTTCATGTCTAGAAGACCATAAAATAGATTTGATTCCTGGTACACAACCACCTTGCAAAGCACCATATAGGCATAACCAGATAGAGCAAAAAGAAATTCAAAGTCAAGTTGAGGAATTACTAAATAGAGGATTGATTAGATCTAGTAGTTCTCCATTTGGTGCACCTGTTCTGTTAGTCAAGAAAAAGAATAATACCTATCGTATGTGCATTGACTATCGAGCTTTAAATAAGATCATTGTAAAGAATAGGTATCCAATTCCTAGAGTTGATGACCTTATGGATAAACTGCAAGGATCTGCTATATTTAGTAAAATAGACCTTAAGTCTGGTTATCATCAGGTGAGACTAGATAAGTCAGACATATTCAAGACTGCATTTAGGACACAGTTTGGTCATTATGAATTTTTAGTGATGCCATTTGGATTGACTAATGCACCTGCTACATTTAGTAGAATGATAAACCGTATATTTCTGAAATATCAGTATTGTGTTATTGTCTTCTTTGATGATATTCTGGTGTTTAGTCAAAATGAGAAAGAACATTATGAGCATTTGTCATTGGTTTTCCAGTAATTAAAAGATAATCAACTGTATGCAAATCCGAAAAAGAGTGAATTCTTTAAAATAGAAATTGAGTATTTAGGTCATATTGTATCATTTGATGGAATTAAAGTTGACCCTAAGAAAATAGATGCAATATTGAACTGGCCTGTACCTAAAAATGTGCATGAGTTACGATCATTCCTTGGTCTTGCTAGTTTCTATAGGAAGTTTGTGCATAATTTTTCATTACTTGCTTTACCATTAACCAAACTTCTGAAGAAAGGTATTGTTTATCATTGGTCCGAAAATCAACGGAAATCCTTTGACTTATTGAAACATGCATTAACCCATGCCCCTGTCTTACAGTTGCCTGATTTTAATAGACCATTCTTTTTAGTAGTGACTGATGCTAGTGGATCAGGAATAGGAGCTTTACTTATGCAGGATAATCATCCTATAGCCTATTCTAGTTGTAAGCTGAAACCTTTTGAATTGAAATATTCCACATATGACAAAGAACTATTAGCTGTTGTACAAGCATTAAGACAGTGGAAACACTACTTAATGGGTTCAGAATTTATGATTAAAACCGATCAGCAAAGTATTAGACATTTACTTAGCCAACCCCAAATATCTGACCGACATATCAAATGGGCATCTTTTATCCAGAGTTTTCACCCTATCATTCAATATCAACCCGGTAAAGAAAATGTAGTGGCTAATGCATTAAGTAGAAGACCTGCCATTCATAATATTTCTGTTATATCTTTTGATTATTTGATTGCTATGAAAGATACTTATTATCAGGATATTACTTTTCATACTGATTAGAATAAATTAGTTCAAAATAACTTGATTCCTATTGATTCACTATCTTATAATGATGGATTTATGTTTTATGAAAAGAGATTATGTGTTACAGTTCCATTCAGATATTTTGTTTTGAATGAGATTCATTGTCCTCCATATCAAGGTCATAGAGGTATCATATCTACTTTATGTACATTAACCGAAGATTTTTATTGGCCGCATATGGACACTGATGTATCTAACTTTGTTTCTGAATGTTTGATTTGTCAAAGAGTTAAGAGACATCATGGTAAACAGTATGGATTACTTATGCCTTTGTCTATTCCGTCTAGACCATGGGAACAAATTTCTACGGAATTTATTACTAGTTTACCTAATACTAAATTTAACCATGATATGATTTGGACAGTAGTAGATACGTTGCCATGAGGCATATTTTACAGTGGATTCCGTGCCATGGTGGATTCCGTGAGGTTTTACGGTAGATTCTGTAAACTTTGATGACCGGGGCTCATACACAAAGTGGATTCTTTGTGCGAGAAGTTGATGGGTACGCCTGTCCTTTTCGGGCGTTTCATTAATTTAGTGTGTACATGGGTGATTCCATAGCGGGTGATTCCGCAAAATACATATTAAATTAATAAACGTTTATGAGTTTAGAGTGCGCACTCATAATAAATTAAGGTTAGGATTGATTTCTAACCAGTTGATTTATTTATGTAGCTGAAGACTGCTAGGTATTCATTTTTTTCGGTTTAATTGTATTATTTTACTAACGATTGTGAATGCTTCAATTGATGTGTAGAGATAGCAGCAGTGGCAGAGGAAAGCATTGGAGGATAGCGAGTATTCGATTTATCATTTATATTTTGATAGGCGCCACACCTATATTTTGTCACGCCTATTTATTGGGGCGTTGGATATTTATTATTATTTTGTATGCGCATGGGCGCACGATTATGTTATTTCTATTTGGACATTGTATTGGGCATGCGAGACTCTTTGGGCACCGCCCACTAGCTTTATTCCTATTTTGTGTTAAAGCAAACTCAAAAGCTAAAAGCTTGCTATTTTGTAATTTGGGCTATTATTTGAGCTTGAAGATGAATAATACATAAAATACATTCTTTGTGGAGCGCTCACACAAGGCATGGGGGGAGATTGCACCCAATTGGTCCCTTGTTCATGTCGTTCATGCTTTTCACCTTGTAATTTGTGCAAAAAGTAGAGTTCTATTGTTCTTGGGGATCTTCCGACATTCACTACGCAAGCATACAGCATCCGATTTGCGCACTAGTCCGTGGGTCTTGGCGGTTGAGCAAAAGCTCCCACAGATGAAAAGCCTACAATGCAAAGTTAAAGAACCTCTTATATCATTTACAAATTTATTATGAATTTCTATTGTTTATAAGATGTGTTATTGGATAATGGTGTTTTCCTTTAGTTGTATTCTTTCTTAGATATAGGTGATAAGTTGAGGTCGTGGTTGAGTGGATTATTGAAGATACTAAAGAAGATCAAGTTGAGCTCTTAATGAACTTATATTACCTCTTTTTTAGGTCGCAAGGACGCTTCCTTATTAAGTGTGGGAATATGTTGAATGCTGAAAATGACTAGATTTTTTGGTAGATTTTTATTGTTTTTGAGATCTGAATGATTGATTTTTGATGGATTTTGAGTTATGATTAGTTGTTTTGAAAGTGTTTGAGAGTGTTTTGGATGATATTGATTATCTTTTGGAAGCTCATGATGATTCTCAGTAGAAATATGAGATTCTGTGATATTCTGATAGGTTTTGTTGAGGTTCTGATTGGTTATGATACCTTCTGCTTAGCTTATGTTTTGTTTTGATTTTCTTCTATACGAAGCATGGATTGATGATTGATGAAGGTTGGGGTCTTTTGAAAGCTTATTGAATAGTTTTTGATAGTTTGGAATGGTTTTAGTTTAAGTTATGAGGTTCTGATGTTTCTTGTTGACCTTCTGTAACCCTCTGCTGAGCTTCTGTAGAGCCTCTGTTCCTGCTCTGTTCTGTTTTGTTGTGTATGCTTGTGTAAGTGTTCTGTAGAATGTATGTGTGACTTTGGGAAAGTTTTCTAGCCTTGGAAAGAGGTGAAAGTAAGTTCAAAAGAGCTCAAGGAAGTGGAAGAAGTAGCTGCTAAAGACTCAAGAGAAGATTGGAGTGAAGTGACAATAGTGAGCTTTGAAGAGTCACTGTAGTGGCTATGGTGACCTTTCATATCAGATACACCTTTTGGAAGGGGCATCCACAACCTAAGAAGGAATATTATGAGTGATTATTAAGTATTCTAGAGAGGAGATGATGTACTATTGATTGAGAGATAAAGAAAGAGTCAGAGAGAGCCGATTCTATGCAAAACAATGTATCTTTCTATGAGAGACTGAGAGAGAAAACTATGAAGACAATGAAAATGAATCGTATGTGATTATTTCTATTCAAAAGTGGTGTATTCTTTTGTGTTCTTGTTAAGCTTTGATGGATTCTATGCAAATATTGAAGATTATGGTTGATTCTATCAAATCCGTGGGAGATATCTACGATGATGTTGCATGAAGATTTGTTCTTTTCCTTGTTGTGGTTCTCAAAAGAATGAAACAAAAGCTTGTTGATTTTACAAGATAGATTTTCTTGCAGTAGAAATCCCTTTTCCTTGGTGTCTCTCTTGGGGCACCAATCGGATAGTAAGCTCACTACATTTGATTAGAGGATGCACATTGGCTATGTGAGAGGTAGCTATAGCTTGGTTGGTTGAAACACTTGAATCAATAGGTGGTCCATAGGCTCCATGGTGTTGCTTGATGAGAGTGCCAATATACGCATTATAAATGGGTTGTTGTTAACCTTGTTACTATGCCTATAGGGGTGATAAATGAGATACATAGTGCTTGCAAGAGAAGATCTAACTAACCAAGTTGAAGAGAGAGTATTAGGACCAAGATTACTAGTGTAGTATATAAGTTTCTTCTTGAATATGTATTTTGTATATATGGATGTGTAGTGGGGAAAGTGATTGCAAACAAAGAAGAGTTAGATGTAGAAAAAGCCAGAGAGTTCTTTTTAAGACCTAATATAAAATTGGCATTGACTTCATCTTATAACCTAGAGGGTAATGGAAAGAGTGAGAGAGAGCAAGTCCTTAGCGATGGCTTCCAAAGAAAGAGATAGCGAGTGGCCATGGTTATTGGATTTGGATTTATGTGTAGATCGTCTCACATAGTGCTATCAAAGTCATATGACGATAGACCTCATAGATGGTCAAAAGCCAATGATGCCTACAGAGATAGTGACCACTACATGGAGTATGGGAAATGAGGTTTGACGAAAGAAGAGATCTTAGCTCTTAAGATTTGACAACTAAAGAGGAGATGAGAAGATATTGAAGTTGCAGTGTAAAGAGTAAAAGAGGCAAGACTGAAGGAAAAAGAGAGATTTGTCATAGGAGACACAGGTTGAGACCCACGGCTATTGAAGAGGGTGATTGGGTGTAAATATATGACAATAGTCTAGATAATCAACATAGTACACTCAGGAAGGTATCCAAGAGGTGGTTTGGACCATACATTGTGATGCAGGTTTTTGACAATACTACATATATTTTGTGTGAACTATCCAAACCAAAGCTTAGGATTCCAATTTTGCATGTAAAAGAATCAAGATATTCAAGAGAAGGGAACCACAAGAATATGAAGTGCCAAAGCCTGAAGATGAAGAGACAAACTAGGATATTGAAGAAGAACAAGATTTAGAGCTTATGGAAGATGATGATGATCTCGAACCTACAGAAGAGTAAGTGTCACATATTAGAGGATGTGCAGGTTTAGATGGGGTGGATATCATGTGGTTACAAGTTCAATGAAGGAAACCATAGGAAAGACCCATTTATAAAAAAGCACATACATGGAGTCTTTACAAGGTCTTCTAGGGACAGAACTGGTCTTTGACATAGTTCAAGTATCTAATATTAAGTTTTAATGGCTTAATGAGACTTTGGCTAGATTTAGGTATATGCAAGGACTTATTTTGAGTAGTGCAAGTCTTCCAAGCTGAAAAGTATAAAAAGGTGATGTGTTTACAATAGAAGTAGTGTTTTGAGCTATCATGAGAGAATTTTCATAATTTTGTCCATGTTGGCTTGTCAACCAAGTCTATTTACTTCAATGTGAGTACCTAGATGACCCCGTTCTAAGTTGATATGATGAAGTTATACTCGAAATAAGTTATAACAGAGCACATAAGAAAACAAATTCAAGAAAAGCATTGAAGTAAACACGGAGAAGACTCGCATATACTTGTGGATACATGTATGCTACTGATTTAGGGTAGATTTTGGACTATTATATTGTTGTTATACAAGGATTCTACCTAATTTTTGTCCCCTCCATACATAAAGTCCTCCCTCTATGCCTTAACTCATTCACCCTTTAAATAGAAAGTACATTGGCCAAGGTAACCTGACAAAGTGAAAGAAGACTTTGCCTATAAGTACAAAGAGAAGAGACTAGGGGAGGATGATGATGAGGATGCTTTCAGTGACGACGAGACCTACATGCCGTCCAGTAAGAGTGGAGATGAGGAGCATGGAGATAAAAGGGGACACCATGGCCATGGCAAAGGGCTTATGGGGGATGCTCACCGTTGAGGGTCTCATCCCATGCAATAGCTTCTTGTGCTTCTTGGGCCACAGTAGTAAACCCCTTGGACCAACGCAACCCCCCAAAGACTGCACAAGCAATACAACCCCACCAAGGGGGCCAAAGAAGACCTCCCGTGTCACAAGTGTCAAGGCAGCGGAGGAGGAGCTTACACTTGGAGGGAGGAGTGAAGTCCGTGGTTTCATACATCCTTTGCAATCAAGCCAAAATTTTTATTAGTTTTCGTAGAGCAATCCATTTGTATATCAATATGGAATCGAGTTTAATGTAACTGTCTATCCTATTTTGGAAGGTGTTCGGTACTTTCATACGGTAACCTCTCTTGGGAAGCGTTTAGTGATTTATTCTTGGTGAAACAAGTTGATCTAACCAGCTTCATGGCCTATAAAAGGAAGATCTCTCCAAAGCCATTACCATTCTATCTTTCAATGAGTGAGAGCGAGAGTTCTTGTATAGCTAGCCTCAAGCTCTTCGCCTATCCACCTGCCTAGATCGCCATAATCTAAGCTTCATTACGAAAGGGTACATGTGGATGGAGCCGTCTCTGTATCAATTTGCTGGAAAGTTAAATAATTCTTTGTTTTCCTACTAGGGATTCCTTACTTAGATTTTGTTTGCTACATTATTGTAACTTTACGACACATGGATGATAGAGAAATTCAGTCCAGATTAGTTGCATGTAAAGAATATTTTTATCGACATATGATTCTAAGCATAATGTTTGCTAAATATATGTTTGAATTGCGAAAATCGGTAAGGGGGTGGGCAACCATCACTCCAAATATTCACGACTCTTCAACTCCGTATATATATATATATATATATATATATATATGGTTGGGTGTAGGAACGAAAGGGTGACGATGCTTATCGGCTTTAAGGCTCAACTTAATGGTCGCAACAGAAGGATGGCACTTTCTATTCTATCGGTAGATTGTAGTGCGCGCACGATGCTTTGAAGGCGTACAAGGATATCGATATCGACCCAAGATGTCTCGAGAAGGTCACAGCGCTTGTTGAGTGTACCTCTCTATTTCTAAGAGAAATGAGAGCACACAATTGCACACACGAATGAAGGGGTGTTCGTGTGGGCGAGCAGAAAAGAGAAGAAAACGAAAACCCCCTGAGCGCGCCGCGGCCATTGAAATCAAGGGAGTGTGTCCGAACCCGGACTCGAACCGGAGACCTCTAGTGTGTGAGACTAGCGTGATAACCGACTACACCATCCGGACAAGGTGCTATCAAGGTTTCTCGTTAGGCTGACAAGCATAGCTATATGGATTTCTACTTGACGAGCAGTCGAGGATGAGAGAAAGCCCCCCTCTGCTGCAGTAAAAGGTGAGGTGGGGGTGTGGGGGCGTTGCGAGAATCGAACTCGCGGCCTCTCGCACCCGAAGCGAGAATCATACCACTAGACCAAACGCCCAAATGCCGCATGCCAAGAATCATACCCATTTAGCACGTCACCAGCTGAAGAAATATCTCGCACCCGAGTTCAAAGGCAACGCGTTAGTCAGAATAACAATTACATAGAAATTTAGTATGCTTGCACCTCTCTCTCTCTCAAACTTGAAAGGCGACGAGTCAGATAATAATAGACATAATTCCGCACGCTTGTTTGCAGCTAGCAAGTTGAACTTTGATGTGCCAACTCAGTTTGTAGAAGTACCTTCCATGATCCGCCATTGAGGCGTATTGTCTTTTAAGTATGTTGTACATGAGTAGGTATGTTGGCAATGAAATCTGATCGACAACCTTTTTTATGAAGACGTATTGTTTGACGCACACAAGGATCTTATGCTTGTTTTGACGGGCACAATAGCTAGAAGCAAGCCTGGCATCCGTTAAATTTAGGCCTTAATGTGGATTTTCAAAATGAACTAGAGAGAGAAGATTCACTTTTCAGCCCCACAGAGGACACATGAGGTCACGTTAGCGCTCCTAACTTCCTAGCCACCCCTTCCAATGCAAATGTCCAAAGATTAAGGTTTCAAATACATCTCCTTTCCATGATATATCCCCCCCCCCCCCCCCCCCCTCTTTGCACACCCCAGAAAAAGACCCCCTCCTTTTAACTTCACAAGTGTATAGTAGAGCTAAAATATCCAAAAAATATTGTATTTACAATTGTTAATATAGATTTCTAAGGAGATGTTGAGTACCTTGTAATACCCGTCATGACATATAACGTTTTACAACGGAAAGATGTTAAAGTTATGCATGCTCCATATTGCGTTGACGCTCAACGATTCTTGGAACTAGACATGAGCAGTTGGCAGACTTCCAAACACCAAGCACAATGAACAAGTGCAATAGCAAGAATATGGCCATCAAGAGAGCACGACCGGCAACGTTCTCTCGATGTTGAAGGGCAAAAATCGATGTGAAGCTACAAGAGAAACGAGAACAAAACACTACCTTAGACAAGCACATCAATAAGAAGTCCAACCCACTGCAAGACACAAGTCACCTCAAAGAAAGAGAGATGTAGGATAAGATCAGTGCTGCATAGACATCAAGACACACATGCGACCCTAAAACATCTTGCAACTCAAAAGATAGGGTATAGCACCACAAATTGTATGGCGAACACTCAATGGTACATGGTGTATGGATGCATGCCCACATTACAACTTCTCTTTGATGAACTTAATCACTCTCACACGAGGATAACTCCTATGCACGGGCAATGTATCGCGATCGTAAACACAGCAATGATCCCAACATCGAGCATGATTGCACCTTCATACTCATAGCTTCATCAAGGAACAGTAAGCTTTCCACCCGCAGTTCACAAACTAAGAGCATCATCATCACTACCTCTTACAACTTCACTGCACATAGGAAAATAAAACTCATCGCAGCGTCTTCATGGGGGTTTCCTGCTCATCCTTCACTACGAACATCAACATGTTCTTCAAGGTGGCAACCAATAGCAACTCCTAGCCTTTCTTCACACCAAGAGCTCCACGATCTCCTCTCTCGGGCATGCACCTCAGCACATGTAAGTGTACCACATGTGATCAATAGAAGGGTTATTTTATTTAATGAAATTTACAAGGCTACATTCACTACCTCTTACAACTCCACTACGCATAGGAAAATAGAACTCGTCGAAGCATCTTCATGGACGTGTCCTTCTCATCCTTCATTATGAACGTCAACATGATCTTCAAGGTGGCAACCAATAGCAACTACTGGCACTACGAACATTATTAACCAGAAGACGAACAAGGTGGAAAATCTGGAAAAGCTAAAGCAAAAGACAAAGGCTAAGGCAAAGTGAAACGGAAGACAAAGGCGCACAAGGAGAAAAGTCCTAAATAAGGGAGAAAGGCGCACAAGGAAAAGCGCAAGTCAATACTTTTATAAAAGAGTGCAAGCGCATCATGATTTAATTTAAGGAGGGCCGGGCTCTCACCCATGCAATTTGTAAAGGTAGATGGGCGGTAGGAAGGAAGCTAGGAGGACAATGGGAAAAAGGGCCTAGGCCATGGTCGGCCATGTAAAAAAGGAGATAAGGGGATGATTGCCCAAAAGGGATTTAGGCTTTTGTGCGACTTACATAGGGCAAGCGTGCTCTTTGAGAGATTCATATTGGCATGTGATATGCCATGTTTAGACTATTCTTTGAGGAGCTATGGCAGTCTTTGTCCAGCAAGGTCTACTACTACAACAAAGTATCTACTGATTGCAGGGACCTTCTATTGAAGATTTAAAGGCTCAAATTCTTTCTTGAAGACATCTTGAAGCTATACATTGCAGAGGTTTCTATTCGTGTCTTCGTCTTAGTTGGCTACAAAATAGAGTAATATTTTGTTATGTCCATATTCTTAGTTGTTATAATAACCTTCCAAATTTGTTTTGTGGGCAAAAACCTCAGGGAAAGTTTATACAACTGTAAAACGAGTATTACTATGTTATGTTCATATTCTCGGCCATTGTAATAACTTTCCAAATTTGTTTTGTGGGCAAAAACCTCAAGGCAAGGATGGAATGTAAGAAACTCGAAAGAGACATTATTTTAAAGAGTTTGATTAATAATAACATGTCACACTAGCATAGGTATATAAGGTGCGAAGACTTGTATATTTTTACCATTTCATTAATACAACATTACAATCTCTTTAACTTACATTCTTCTCACAACTTTCATGGCTTCCCTCAACTTTTTCCTATCTTTCTAGTCGTTGTCTCTCCTCATCACTCTTTCTCTCTCCTCTTTTCTCTTACAATCTCTTCATCTTACCTTCTTCTCATAGCTTTCATGGCTTCTCTCGTCTCTCTCTTGTCTTTTTTGTATTTCTCTCTCCTCGTCAGTATTTCTCTCTCTTTTGCACTCTTGCCTCTCATCTCTAGTCCTCTTACTAAAAAATATTAAATTTACAATGGAATAAGAAGAGTCAAGGGTTTCGAAATCACCATGGTTGTAGTGTACATAAATTTTTTATATAATAACTATGTCCCTATCTCTCTCTCTCTCTGTCCACCTTGGCAGCCATAAGGGTATTTTTCCCTTTCCGCCTAAATTTTAGTTAGACTCTTAAACATTGTACTATTCGTGAGTACCTTATCCAATGGAAGGATTTCCTTGAAGAGAATGCCACTTAGATTAAGGAATCCATCCTCAAAATACACCATCTCAAGTTTCTCTTAGAATGAGGACATCTTGATTTCTCTAATGGAAAGAGGATGCAATGATCATATTATTTGCAAATAAATATATATTTTTATTTTTCCATTCGAGAATCCCCCATATAATTTGTCTTGAGCACAATAAGTTGCTTTTGCTAATTGTACACATTTGTCACAACTCGTTGAATTGCCCTTGGACTTTGCAAAACTCTTATGGACTGTCAACTTCATGTCATTTGTGATAAACTTAATGTATGCGTGGGAACAAAGAGTAAAACTATAAGGTTTAAAAACCTCAATGAAAAAGAAAGGGAAGAAGATTAAGAAGAGAAATAAGAAATGGAGGGGGGCAACTTGTTTAGGCCACCACCATCGAACGAATCTCCAATCATTTAAAATTTTTCAATTCTTTAACTAAATAAATTAACTAACCCCATCACCACTCTCTAACGACCATCTATTAGATCCAAAATCCGGAAAGCGTGTGACAGAGGATAAGATAATAGATTTTTATGCCAAGAAGCTTCATGTCTAGTCAAATCACAATTCCAAGGTCGTTTGCCCATTCGTTTGGTCTGAATCGACTTGTGAAATAGTGTGAATATGAGAATGACACTACAACATATAGACCCAACAACGACTTTTAAAGCAACTTAATTATTCATGGAAAAAATGGCCCTATCATCGCTATTCGCGTCACTATTAGTGATGCGATAAATCCATTGCTATTAGCATCACTATTAGCATTGTTAATTAGAATAGCGACGAAAATAACGATGCTAATAGTGATGGTTGTAGAGTGAATTTTTGACACAAATAGTGATGGTTTGCTCTACCACCCTTCTAGCTATATACACTAAATATTCTTGTATAAATCATTTGCCAATGTCACGTATACCTAACGTCTAAAAATTTTGCATCAGATTTTCTTTTTAAAAAAATCATTTGATTGCAAAAGCTAGATATAATCAATTTGAAAAGGTATTACACAAGGAGCTTTTTCATCACTTGCTTAGGCCCAAGAAGAAGAGCTTGTAATTGAAAAAGCTAGATATAATCAATTCGAAAAAGTATTACTCAATGAACTTTTTTACCACTTGCTTAGGCCCAAGAAGAAGAGCTTCACTTCAAGCTTTCATAGTAGTTTTAGGACCTTGAAGTATGAATAAGTCCCATTGATCTTCTACTCATTCTAACTTATTCCAAACTTGTTCAAGTCTTTTTGGGGGAGCATTTGGGAATTTGTAAGAGTTATACCATGGCGTTGGAGCCAGAAACACCTATATAGGGAGTAGTAGCGTCTCTGAGCTTTGCTTCTTCCTTCTTGTTTTAACCTACATCTAAGTCATCTTCTATCTCTGCTTCCTTAGTCTCACCCTTCATCAAAGGCATCCCATGCCTCATAAGAGGGTGACAACCTGGACTCACCCTCGATCTCAATGGGTGGAAGTGTTTCAAGATTAGAAGGATGAAGCTCATCCTCCCCCTTTTTTAACTCCATTTCTTGAGCTGCAACTTATGGTGGGTGCAAGGGTTTATCCTTCTAACATGTCCACCTATCTTTGTTTTCTTTCCTATATCCTAACTGCATCATAATGCTTTCTAATTTTGAACACACATCCACTCTCCATCCTTCTCCCTTCACATAATACTCCATCATTTCTTCCTCTTCTTTGACTCCTTTGGGTTGGTATTCTTTGGGATAGGGTAGTCAATGTAGAGGTATTCTCCTTCTAAGTGGTAGTCGATGGGAAAATATTCAGGGTAGTGGTATTCATCTCGGTATTCATTATAGAGGTATTGGTCTTCAAGGTAGCCTTCTTAGTAGTAGTCTTCAAGGTAGTAGTTGAGGTAGTAGTACTCGATTCTCTCTCTCTATTGCTCACTCTATTGCCCTCTCCATTTTTCTCTCCCTCACTCTCTTTATTTCTCCCTTCCTCCCTCCCTCTATGCATCTCTTCATAAACAATAAGAGAGAAGTGAAGAAAAGAAAGAAGAGAGAATGCACTTAACTCAAAGCTTGAAGCATAATCCTTTCATGCTTCTCTCCTTCTTCTTCTCCTTCACGGGTTCCCTTCTTCTCATTTGTGGTTGTCTCCTCTCTTTTCGTGGATGGCGATGGTGGTGGCCTCTCTCTCTCTCTCTCGACCTCCCTTACTTTGATCTCTCTCCCTTTCTCTCTCTCTCTCTCCCTTGTTCTCTCTATACATCTCTTCATCAACAAAAATAAAGAAGTAAAGAAAAGAGAAAAATAAAGAGAGAATAGAGAATGCACTTACCTCAAATCTCAAAGAAGA
The DNA here is from genome assembly GCF_053477565.2 of Lygodium microphyllum. Taxonomy (NCBI): domain Eukaryota; kingdom Viridiplantae; phylum Streptophyta; class Polypodiopsida; order Schizaeales; family Lygodiaceae; genus Lygodium; species Lygodium microphyllum. The sequence continues at coordinate 178,879,053 of NC_141135.1, forward strand.
ATCCCTTCGTACTTCCCTCATGTTTCTTCACCTTCACAAGTTTCCTCCTTTTCCTTTACACTTGACTCCTCCTCTTCGTGGGTGGTGGTGGTGGTGGTGTTGGTGCCCCCCCTCCCCCCTCTCTCTCTCAACCTCCCTTACTTTGAGCTCTTTCCCTTTCTCTTTTGCTCTCTCACTTTTGCTTGTTTACAAACTTGTAAAATGCCACGCTCAAGTTTGGCGCTTTTTCATAAAGCCCCTCTCTCTCCCCTTTTTTATTTCTCTGTATCTCTCTCTTCCTTCCCCTCTCTTCTCTCTATTTCTCTCCCTCATTCCCTCCCCACTCTCACTCAATGTATCTCGTTGCAAACAAAATAAAAAATAAAAAATAAAAATCTTAAAAAACAAAGATATTGAAAGCAATATCTCCCTACCTCTCTTTATCACTCCCCCCTTTACTTTTCTCTCTTTCCCTTCTCTCTCATTCTCTCATTATTTTATTATTTCTCTCTCCCTCTCTATTTTTTTCTCTCTATGTCTCTTTCCATATTTCTTTCTCCTTCTCTCTCTTCTTTTCACTCTCCTTTCTCTCTTTATCTCACCCTTCTTTTCTACCTCCTTCTCTCTTCTTTCCTTCCTTCTCTCTCTCTCTCTCTCTCTCTATTTCTCTCCCCCTCTCTTTCTCTCTCTGTTTCCCTTTATTTGTTTCCTCTCTCTTTATTTCTCCCCCTCATTGTTTCTCTCACTCATCCTCCTCTCTCCCTCCCTTCATCTCTCATTTCTCTCTTCCTCTTCCTCTTTCTCTCCCTCTTTCTCTCTTCCTCTCCCTTCCTTCTCCCTTCCTTCTCCCTTCCTTCCTCTCCCTCTTTAAATGTATCTCTTTGCAAATAAAAATAAAAAAATACAAAAAACACAAAAATAAATCAAGAAGAGGTAATGTCCCTACCTCAAAAGTTTGAAGATGAAACTCTTCGTGCCTCCTCTTCGCACTTTCCTTACCTTCTCCCTTGCACACTTGTCTTTCTTCTTTGTGTATGGCGGCAAGGACAGCGATGACTCTCTCTCTCTCTCTCTCTCTCTCTCTCTCTCTCTCTCTCTCTCAAAGCTTTAAGCTCTCTCGCTCTCTCTTTCATTCTCTCCGCAAAATGTTTTCGGCAAATGCCACGCTTGAGTCTTTGATACTTTTTTCTCAGAGTAGCATCGCTATTAGTGTCACTAAAAGTGTTGCTATAGGCATTGCTATTAGTGTAGCTATTAGCTTGTATCACAAATGGCCATCGCTATTGTCCCATTCCCTTGTAGTGTGATGAACTAGTTTTTTAAACTTATGACTAAGTATGGTTTAAAGAAGCATGCAAATGAAGAAACCTGTCAAGATGGGTTTGCATCCCAATTTTTAATGCAAATTTGTCACTTCTTAATTTTTGAGATCATGTCTTCTCCTTCAAAGGATGAGATCTTGCAATTCTTCACTCCAACTCACTCTAGATTGTGCGCAATTCGATGCAAGGAATGCAAAGTTCAAGATTTAGTATTTCTCTCTCCTCTTTCCCTCTTGTCATAAATGTGGTTCATGTGGGTGGAGAGGATGAGAGGGAATGGGGCCGGTTCACAACAAAATGCGAGAGGTGGATCAAGGAAGTACAAATAAGACATTAATGGTTGTAAACAAGCATCAACAGCATCTCGTTTTCAAAATACGATACATGCATATGCAGATTATAGTGTAAATGTCTTTTATTAAAATTTTATGATGAATCTTTCGTTCTTGTAATGAAAAATGATTGAAAATGGTTTAATATGTTTGAAATTTTAGAATAGAAAAATGATAAGCTCATGGAATTCTAAGGTTCTAATGGTGTTCTTTTGGAATGATATTGAATATAATGTTGAATCACAATCCACATAAGCTTCATGGGTCTATATTTTTTTAAAAACCATTAATCTTAAAATAAATGATTTAAAAAAGATTTTTGATGGAAAATTTTAGTTTAAGAGCGAGATAACTTACTAAAAATTAGGAAAAGATCCATTGTTACGTGAGCAATGATTGAGACCGAGCCTCACTCACAAGTGGATAATGAGACATTAAGGAGTCTCGGCAAGAATTATTGACTTTTTTGGATGCACAACACAACACAAAAAAAATTAAATATTCGACAAACACCACATGTCACACACAAAACCAAACAACACACGATGCCTCTCATAGCTCGGAAATGACAAAAAAAATTGTCATGCAAACAACTAAGCTAAGAAAAATCAAACCTAACTGCAGTTTCACTAAGGGTTTTCAATTTTTAGAAAAATGCTTGAAATATTTAGCCCTTCCCCTAGTCTGCAAACATTCATGTGCAGCAGTTTCCTTCATAAAACGATGCAACATTTATGAGCCAATCAAAATGAAATCCAATGATCTATCCACAATCTTCTCAATAAACTCAAATGACACATTTCTCTCAAACAACTCCTTTACAGGTAAACAAAACTCATCCATGAAATCCTCATCACCAAAACTTTTCGATCTAAAATCTTCAAGACAAACCTCATCATCCAAGGAAAATACATCATCCTTCAAACTCTTCAAATCCCTCAAATCCCAACCATAATCTAAAATCTTCAAATCCCACCCATCCTCCCTAGGAGAAAACATGTTACTTCTCGAGTCTCTAAATAAAGTTTTGGCCCTTTCTTTGTTGCCAAATTCAAATTCATCCACTAATTTGTCTATGCAATCACGAACGACTTCTCCAAAAGATACTATATAAGGATATCCCAACTCAATTTCCAAATCAAATACATAATCAAAAGTAGTCAACTCCAGACTCACAATACCACAAGAATCAAACACACAAACACATGGGATCACTCTAGGACACTCAACCACATCACTTAACTCATCAACAATACAAGACTCCATCAAGTCTTTCACACACAAAGAGTGGTACACACATTCCATAGTATCCTTACAAGCAACCTCATGAGAAACTTCACAAAAAAATGAAGAAACTTCAATGTCTACATCATCACAAACAACATTTTCACAATGCAACAACTTTGGGTCAATAATCTCAACCAAAGACTCCTCAACTACCAAATCCCCAACTACCTCCTCACAAACACCTTCCAAATCCATTTCCTTGGTTTTAAACCTTTCCTCCCTCAATTTTTCAATTCTTTTCAAAGCCTTACTCAAATTCTCTCTCACATGCTCATCAATATCACTCTCAGGGTCCTCAAAACCCTAATCAAAGTCATAAAAAATAGTATCACAAACTTCAGGAGAATTCAAAGAAACCACAAGACTCTCAGATGAAGTTTTCTCTTTGTCATTGTTCCCTAAATCAACCAAACAATCATCCACACAACTATCAAGAAGCATGAGGTTAGGTCTACTCAAAACCACATTAGAAACATTGTGTGGATCAAGAAAGTACAAATAAGACGTTAATGGTTGTTTCTAATGTGGTTTTGAGTGGACCAACACCATCAACAAACAACTCACAAGACTCAACATAGTCAACAACACCAACACCATCAAAATCACAAGATGAGTCTGAGCCCATAACCTCAAAACTCTCTTGATTAACAAACTCACAACCAAACTCACAACAAATCTCAACAAACTCATCAGGCAACAAATTTGAACCCTCAACTTCATCAATCAATCTTACAGATTCTAAGCCCTCCCCCTCGTTGTCTTCTAACAAACTCAAAAATTCATCCTCTATTCTCTCTTCATCTTTCAAGCAATCAGGTCCATCAAGACAAATATACTCACTCTCAAATTTTTTATTGCTCTCTTCAACACTCCCAAAAATATCAAAACTATCATTACTTCTTGCCTCATCAGAAATATCAAAACTTTCTTGACTCTCATCCTCTCCCAAAGAACATGAAACTCTTGACTCTTAAAACAATCGGATCTCTCCTTTTCTTCCTTATGACTCAACTTCGTCTTTGGCTCATCTCTATTTATCAAAGACTCATCTTCATTTGTCTCAAGCTCCAAAGTAATATTATTCGATCCCTCCCTATAAGATAAATCACTAATCAATGGACTAGAAGTATCTGTAGTTTGTAAAAATTACACGGCGCAACGAACAAAATCTGAGAAAGAGATAGAGATAGAGAGTACACAACAGATAAGAGGAGAATTAGAAAATTTCTTTAGCTCCAAACAACTGATACAAAGATGGCTTTGTCCACCCGTGTGCTTCCACAGTGAAGCTTAGATGGCGATCTAGACAGAAGATAGGTGAAGAGCTTAAGGCTAGCTGGAACAACTCTGACTGGATGAAAGATAGATGATCGATGGCTGTGAAGGGGTTTAGCTTTTATAGCCTGTGAAGATGGTTAGGTCGGCATGATAGACCTACCATATGAGCCTCCACTGGTCGGCCATAGAATATTCCAAGAAATATTCCCTTTATCGTTAGGCTGAGGGCACTGCCCCTGGATCCCAGTGGCCCCCTTGGGACCCCCCATCCAGGGGCCGCTTCCACGGCCCCCAGAGCCCAAAATAGGGGCCCCTTTTAGCTCCCTTACCCTGCAACTTGATGCAATGTGCCTCAAGGTTCTACCAGCTCAACTACTCAATCTAACCCAAAGATTAGACCCACAATGGTCACCTTTTTGCCATCCGGTCACATAGACCTCATCTGATATACAAGTCAGGACTCAACCAATGTCCGGGCTCACATTTGGCTTCTCCTCATAATGGGGGCCTTACAACTTTGAGCAACATGGATCATTGGTGGCACCTTATGAGGGTGGGGCATTGACCATATCTAACACTCCCCCTCAATATCCACCCATAGGTAAACTATCTCCTTAGCCCAATGCCGAGTCTCTAACGATGAACTTGAAGCAGATCCTTCGTAAGTGCTTTGGTGAAGATATCCACTCCATTCTCCTCTATTGGAAAGTAGACCAGTTCCACTATTCCATCCTCCATCAAATTGCGCATATAATGATATTGGATCTCTATATGTTTGGTGAGTGCATGAAACACTGGATTTTTGGCAATGGCAATGCAACTCTGATTGTCACATCTCAGCACAGTTGGTTCTTCATCCTGCACTCCCATATGCCATAGGATCCTTCTCAACCATACTACTTCACATGCAGCAAACCAAGCTGCCTTGTACTTTGCTTCGGTAGAAGACAATGCCACTATTGGCTGCTTCTTACTAATCCAAGAGAAAATTTTTTAACCCAAAGAGAAAAAATAACCAAAAATTGACTTCCTGGAATCACTGTCTCTTGCCCACCAATCTGAGTCACAATTTCCCACAAGAGAAGTTCTGGAATTGTATGTGATAACATAGTCAAGAGTTTCCTTCAAGTATCTAAGCACCCGCATCCCAGCCTTCCAATGACTCTCATGAGATTTGTTTGAGAACCTGCTCAAAACACCAACAACAAAACTGATATTTGGTCTGGTATTACACAAGTAGATTAGACTGCGGACCATCCTCCTGTACCTTGCAATGTCTGCTAGTGCTGATGTATCCTCAACGCATAACTTTGCATTCACCTCCATAGATGTAGCTATTTCCTTGCACTCAGTCATGCTAAATGTCTTTAAGATCTCCCATGCATACTTCTTCTGAGAGATAAAGATCTTTCCTAACTCTTTCTAGACTTCAATTCCCAAACAATAGTGCAGTAAGCCCAAGTCTGTCATTTCAAACTCAGAACTCAAATCCTTTCGAGTTTGGTTGATCATATCTTCATAGTCACCTATAATAAGAAGGTCATCCACATATAGGACAATCACTATAGACTTTTCACCATCTGTGTAAACATACAAGTTAGCATATGAGGCACATCTTTTGAAGTTTGAGATTAAAAATAACTTATCTATTTGCTGGTACCATGCTCTAGGGCTTGTTTTAGCCCATACAATGCCTTCTTCAGCTTACACACTTTGTTCTCAGAATGGGGGACCTCAAACCCTGGTGGCTGAGCCATGTACACCTCCTCCTTGAGGTCACCATTTAAGAACGCTGACTTAACATCCATTTGGTAAACTAGCCACTGCTTGTGGGAGGCCACTGCAAGTATTGTGTGAGTAGTGGTCATTATGGCAGTTGGGGCAAATGACTCTTGAAAATCAAACCCTTCAACCTGTGAAAATCCTTATGCAACCAGTCTAGCTTTGTACTATTCTAAGGTACCATCAGCCTTGTCCTTTACCTTCCAGAGCCACTTGGTGCCAATAACCTTCTGCTTTGCTAGCTGATCCACTACCTCCCAAGTGTCATTCTTCATTATGTTGTCATACTCGGCTTGCATAGCTGCCTTCCATGCTAGATCTGTAAGTGCTTCTTCTAAGTCAGTTGGCTCCTTTACTTCTCTCATAATCTCAGCCATCAAGGCCATATTGACTATGTGAGCAGAAGCCCTCCTTTACTCCTCTATTCTCTGAGACCTCCTTGGTCCGTCTGCCTTCTCCTCAACAGATGTGGGCATAGGATTATTGTGGTCATAGAGCTGCTTCACCCACCACAGAAATGGCTTTTCTGGTGGGGTGATGTTAGGTTGGTGAACTTTTTTCTCATCATCTGAAGATGATGCTTCCCCCTCCTTAAGGATAGGGACAACTCTCGAGACAGATTCATAGTGGACTACTTCTTTGCTTGATGATAAAGTGGAAGAACTTTCCTTCTCCTCCTCCACTATATGTAGCTACTCCTTGAACACCACATCACGGCTCACAATGATCTTCTTTGCCTCTTGGTTATATAATTTGTAAGCCTTCTGCTCATCACTATAACCCAAGAATATACATTTTCTGATTTTTGGTTGTAACTTGTTTTTCTTCTCATCTGGAATATGTGCATAACATTCACATCCGAAAATTTTGAAGTGTGAGACAGATGGTTTCTTACCAGTGTAAGCCTCATGAGGTGTTTTTCCCTTGAGAGCCTTTGTGTAGCTCCGATTTAAAATGTAGACTACAGTATTAACAGCTTCAGCCCAAAAATGGTTTGGAAATCCCTTGCCCTTTAGCATGCATCTTGCTATCTCCACAATGATGCGATTCCTGTGTTCCACAACACCATTCTGCTAAGGTGTGTGAGGCGTCATCAATTGATGCTTGATTCCTTTTCTCTTGCAAAAGTCTTCAAACTCCTTTGAGTTGAACTCACCACCTCCATTTGTTCTAAATTTCTTCACACTTTTCCCTGTTTCATTCTCAACAAGTTTTAGCCATTCTTTAAACTTACCAAAAGCTTGAGCCTTATCACGAACACGGTCCGACACTAATTCTTTCGGGGGACTGAAATGGCAGATGATTTGCTCTAAAAGGAAACTTGCAGTCTCTTTTGCATTGTCTTGCCTAGTTGCTCGCGCTTCTGACCATTTTGTAAAATAATCAGTGGCCACTATAATATACCTCTTCTGGGTAGTGGACAATGGAGTAATAGGACCCACAAAGTCAATACCCCACTTCTCAAATGGAAGGATAGCCATGATAGGCGTAAGTGGACATTTCCTATTCTCTCTACTGTCATGTCTTTGACATGTACCACATCGCTTCACATACTCAAAATAATCTTGGAAGATGGATGGCCACCAATATCCAGCTCTTAATGCTTTCTGCGCCATCAACAATCCTGCGAAGTGCCCTCCACATGCAGAGTCATGATACTCCTCCAAGATGAAAGGAACCTCGTCAGGAATCACACATCGGCGGTAAATATCATCAACTACCCTGCCGATATAGTGTTCCTGCGATCAAGGAAAACTTCAATGCCTATTGTTTGATTTTTCTCTTTTCAGACTTTGACAAACCAGCTCCAGTCTCTCCTGTTGATAGATAGTGTGTAATAGCAGCATACCAAGATGGAATAGAAGCTGTATCAATTTTAAACATTTCCTCAAAATCACTTCCTTCAGCCAAAATCTCTTTTGGCTTCCCGAAATCCACAAGGCATTCCACAATACCCTGCAACCTCAGTGGCTTACTCTTGATATCATAATCGAACTCCTACAAAGTGATTAACCACCTTGCCAAACAATTAGGCGGTTGTAGCTTGTTCATAAGCAATCTAAGCCCTTCCACCTTCGTATAGAACACTACCTTTTCATAGAGGATGTAGTGCCTAAATTTCTTAGTCCCAAAGACCATTGCCAGACACAACTTCTCCAAGTAGCTATAATTGATCTCTGAAATGCCCAATTTCCGACTAGCAAAAGCTATCGGATGATACCACTTTTCCTCCCAAATTTGGGCTAAACAGCAGCTTATACTATGCATGGTGGCTGCTGCTGAAAATATGTAGAACACCTCACCTCTTTTAGGTGCTTTTAAAACGGGTGCTTTTACTAGCTCCTATTTCACATCCTCAAAAGCTACCTTACAAGGGTCACTCCACTCAAATGAACAGCTAAAGGATAATAAATTCGTTAATGGCAACATTCTTTCTGCCAAGGCATTGATGAACCTTCGATAGTACCCTATTGATGACAGAAAGCTATGAACCTCTTTCGGAGTACGTGGTGGACTCATAGCAACTATGACCTTGATCTTTTCAAGGTCAGTTGGCTATCCCTACTAAACTGACCACATGGCCTAGCAATAGCCCATAAGGTACTCCAAAGACACACTTCCATGGGTTAAGAGCGATACAAAATTGTCTGCAGCACTCAAAGCACTTTCTCAAAATAATCAACATCCTTTCCCTTATAGTGGCTGCCCCCAGGTCATCAATAAATCCTTTCAACTCATCTGGGGAGATGTTACCAAAGGTCTTGTCTGCTGTTCGTTGCCACGATCTAGGTGCATTGCATAAACCAAAGGCCATCACATGGTACACAAAAGTACCAAAGACAGTAATAAAAGTTGTTTTCAACTTGTCCTCTTCTGCAATTGCCATCTGGTTGTATCCTGCAAAGCAATCCATGAACGAATATATCTCCCTACCCGTTAATTGATCCAAAATCTGGTCAATAAATGGCAATGGGTAGTAATCCTTAACCATCTGCTTATTCAGCTCTCTAAAATCTACACATAATTAGATCTGGTTGTTTTTCTTCTTCTTGATAATAACTGGTGAATACCATTCTGTGTGTTGTACAGGGAAGATTAAACCAGCTTTTCTTAACTTCTGTAACTCCTCAAATAGCCCGTCCCTCAATTCAAAAGGCATACGCCTTACCTTCTGACGCACGGGACGACTGCCATCTTTTACAGAAATAGTATGAACAGCCAGGCTGGGAGGAATGCCTCTCAGCTCATCATAACTCCAAGCAAAGATATCACGGAATTCTTGAATCAAGGACACATAGTCCTCCCTTTCTGCTGAACTAAGCATGGAACCTAATTTATTTGGCTGTGAATCATTCGGCGTGCCAAGGTCTAACTCAATCACATCCGCGTCTCTTATCCTATCTTGTGGCTCTATTGGCTCATTTAGAGTTATCTGATAGATATCCTCTGTAGTGGACCCCTCCTTAGATTCATCACTAGATGATGTCTCACTACCAGATGGATCATCTACTGTCTCTAATTCCATAGAAGATAAAGGAGCTCTCTCACTTTGAGGAGACTCAGGATAAGCATCGACTATTACTCGATTAGCACCTCTACCTAGAACCACTCGACCGGCAGGTATATCGACTTGACAGTCTGTTCATAAGATCCAAGGCCTACCTAGCAAAACTCGATAGCTAGGACGTCCTGCAAATCTTATCACCCTAAAGTCCAAGAAACATTCTACACTTGCAACCGTAACATGGACTCTAGTAATGCAACCTTTTGGTTGTCTTATACTATCATCAGCCATTCTCAGAAGGGTGGAGTTGTCTTTCTAGATGCCTAGACCCAACCTCTCCATCAACTCTGAACTCATGATGTTGACGGAGGATCCAGTGTCGACAATGGCATGTTCCACTAATATTCCATCCACATAAGCTGGAACCCTAGGGCAGTTCTTCTCAGCATGGTCAAACCAATCTTCCCCTACTCGTGCTATGCCCAGAGGTTCCACAATATACTCGATACGCAGGATCTTCTTAAATTCCTTGCGTACTCCTGGAGATAATTTGATCAATTGCAAGAGATTCACATCTGGTTTAACTTCGCAAAGAGAACTTGCTAAATCAAAGTCATGATAAGTAGCCAAAGCTCTCTTTTCTCGCCAAACCATCCTCTCTTTTGGTCTGTGGACCAGTTTTGGTGCTTCTTTCTTAGCTCTTGCCTTCTTTCTTGGCACTTCCTCATCCTTTTTAGGGTCAACTTTCTTGTCAACCGGTCTTAGCGGTCCCCCTTCCATGCTAGGACTTTGGACTTGCGTCCCCTTATCCCCTTGCTTAAGGTTTGCCTCAACCGGTTTTGCATTATCTTTTATCAAATTCTTTAGCCTTTTGACCTCTTGTCACGGCACTTAAGTTAGAGGTTTCAGTATCATGGGCTCGTACAGCCTCAATAAGGCTGACTCCGTTGCCTTGTGGCAACTCTTCTACAGTTGTTTTTTCCCTTTGCAATATTTGCCTAGGTGCATCATTCTGGTGCAAGTTATTTCCTTGCGCTCTATGATTCACTGGGCCCAGTTGTTTACTCCCTTGTTGGAGAGAACTAATCTTACTCCAACAGGTAGCAGCTAGATGGCCCGACTTCCCACAAATGTCACATTTCACATTTGGACAATTTCTGGGGAAGTGCTGTCCACCACACCATTTACAACTGAATCTAGAGGGTCCACCCTCTTCAAGGCGTCGACTCCCTATCAAATTTTGTTGCTTCTTCAAGAAATTAACACCGACGGCTATTTGTTGATATTGTTCAGAAATCATATCGGTATAATACTTCATCATGTCCTTAACTTCGCCAAGGACATTAGATGCACTCGACTCGTAGCCTCGATCGTCAACCCGTCGTTCCATTGGCCTAACAATCTGATTTGGCATTGGCTGTTGACCCACAGGAACAACATTAGAATTTGAAACTTGGCCTCCAACATTTGATGGAGCCAATTGACTTGCCATAGGCATAGTCACACTGGGAGGAGCCGGTAATAAAGGTACATTTGAAACCATACTCCCTCTCCCAATAGGGTTATTCATAGGCATCCCTTGACTTCCATTTGTCAATGATGGATTGCCGCTAGGTACTAAACCCCCATTAACATTCATTCGAGAGGAGTAGGCCATTTGTAATCGTGCTTCCACTCCCTCTGCCCGCGTAATAGCGGTGTCCATATCTGCTAAGGCCACACTGCTCAATTGTACTTGGATATTAAAGACCAACCCATGCAAAAAATATTGCAATTGGGCAGCCGGTGGAATGGGAATGTAAGTTTGCAACTTACGGACTACTTCCTTCAACTTCTTGGCATATGCTTTTACATTCTCATGAGAATCTTGGTGTGTTACATTCAAGACCCGCAACCAATATTGGCCACCTCTTTCAGGGGCATATTCCGCTCGGAAAGCTGCATAGAATTGATCAATGGTGGTTATGGTTCCAGACTCTATGCTATGATACCATACCACAGCCCTTCCTTTTAACGTCATATTGAAGAACATCATGAGATGTCCCTCGTCTTGGATGCGATAATTGAACATCAATCTCTGAAATTCACAAATGTAAAATTCTGCATCCTCTTCCGCTAACCCATTAAAAATGGGCAAGGGAACTCCTAAGGCTGGTAAATCTGGCGTCCCTACAGGAATTGCAATAGGCTATGCCATGGTGACAATCGGATTAGCAATAGAAGCTTGAACTAACGAATTCACACCCCCACTTGAAGTGGGTAGACTTGGTGGAGAAGAGGAAGATCTTACACTTCCTCCTGCACCTAATGGAATATGTGGAGTAGTTAAATGACTAAGATCACTGCTTCGTATACGTACTGAACTACTCCTTTGAGGAGAATAACAACTTACAATCTCTAACTGCCGTCTAGCCCTCTCAACACGTTCTGCTTTCTGGATTTTGGCTTGACGGTCCTTGTCAGAGGACATAAACCAACTTCCTTTTGGTCCCTAGAAACCCTAGATCCGAAAACCACCACTTATAAGTGGCTCCCGGTAGACGCACCACTGATGGGACCTGAAATGGGCCGGCACTGGCTATAGCACTAACCGGACCTCATGCTCATGATACACAAACACCCTCACGGCCTCACGGACCAGGAGTGTCAATCTAAGGCTGAAGGACAAACTGCCCTAAAGCTTAATTCATTTATTTATAGTTCATAGTCCAACATTTTCCTAAAACTCCTCAGAGGGAGATCCCAAAGTACTTAGGCAATGCCACGATTACACACATATAGGAGGCACTCCACCGACTAATAGTCGGAGCCCCACTGCAGCTCTCCTACATCGCAGGGATTGGCCCTTTGATGCGCTGCTAAACATATAACACAAACGAGCACAAACTCCTCTCTTTTATATTCCTCGTATTTCCAGGAGATATACCATGCTTCATCACTTCACAGTCCCTTAGGAAACCGACCCCCACTACCCTACGGCAAGGGATAACCTCGCACTCTCAATCATGGGTCAAAGTCCTAAGAAAACAATTGCTATGCAGTCCAGGAGGTTTTCCTTCGATACCATGAACCATGCATAGTGCATAATGTGAATGGTTTAGTGCAAAAACAATAGAAAATCAGCATTGTGCATCGTGCGCAACCAATCTTTTCATGATTTCCATGCTAACGTTTATGTATTGAAACGAGGAGAGACACCGAGCCTTACGCTCATGCTGTCTTTTCCTTTATTTTAAAACAACGTCCTATGGCCATGATGCAACACATAAATCAGATTTAAGAGTGTACTTTGATGCTCAAACTCTCCTCTCACCCTACCGTTTAATGTTTTGCAATCGTTGATAGGTGTAAGAGTCGTTTTATGTGTATTTCTTTATAGAGAAAGTAATAAATACGGACAAAAACATAGAAATGAGGGTAAACCGAGGCTAACCTCGTGCTCTACCTTCATTATACATTGCACAAACACTTATGTAATTTTCTGGAATTTTCCTTTTATCGTTTCCTAATTTTCTCCCATTTAAAACCCATTTTCCACCATTTTTAGTATTTTTCCTCTATTATTCCCAATAAAAAATGACTAGAAATTGAGATTGATTGTGGGCTGTGGCCCTTAGGTTCTTTGATAGCAAAATTTCAGGTTTTATTGATGTTATATCTCATGTTTCCCCTTTATTTTGCAAAAAAATCCCATTTTGCCTCTTAAACGCGTGTTTTACGGGTTTTATACCATTAATTTCAGCCATAACACTTATGATTTTCTGATTTTCTGAGCATAAACTGATCAAACTCATAGCAAACAACAACATAATGCATAAGCAGCCCATGGGAACAATATTTCCTCAACCAAATAGCATAAAAAACTCATTTGTTCTTTATAAAGATTGAATTACCGCTTAGGCTTTGTGTCTCGGGATCTCGATTTTGCTATGGGACTGCGTGTCAGCCCTCATTCAATGTCCAGCATCTTCAAAATCAGCATTCTTCATGTCTTCATCCACCCGGAAGCAATCCGGTCTCATCCGGACAAGGTTTCCTTCATCATTCTTCATTGTCTTCATCCACACAAGAACATCCTCTTAAGGGAGAGAGAGGGAGGAGAGAGAAAGACTAGAATAAGAGATCTCCATTGAGGCCACCATTTGAGGAGCGAAGCATGGCGATATGATCAGCAGAGAAGGAGTAGATCAGCCCTATTATCAGTTGGATGGGTTATTTGCAACTTGGAAATCATCCATCAAGAGGATGAAGCGAAAAATGCGCCGCCTACTGCCCACGCTTCCTCACGTCATGAAATCACGTTTTTTCACCTTCATTTCATGTGACATAAAATTTGGGCCCCCATCCTCCCAAAGGTCATGCCCATTTTGGCCAACATAAGTCCACTTCTTCATATCTTGACCGGTTTCTTGGCCATTTCCCCATCCGGACTCCGAATTGAGCTCTGAAAAATCTTGGGCGTCTAGCTTGGCATCCCACATTGGCCGGTAACTCCTGACAACCCGCATGGAAGTCTGAAAAATTATCAAAAATCAACAAGTGTCACTCGGGCGTCTTTAAAGCACTTTGACGCTTAAAATCGTCCTAGGTCGAGCCGCTGCCTTCGACATTGAATATTTTTCCCCTGATATTCATAATTTTTAGCTATTTTTAAGCACTTCTCGGCATCAAAATTCCTCTCTCAGCATGCCAATCCCAAAAGTGTAAGAGAGTTGTAGGAGCCACAACACTCTGCTTTGGGGATGATCTCTTATGTGACATGAGATGCTAGTCACCTACATGTTCAAATATTCTGTTTGTTGAAGTTGGGAGGGGAAAAATCATGGGATTACAAGTCTATACAAATGCATGATTTATTTAGATTAGTGTTGTATGGCCTCTAGAAGCTCCAGGACCTGAGGTTGTGAGGGTGGTTTGGTGAGCATAGGAGGCTTGACTAGAGCCCTAGAGCTAGTGTCAGGCCCATTTTAGGTCCCAATAGGTGGTGCATTTGTTGGGAGCCGTTGGTAAGTGGTGGTTTCCGAATCTTGGTTAATAGGAATCAGTTGTTCAATGTATGCCAAATAGCATTGAAATAGATTCATTGTTTTCTGATAAATACCATCAAGTCAAGATTCAATGTCAAGAAAGATTTGAAAGGGATGGAAGCCGAGTTGAGATCATTAGGAGATATTCTCCTAAGCGTAGTAGTTAGATATTCTTGAGAAAGAGAGGTATTGTTAACCCAATTAATATCCCAATCAATCTATCAAGGGGAGGAAGCTCCAACATTCCCCTTTTCTCAAAAAGTCAATCTATTTCGAGTGGGAGTGTAATCCCTCCACTACAAACCCTTAGAGAAAACATGACTATTATAATACCTATAGGCATGCTGGATTTGGAAGCCTTAGGTTTCCCTCTTCCCATCTTTAATTGGTTAGTAGAGAAAGATGTGGAGCTCCACATGAGTGAGTTCCAGATATTAATGTTGAATTGATGAGTTCAGGATGAAGAGTATCTCATGATGTTTTTCAACATGACTTTGAAAGGAAGAGCTATAATGTGGTATCATGGCTTGGAATTTGGGATTGTAACCACGATCAACTTATTCTTTACGGCCTTCTAAAGAGAGTTTTCCCCTGAGAAAGGTGGTCAATATTGGCTACATGTTCTGAATGTGACACATTAAGAGTCCCATGAGAATGCTTACGCATATGCCAAGAAACTGAAAGAGGTGTTTCGCAAATTGCATACCTCTATCCCTATTCCACCTACTGTGCAATTGCAATACTTTCTACATGGATTAGACTTCAACATCCAAGTGGAGTTGAATATTGTTGCTCTTGTTGATATAGATAGTGCTATTACATGAGCAGAGGAGGTAGAGTAGCACTTACAAGCAATCTACGTATCTAGGGAAAACCTAAATTTGAGTCTATGTCATGGAAATAATTTGGCACTGATTAGTGGAAGTCAAGGTATGACTAGTATACCTATGACCAATTCGAAATGGAAGAGGAAGCATAATACAAAATATGCCCGGCATCACCTCTCAATGTTGCTATGCCAATGGCTAGCCAAATGACCCCACTAAATAATGGAAGCCAAATGACAAACTCTAATGTCTTCCCTATTAATCACTAGAGCCAATCGCTAATTAAGTGGTTAGGCTAGCTGAACAGCAAGCTGATGATTACCTATATGATTCTAGTGAGTCAAATATTCATGTTGAAGTCAATGACATGATGAAGCATTATACCAATATAATAAAATAGAGTAGTATAGACAAATAGTCATAGATGTTAGTTTCCTATAGAAGCAGTAAAACTTGATAGGAAGTTGATGTCTTGAAGAGGGTGGTCCATCAAGATTTAGCTATAAGTGGTGTAGTGGTCAACACTTTCTGAGAAACTTCCCTAATGTTAAATGTGACATATGTGGGAAGTTCGACCATCTAGCTAGTACTTGCTAGAGTAAGATAAGATCTCTTCAACAAGGAAGTAAGAAGCACAAGGAAATAACCTTTAGCAAGATGAGGGACCAAAGAAAATATTGCAGAGAGGAAAATTGTAGAAGAGTTTCCTCGTGGTAGTGGTGTCACCCTTATCGATGTTGTGCGTATCAACACCATTGAGGCTTCCAATTTACAAGCCATTATAAGAGGATAGAAGGTTAAAGAAGGTGATACAGATAAGATATAAAACCTATTGAGACAAACCCTAAATAGGATGATAAGGGGACGCAAGTCCTTAATCCTAATGTGGAAGCTGATCCTCTAAAAGCAGCTGTCAGCAAAGCTGACTCCAATAAGAAGCTACCAAAGAAGAAGATAAAAGCAAGAAAGAGTCACCTAAGCCTGTTTAGCAACCAAGAGAAAGAATAGTCTTGCGGGAGAAGAGAACCATTGCTAATTATCATGAATTTTACTTATCCAATTCTCTTTGCGAGGTAAAGTCTAATGTGAATCTCCTATAGTAGCTAATCAAGTTATCTCCAAGAGTGTGTAAAGAGTTTAAGAAGATTCTTCATACTAGGTATATCATCAAACCCTTCGAAATAGCTTGTGTGGGAGATGACTGGTTATGCCATTTGAGCTAAGGGATGGACTATTTGAGGAGCTACAAAAATTGTATAAGTCTCGCCTAATAGTTCCTGTACAACACCCGTAGTGGTGTTCATCGGTAGTTATTAGGAAAATGAAAAATAATCAAATTAGACTTTGCGTAGATTTTAGGAAGCTTAATAAACAGAAAGCCAAAAATTACTATCCACTATCATTTATTGATCAGATTCTAGATTAGTTAGCGGGTAGGGACATCCACTCGTTTATGGAGGGATTGCTTTGATGGTTATAACCAAATGGTTGTCACAGAGGAAGATAAGTTGAAAATGACATTTATCACTATATTTGGTACCTTTGTGTATCATGTTATGGCTTTTGGATTATGCAGTGCACCAAGGTCCTGGTAATGTTTGGCTAATAAAAATGTTGGTGATATTTCCCTAAAGGAGTCGAAAGTCTTAATTGATGATGTGGGGACAACCACCACAAGGAGAGACAACTGATAATTATAGAAAATGTTTTGAGTATTGTAGGTAGTTCTGAATTTCTCTCAATCCAAGGAAGTGTGTATTTGGAGTACTCTATGGATTTCTATTGCGCCATGTGGTTAGCTCAACTAGTATTGTGACTGATCCTAAAAAGATAAAGGTTATTGTTGCTATGAGTCTACCACATACTCCTAAAGAAATGCATAATTTTCTATCATCGGTTGGATATTATTGATGATTTATTAATGCATTGCATAGAGAACATTACCATTGATAAATCTATTATCCTTTAAATGTTTTTTTTTTGGAGTTATCCATTGTTAAGTATCCTTTGAGAATGTGAAGCATGGATTGGAAAAAGTGCTAGTCTTGAAAGCACCTAAAAGGGGTCAGATATTTTATATATTTTTGGCAGCTATGATGTATAGTGTTAGTTACTATTTAGCCCAAATTTGGAAGGAGAAGTGGTGCCATTAGATTGCGTTTTCTAATTGCAAATTGGGGGTATCTGAGATTAATTATACCTACATAGAGAGACTATGCCTTGGAATGGTCTTTACAATGAAGAAATTCAGGCACTACATCTTGTATGAAAAGGTAGTATTTTATACAAAGACAAGGGGATGAGGCTATTGTTAAATAAGGTGTAGTTGCTTGAGTGCGCGAAGTGGCTAATCACTTTGTAGGAGTTTGATTATGAAATTAGGAGTAATCCACCAAAGTTGCAGGGCATTTGTTGAATGCCTTTTGAATTTCTTGGAGCCAAAGGAAGTATTGGCTGAAGGTAGTGACCTTGAGGGTCTATTCAGAATCAATAGGGCCTCCATTCCATCCTAGTATGATGTCATAACAGACTATCTATCCATAGGAGAGGGTGGATCCACTTTGTTGAAGCCTGAAAAGAGCAAAATTAGGTAACAAGCCTTGAAACTTGCCTTGATTGTAGGAACACTATATCGGCAAGGGGTCGATGATGTTTATCAGCAATGTGTCATTCCTAATGAGGTTCCGTTTATCTTGGAGAGAGTGTCATAACTCCACTTGTGGAGGGCACATTGTTGGACAATTGATTGCACAAAAAGATTTGAGAGGAGCCGGATATTGGTGGTTGTCCATTTTCCAGGATGTATTTGTGTATGTCAAGAGATGTGATACATATTAGAGACATGACAATATTAGATAAGAGATAATCATCATAATTTGTGGATTAAGATTCTTGAATGAATAAGGGGGTGTTCAAAGCCCCATCATTGAGCTTATGATGTGCAAATTTTGGTCTATTAGTGGGCCAAAGGACACATCGATGGCATAGTCTCTTGCATGCTTGCATGGCAAAATAGGAGGGGTATGTAAACCAACTCCGAAACACATGTGCAATAGCTAGGAATTTGTTTGCATGGTTGTAACCATAAGATCATTAGCACATATGAGCTATTATCATGGAATGAAGGAGTGATTAAACAAAATGATTGAATGATCAAATCCATTATTTAACTCAAATCCATTTTTGAATCTCAAGAGCACTTTTGGAAAGAAACATATTTGTAGTATATGTGGAAAGCGAGAAGCTAGGAAAAATAGTTGTGCGCTTAACTTAGTAAAAGAAATCCCAATGGTACAAGTGCACATCGTCACTCCCATGACTGACTTGAATAGTGCCCAAGAGAGAAATAGATAGAAAAAGCTAAGGAAATGAGGAAAATATTTGTAGCCAAATGGTTTTAATAATCTTATATTATTATTATCTTAGTTTTCTTGATATTTTGACTCTTATTGATAACGATTAAGGAATAAGCACCATTTACCACTCAAGTTGCTATTGCTCATCATGATCCCTTTAATGCTGGTCTTAATCTGATCAAGTGCATCAACATCCATCCTTTCTACTACTATGATCCATCAAGGCATATGTGACAATCATCTACCTTTGTTGCCCATAGATCATGCACAAATAGTAAGCACTTATCAGCCTACAATTGCTGTCCACATTTTCTCTATTGATTGAACCGAAGGCACCACTAGTAACTATGTGTATTGTTGCCGATGACTAACAATGGCAATGTATCTCTTTTCTTACACAACTAATCCTAAATATTATTGGAGACAATCATCTTCCTTTGCTTCCCACGACACCCCAAGACTTGTCCATGTTTAGAGAAAGCACCATTAGCAAACCACCCATGCCTTTTTCTTCTTATTCCCCTCTCTTACACTCTTTGGGTTTCAATTGTCATACCTCAAACAAAATCAAAATGAAGGAGGAGTGATTGAGAAGAAAGAAGAGCCACCAAGAAATTGGAAGAGGCCACTATAGGAAGGGAAGAGCCACCAAGAGCAATGCCAAGGAAGCCCCTTATAGAGATAACATTTCATTCAATGTATGCCTTAATGCATGCAACACTCTACCAAGAAGGTGCTTTGCAATTATGAGTGAGAAAATCGGGGGTTAGATTCATTTGACATAGAGGCTATGGTGCATTGCATGTTTTTCATTCGTTAGGATTAATATTATGGTTAAATCCTAGGTTGTTAAGATTGACTCTGACTTAAGATTTTCCTTATGTCTATGTGAGCATGACACAATGTACAAGACCACACTAGTATTGACACACATACACAAGGTGCACTCATCTACTTACGCACTTGCATTGCATTGTAATCACTTAAAAAATTGCATACCTGTGCCGTCACTACACACCATTGTGCACATGCATGACTTTAGGTACCCACTACATTGGAATCGCAAGTGGCTTGTCCCTCTTTCCTTTTCTCTACCCGAAAACCATGAAAAATGGGGAAAAACAAGGGTTTTGGGCATATAAATGGGGAAAACCGTCGATACACATCAACTAATCTTTCAGTTTTGTTGCAAATGAACTAAGGGCCACAGCCCATAAACTGGTTTTCATTTTCAGCAATTTAAAAAAATACAAGAAAATGAAGAAAATGGGAAAAAATGATAAAAAAACCATGAAAAATAAGGGAAAAATACATTTGGGGGCTACGAAAAATATAGAAAAATAGGATTTATGTTTGTTGATGTATAGCAAGGCTGGGGCATGAAGTTATGCTTCAGTTCAGCCTTGTTTATATGTTTTAGTGCGTGTTTCCTTCCTTTCTCCACATAAAATGACAAGGAAACCCTGAAAGAAATGAATATAATGATGCACTATCAACGGGGAAGGGTAGAGTTGTGGAAAAAATGGTTAAATGCCGCTGAGCATGAGGAATAATTTGCTGATTTTATATGCATTGCATCTAGGATGGAATAATAATGATAAGAATTAAAACCTAGTAGCACGAAGATCACTTCGGTGCTAGGTGTTGCAACGAAGCACAAAGCGGTTAGAAAGAAAAGCATGAAAGAGATGTTTTGCACTTGCACGCTGCTGGTTTTTTTCAAATGTTTGAGCACTAGGCATCCACCTCTTTGCATGATCATTTAGAGGAAATTAAAAGTATCAGAGTTAGCTCCTGGATATGCATAGCAATTGTTTTCAGTAGGCCTGTGACCCACCGTTGAGAGTGTGAGGTTCCTATGCTGTAGGCTAGTCGTGGGATCCTAAAGGGGAAATTAAGTAAGGACAATGGTACATTCCTGGATACGTTTATTTGGTACCTTGAGTGACGTTTGTGCGAAATGTCTAAATGTTGAGCGGCGCATCAAGGGGCCAATCCCCAAGGTGTAGGAGAGTCGCAGAGGGTTGACGGCATTCAGCCGTAGGAGGAACCCCATGTGTATGTGATTCGAGCCTTTTGGCTATGTGAAAGGGACTCCCTCTGAGGAGCAATATTGGGTTAGGATCAGTTGGACTACAACGTATTACAAACGCAATGTTTAGGAAGGCAGAGATTTTGATAGACGCTCCTGGCCGCGAGGCCGAGGGGGTTGTCTTGCGCATAGTGACGAGGTCCGGCTAGTGCATGAGCCAGTGCCGGCCCGTTTTTAGGTCCATCAGTGGTGCGTCTGCCGGGAGCTGCTTAAAAGTGGCGGTTCTCGAATCCTGGTTGTTTAAGGACCAACTAGCAGTTTATGCCAGAGGATACTGAGCTTGACCCGTTATTTATTGATAAGCATCGTCTAGCAGAAATCCAAAAGCAAGAAAGAGACGAAAGAGCTAGGCGACGTGCTGAAATTTTTAGGAGATATTCCCCTAAGCGTAGCGGTGCTGAACCGTTACGAGGGAGTGGATCTAGTGGTCTTAGGACCACAAGCAGTAAGTTAGGAGAAGGTGGAAGCTCTAGTGCTCCCCTTCCTTCCATAAGCCAATCCACGTCAATTGCGGGAGGTGTAACCCCACCGTTCCCTATTCCTAGTGCAAATCCAATCCTCGTCATGGCGCAGCCTATTGCAATTCCAGCAGGAACGACGGATTTGCCGGCTCTAGGTTACCCGCTACCCATTTTTAATGGGCTAGTTGAGGAAGATGCGGAACTCCACATTAGGGAGTTTCAAAAGCTGATGTTTAACTGTCGCATTCAAGAAGAAGGGCATTTAATGATGTTCTTCAACATGACTCTCAAAGGAAGAGCTGCTATATGGTATCATGGTTTCGAAGCCGGAACCATATTGAACATTGATGCATTTTATGGAGCTTTTCGAAGGGAGTTTGCCCCTGAAAGGGGTGGGCAATATTGGTTGCGTGTACTCAACGTGACTCTCCAAGATCCACACGAGGATATTCGTGCTTATGCGAAGAAGATAAAAGAGGTCTTCCGTAAGTTGGACACCTCTATCCCTATCCCCGCAGCTGCCCAATTGCAATATTTCCTACATGGTTTGGACTTTAATATCCAATTGCAGTTGAGTAGTGTCCCCTTGGGGGATATAGATACTGCCATTACACGAGCACAAGAGGTGGAATCCCGACTACAAGCAGCCTATGCTTCTAGAGGCAATTCGAACATGGGTTTAGTATTGGGAAACAATATGGCAATAGCCAATGGCAGTAGTGGCCAAGGGATAGCGATGGCTAACCCTAATGGGAGAGGGAACATGATACAGAATGTCCCTTTATTACCAGCTCCCCCTAGCATGTCGATGCCTACGGGCAGTCAAATGGCTCCAAGTAGTGGAGGCCAGGCAGTCAATTCTAACACCATGTCTGCAGCTCAACAGCCTGTGCCTAATCGAATTGTTAGGCCGATTGAACGACATGGAAATGACCAAGGCTATGAGTCGAGTTCTTCCAATGTTCTTGGCGAGGTTAAGGACATGATGAAGCATTATACCGACATGATTACGGAGCAGTATCGACAAATAGCCGTTGATGTCAACTTCCTTAAAAAACAACAAAATTTAATAGGAAGTAGATACCCAGAGGAGGGTGCACCTTCGAGGTTTAGTTGTAAATGGTGTGGCGGGCAGCACTATCCAAGAAATTGCCCAAATGTTAAGTGCGACATTTGTGGAAAATCTGGCCATCTAGCAGCTACTTGCTGGAGTAAGATCAGTTCTCTCCAGCGTGGTAGTCGGCAACCAGGGCCTGTTAATCATCGTGCTCAAGGAAATGACTCCCAGCCAGAAAATGGGCCTAAACAAATACTTCAACGACCAAAGACTACAGTGGAGGAGCTACCAAGTGGTAGTGGGGTTAGTTTGATTGAGGCTGTACGCGTTAATGATGCTGAAACCTCTAATCTACGAGCTGTCCTTACAAGAGGTAAAAAGGGTAGAGAAGCCGACATGGATAAGCCTGTCGACGGAAACCCTAAACAAGGCGACAAAGGAACGCAAGTTTTGGATCCTGCCCTAGAAGGGGGACCTTTGAAGCCCGTAGAGAGTAAAGCCGATAAGGAAGCACCAAAGAAGAAGGTGAAAGTTAAGAAAGAGGCAATAAAGCCAGCTCAGCGACCTAAAGAGCGGATGATTTGGCGTGAAAAGCGAGCTCTTTCGAACTATCATGAATTCGATTTGGCGGGCTCTCTTTGCGAAGTCAAGCCGGATGTGAACCTTTTGCAGCTCATTAAGCTTTCCCCAGGAGTACGTAAGGAATTTAGAAAGATCCTACGTACCGGGTATATCGTAGAACCTTTGGGTATTGCGCGAGTTGGTGATGACTGGTTCGAGCATGCTGAGAAGCATTGCCCAAGGGTTGCAGCCTATGTCGATGGGATATTAGTAGATTATGCCATTGTCGACACAGGATCATCTGTTAACATTATGAGTTCTGAACTGATGGAAAGGTTAGGTCTTGCGATTCAGAAAGATACCTCCACAATTCTCAGAATGGCAGATGACAGTTTGAGACAGCCGGAAGGCTGCATTACTAAGGTCCATGTCACTGTTGCAAATGTAGAATGCATGTTGGACTTTAGGGTGATTCGTTTTGCAGGGCGGCCAAGTTACCAAGTATTACTTGGACGACCTTGGATCTTGCAAGCGGATTGCCAAGTGGGTATACCTGCCGGTCGATTAATATTCGGCAGAGGTGCCCAGCGTGTGGTGGTTGATGCTTATCCTGAGTCCCCGCAGAGTGAGAGGGCTCCTCTATCTTCTACAGAATTGGAGACATTAGAAGATTCATCTGTTAGTGAGGCATCATCGAGTGATGAGTCCAAAGAGGGATCCACCACGGAGGACATCTATCAGATCACTTTGAACGAGCCGATAGAGGCCCAAGATCGTATAAGAGATGCAGATGTTATCGAGCTAGACCTTGGTACGCTTGATGATTCGCGGCCAATCAAATTAGGCTCTATGCTCAGCTCAGCAGAAAGGGAGGACTATGTGGCCTTGATCCAGGAATTCAGTGATATCTTTGCCTGGAGTTATGATGAGTTGAGAGGCATCCCTCCCAGTCTTGCTGTTCATACAATTCCGTTGAAAGAGGGCAGTTGTCCTGTACGGCAGAAAGTAAGGCGTATGCCTTTCGAATTGAGGGACGGGCTGTTTGAGGAGTTACAGAAGCTTCGAAAAGCGGGTTTGATTTTTCCTGTGCAACACACAGAATGGTGTTCGCCAGTTGTGATTAGAAAGAAGAAGAATAATCAGATCCGTTTGTGTGTAGACTTTAGGGAGCTGAATAAGCAGACAGTTAAGGACTACTACCCATTACCATTTATTGACCAGATTTTGGATCAATTAGCGGGTAGGGAGATATATTCATTTATGGATTGCTTTGCAGGATACAACCAAATGGCAATTGCAGAAGAGGACAAGTTGAAAACAACTTTTATCACTGTATTTGGCACTTTTGCTTACCACGTGATGGCTTTTGGTTTATGCAATGCGCCTGGTTCGTGGCAACGAACAGCCGATAAGACATTCGGTGACATATCCCCTGAAGAGTTGAGGGTGTTTATTGATGACTTAGGGGCCGCCACCGTGAGAGAAAGGCAGTTGATCATTTTGAGAAAATGCTTTGAGCGCTGTAGACAATTTTGCATCGCCCTAAACCCACGGAAGTGTGCTTTTGGAGTACCTTATGGGCTATTGCTAGGCCATGCGGTCAGTTCGGTAGGAATTGCGACAGACCCTGAGAAGGTCAAAGTTATAGTTGCCATGGGTCCACCGCGCACTCCGAAAGAAGTTCATAGCTTTCTGTCTTCGGTTGGTTACTACCGTAGATTCATTAACGCCTTAGCAGAAAGAACGTTGCCACTTACAAATTTATTGTCCTTTAGCTGTTCGTTTGTATGGGGTGACCCTTGCAAGGTAGCATTCGAGGATGTGAAACAAGAGCTAGCAAGAGCGCCCGTTTTAAAAGCACCTAAAAGAGGTGAGGTGTTCTATATATTTTCAGCAGCCACCATGTATAGTATCAGCTGCTGTTTAGCCCAAATTTGGGAAGAGAAGTGGTACCACCCGATTGCTTTTGCTAGTCGGAAGCTGGGGGTATCCGAAATCAATTACACCTACATGGAGAAGCTGTGTCTAGCGATGGTCTTTGGGACCAAGAAGTTTAGGCATTACATTCTCTATGAGAAAGTTGTGCTTTATACGAAGGCGGAGGGACTTCGACTATTGATGAATAAGCTACAGCCGCTTGACCGTCTAGCGAAGTGGTTAATCACTTTGCAGGAATTTGATTATGAAATCAAGAGTAAGCCACCAAGGTTGCAAGGCATCGTGGAATGTCTAGTGGACTTTGGGGAGCTGAAAGAATCTATGGCTGAAGGTAGTGACATGGAGATGATATTTAAAATAGATACGGCATCTATTCCCTCCTGGTATGCTGCAATAACGCATTATTTATCAACGGGAGAGGCGGGATCCGAACTATCTAAGGCTGAGAAAAGGAAAATTAAGCAGCAAGCGTTAAAGTTTGCCTTGATCGCAGGTACATTATATCGGCAAGGGGTTGATGATATCTATCGCCGATGTGTGACGCCTGAGGAGGTGCCATTCATTTTGGAAGAGTGCCATGATTCTGCTTGCGGTGGCCATTTTGCTGGACGGCTTACAGCACAAAAGGCTTTAAGAGCAGGTTATTGGTGGCCTGCCATCTTCCAGGATGCGTTTGCGTATGTTAAGCGATGCGATATTTGCCAACGACATGATAGTCGAGAGAATAGGAAACGACCACTCACCCCTATTATGGCGATACTTCCATTTGAGAAGTGGGGAATAGACTTTGTGGGTCCTATTACTCCGTCATCGACTACGCAAAAGCGGTACATCATTGTAGCAACTGACTACTTCACAAAGTGGTCAGAAGCACGTGCAACAAGGAAAGATGATGCTAAAGAAACTGCTAGTTTCCTTTTAGAGCAGATAATATGCCGGTTTGGTCCACCGAAAGAATTAGTGTCGGACCGCGGAACTCATTTCCTGAATAAGGTGATCAAAGGATTGACAGAGTTGTCGAACATCAAGCATAACAAGACAACCCCATATAATCCGCAAGCTAATGGTCAGGTTGAAAGCACCAACAAGCAGCTTGTAGGCATCCTGTCCAAAATTGTGTCGGAAAAGAAACGGGATTGGGATAAAAAGTTATACGTGGCAGTGTGGGCTTATAATACGACTTTCAAACGAGCCACTGGCCATACCCCGTTCAAGTTAGTATATGGGGAGGAGTGTGTCTTGCCTTTAGAGATTGAGCTGCCGACTATTCGATTTGCTATCAATCATTCTTTAAGCGATGAAGACGCTCTTTTTGAGCGCTTGACGACACTGGCACATTTAGATGAGCTTAAGTTGCAGAGCTTATTGCACCAAGAAGTGGCGAAGCGCCGAATGAAGAAGCTACATGACCTTAAAGTCACGAAGTACACCTTCAAGAAAGGACAGCTTGTTCTGTATTATGACGCACGACGTGAATTATTCCCAGGCAAGCTAGAACCCAAATGGGATGGGCCCTATAAGATCGTTAGAATAGGAAAGAATAAATCCACAGTTTTGTTAGCTGACCTTGAGGGGATAGAATTTAAAAATAAGGTTAATCTTAATAAGATTAAACCTTATTACTTCTGATTGCACTAATGCTATGACTGCCTTGCAGGTCTAGGCAAGATTGATCAAACATCTGCAAGGAAATCGTGATAGAGGTTGATGGGTCGTCTGATCCCTTATTTAGAACACCCATATTTGGAACAGAGGTATCATCAGGGAAAGCTCATTTGGTGGAGCAAAGGATACAAGGTGATTGAGCAAGAAGGCGGGACATTCATTTGGGAAATCAAGGTCTTCTGCCATCATTGCCTACAACTTTTGACGAGCATCCCTGTTGAATTCAATGATGATGGAGGGATGGAGCCTACAGTCCACCCGTTGAATATGCTGAATTTCGATTACCATAATTACGAGTAGAGTTCAGGATGGCAGGATATGTAAACCCTTTATGGACGTACACCTTGTACTTTGATGGGGCGTCCAGGGGTGCATGCAAAAAAGGAAGTGTAGGAGTTGTCATCCGAGACCCCCGACGACGCATTGTCATGAAGTTAGCTGCTTATCTTGGGGTGAATTTTACCAATAATATGGCAGAATACAAAGCCCTGATTATGGGTTTGAATATTGCAAAGAAGGGTGGTATCTGCCAGTTGTTGGTGAAAGGGGACTCTCAGTTGGTTTTAAATCAACTCAATGGGACGTACATGGTGCGGAACCCGATCCTTTGTATGTACCATCATACTGCCATAGCCCTGCTAGACGAATTCGATAGAGTGTCTTTTCAGCTGATTCCACGGAATTGGAATCAGTTTGCCGATTCATTGGCTAATCTTGCGTATGAAGAGGACCTCTTCTTTAATTGTGGCCCTTGTCCCGATATATCTATTGATGGTGAGACAGGACCTGGTCGTTTGTGGGGTATGCTTTCTGAACATGCCCTCTTTGGCAGACGATGGTTGATTTGGGTGATGCAGAGGGTAAGCGAGACTCATCTACCTTTATTATCTCAGACCCACAGACTGATTCGACGACATGTGATGCGCACACCTCTTGCGCTGTGCGCAGGAGGGATAGGTCATAATTTAATGCACCTAGTTTAGGGCTACAAGCCCTGTTCCCCTGGGAATAGTATGCTTTGATGTCTATCATGGTTGTTTCCAGGTGGATGTTCTGCCTAGTATTGTTTGATTTCATTAGGCCAAGAGGGCCGATTTAGTTTTGTAGCAAAGTCATGTCTGATTTCATTAGGCCAAGAGGGCCATTTCCCTGTCTAGTGCGGGTGCGTTTAATTGGGTTTTTGTTTAGTGTTGTGCTGGACAGGTTTCGCGGGTTGTGGAATTTTGTGGAGCCTGGAGGAGCCTTTGCTGCGATGGAAGCTTCTTGTGGCCACTCCAGGTGATATTTCTCCTTTACGAGTACCTTTCTTTCCTGTTATATGTGTATTTGTACTTGTTGAGGGGATACTTTTTGTTGGGGACCGGCGACCAAGGCATGAAGTCCCAGGTTTAGGCTAAGTATGTTTGAGGGAGGTCGGAGTAGTCATTGCCTCCTGTAAAGACATTGTTAGACATTGAAAGACCTGTTTTAGAAGGAAGTCCTAGTGGCCCTGTCCTGCTAACCTGCTAGGCAGCCGTTCTAGGAGTTCTTGTTAGTAGTGAGGCAGTTAGAGAAGCCTGCTAGAAGATAATAATAATGATGTCAAGAAATCCTGAATATCCTAAAAGATGAATATAAATGCGAAGGTGTGTAAAAAGGGGTTCTAACCCCTATCAAAGAAGAGGAGAAAAGAAATGAAAATATATAAGCAGTTGATCATTGCCTTGCGAAGGCCTGGTAGGTTCCTGGGGACGAGTCAGACCCGGGGCCGATACCTTGTCTTCCTAGGGGTGGCTTCTTGCTGGAAAAATAATATCAAAACCAGGAAGGTTGGAGGGAAAATAAAAGTGAGCGTTAGAAAAGGATTAAGTGTCGCCTTGCGAGGGCCTGGTAGGTTCTTGGGTGCCGAGACAGGTCCTGAGACCGATGCCCTGTTCTCCTTGGGTCACTACGCTCAGCTCCCTCCTTTTTACATGCCCAAGTATGTTCATCTCATAAAAACCCTAAAAGAAGAAATGGACTGAAAGAAAATATCCTTTGCTCAGGCTATAGGAGTCCTCGCCTTGTAGGAGCTCCTAGTTGTGTTGTCTTTAGTTGGTCAGTAGTTCAGACTACCACTTAGGGCAACCTCTTTGGCAGTTTTTTTTAGTTTGGCTGTGTTGGAGCAGCTGGTTAGTGACTCACTTCGGATCTTCTATTAGATGATGCTAGGCCTACTCCTTGTGGATGTCATGCCTTGGTTCTGTCCAGGGGTAGGGGGAGCATTGTGCTGAGTTTTATGATGATAATTGTTTTGTATCAGTTTGATGCTTCTTTGGTTGTTTATGTGCAGATATGTTCGTGGATTCGACGGGCTGAGTCGCCCTATCCCGTGGTCGCCAATGAGAGCGGAATTTAGGTGACGGGAAGTGCTTAAAAATAGCTAAAAATTATGAAGATCAAGGGAAAAATATCCACCGTCAAAGGCGGCGGCTCGATCTAGGACGATTTTAAGCGCCAAAGTGCTTTAAAGGCGCCCGAGCGACACTTGGTGATTTTTCATAATTTTTCAGACAGTCATGCGGGTTGACACAAGCTACTGGCCAATGCGGGATGCTAAGCCGGACGCCCAGGATTTTTCAGAGCTCAATTCGGAGTCCGGACAGGGAAATGGCCAAGGAAACGGTCAAGATATGAAAAGGTGGACACTTGGGAGGCCAAATTTGAGCATGCCTTTTGAGTTTGGACCCCCCCCAAAAAATTTATGCACCTTATGAAGCAAAAAACGTGGAGAGAGAATGAAGAGGCATGAAAAAACGTGGAAGAAGATGGCGCCCGAAAAATGCGCCATGAATGGATGAGAGGCATCATGGCTGCTGCAAACAACCCCCCCAATGGATTATGGGGCTTCATTCCCCTCTGTCTGTGGACTCTATCGCCGCCCTTCGCCCGTGGAATGATGGCCTGGTTTGAAATTTCTGATTCTAGTCTTTCTCTCTCCTCCCTCTCTCTCTTCTAAGAGGCAGTTCATGTGTGGTAAGGAGCAATGAAGAAAGAATGATGGAGACTTGTCCGGCATGGACCGGATTGCTACACGGGCTGAGAATGGTGATTTGTGATGTTGCTGGACATGAAGTGTTGCTGTTTTCCAAATCTACAGCCATGGACACAAAACCCGAAACACGCGTTTAAGCGGTAAACTAAAAAATTACAAAGAAAATTTAGTGTTTTATGCTTTTGATTGATGGAATGCCGTTCATATGGACTAAGATTTGATTATGTTGCTGATTCTTCTGAGTTCTTACTGTTTATAACTAGAAATTATGAAAAACATGCATTTCATGGCTCGAAATAATGTCAAGAAACCCGAAAACCATGAAAAATGGGGAAAAACAAGGGTTTTGGGCATATAAATGGGGAAAACCGTCGATACACATCAACTAATCTTTCAGTTTTGTTGCAAATGAACTAAGGGCCACAGCCCATAAACTGGTTTTCATTTTCAGCAATTTAAAAAAATACAAGAAAATGAAGAAAATGGGAAAAAATGATAAAAAAACCATGAAAAATAAGGGAAAAATACATTTGGGGGCTACGAAAAATATAGAAAAATAGGATTTATGTTTGTTGATGTATAGCAAGGCTGGGGCATGAAGTTGTGCTTCAGTTCAGCCTTGTTTATATGTTTTAGTGCGTGTTTCCTTCCTTTCTCCACATAAAATGACAAGGAAACCCTGAAAGAAATGAATATAATGATGCACTATCAACGGGGAAGGGTAGAGTTGTGGAAAAAATGGTTAAATGCCGCTGAGCATGAGGAATAATTTGCTGATTTTATATGCATTGCATCTAGGATGGAATAATAATGATAAGAATTAAAACCTAGTAGCACGAAGATCACTTCGGTGCTAGGTGTTGCAACGAAGCACAAAGCGGTTAGAAAGAAAAGCATGAAAGAGATGTTTTGCACTTGCACGCTGCTGGTTTTTTTCAAATGTTTGAGCACTAGGCATCCACCTCTTTGCATGATCATTTAGAGGAAATTAAAAGTATCAGAGTTAGCTCCTGGATATGCATAGCAATTGTTTTCAGTAGGCCTGTGACCCACCGTTGAGAGTGTGAGGTTCCTATGCTGTAGGCTAGTCGTGGGATCCTAAAGGGGAAATTAAGTAAGGACAATGGGACATTCCTGGATACGTTTATTTGGTACCTTGAGTGACGTTTGTGCGAAATGTCTAAATGTTGAGCGGCGCATCGAGGGGCCAATCCCCAAGGTGTAGGAGAGTCGCAGAGGGTTGACGGCATTCAGCCGTAGGAGGAACCCCATGTGTATGTGATTCGAGCCTTTTGGCTATGTGAAAGGGACTCCCTCTGAGGAGCAATATTGGGTTAGGATCAGTTGGACTACAACGTATTACAAACGCAATGTTTAGGAAGGCAGAGATTTTGATAGACGCTCCTGGCCGCGAGGCCGAGGGGGTTGTCTTGCGCATAGTGACGAGGTCCGGCTAGTGCATGAGCCAGTGCCGGCCCGTTTTTAGGTCCATCACCCACAGCATAACTCAAGTCAGGTCTAGTGATTCTGAGATAGATCAAGCTGCCTACCATCTGTCTGTACATAGTAACATTCTCAATCTCTGTCCCAACATCAATCTGCAGCTTGACATTCTACTCTAAAGGCGTATCCATAGGCTTGCAATCAGCCATACCATATTTCTGTAACATGTCATGAGCATACTGCTTTTGTAGCAGCTATATGCCTTGAGGTGTAGAGACAGCCTCAATGCCCAAAAAATATTTCAGCTCTCGAAGGTCCTTGACCTTAAACTCAGCCTGTAAACATGTCTTTATTTCAGCAATCCCATTTTCATCATCTCCTGTAATGATTAAGTCATCAACATAGACAACTAGGAAAACATAGCCACTATCTGTCTTCTTCACAAACAGACTATGATCAGCATCTCCCAATCCGAAACCATGTTGCTGCAAATAACTGCTGATGCGAGCATTCCATGCTCTGGGTACCTGTTTCAGCCCATATAATGCCTTTTTCAGCCGACATACATGTGCTGGAAATTCTGGATGCACATAGCCTTCAGGCTGTTCCATGTAAACCTCTTCCTGTAATTCTCCATTGAGAAAGACATTCTTTATGTCCATCTGCCATATTTTCCAGCCTCTAGCTGCTGCCAAAGCAATCACAGTTCTAACTGTAGCCATCTTTGCTACAGGGCTGAAATTCTCCTCATAATCAAGACCATACTGCTGCGCATAACCTTTTGCAACTAGCATGGCCTTATATCTTTCCCATGATCCATCTGATTTACGTTTTACCTTATACACCCACTTGTAGCCAATAGGTGTTTTGCCCTCAGGCAATTGTACCAAATCCCATGTGCCATTTTCAGCCAAAGCTGAATATTCCTCATCCATAGCAGCACGCTAATCCTCATCTGCAACTGCCTCATCAAACTTACTCGGTTCTCTAAAACCTGTTACTTTCGTCATATAAGCATACTGATGGGCTGAATATCTAGTGTAAGTGTATCTATCAACAGGTCGTCTGACCCTCTCTGATCTCCTAAGCTGTGGCTCACTGTGAGCTTTCCTCTCATGAGGCAGCACATAACGACTCTGCCTAGCACCTGGCGTCATAACAGATGGAATCCCCAATTCACTGTCTAAGCTATCACTGCTAGATGAATCATAACTTGCAGTGAGTGGACCTGTTACATCTTCAAAAACCTTTTCTTTTCCCTTATCTGTTCTCCCCCTCACTGACATATTCATGTCAGTGGATGCAGTAGTACGACTTCGCAATCGTCCTGTCCAAGGACTCACTGTAGATGATACATCACCTGTCTGACCACTCATGGAAGTACTCTCTGTAGGAGTATTTTCAGCATGACTCATACTGGGTGAGCCATCAGTAGGCACTACAACAGGATTCCCATACCAAGATGCTAACTCATCAAATACCACATCTCTGCTTATGAGTGTCTCATGCGAAGAAGGTACATAATAGATAAGCTTTCCGTTCCTGTGCATATCCTATAAACACACTTTTCACTACCTTAGGATCCAATTTCTTCCTCTTCTCATCCGGTATATGCAATGCTGCCAAATACCTTCAAGTGCGAAATATCAGGTTTATGACCATACAGCCACTCATATGGAGTGACATCATGAATCCTTGCTATAGGGGTTCGATTCAACACATAGACAGCAGTCATCACTGCTTCAGCCCAATAACCATTTGGCAGACATTTTTCATTTAGCATAGCTCTAGCTGACTCCATCAAAACCCTATTTTTCCTCTCTGCAACATCGTTTTGCTGCGGTGTATAACTACATGTGAGCTGTCTTCTGATCCCATATTTAGCAAGATACCTGTAAAAGTAATTTGAGACACATTCACCTCCTCCATCTGATCTCAAGCATGATATGTAACAGCCCAATTCATTTTCAGCATGCTTCTTGAAGTCTTTGAATGTATCAAACACATCATCCTTATGCTTCAAAATATAAAGCCAAGTGTACCTGCTGAAATCATCAATGAATGAGACATAATATCGTGCACTGCCAAAAGAAGCATTATGTGAAGGACCCCAGACATCAGAGTGCACCAACTATAAAGGCCTAGTGCTATTTTTTACATGTCTCATGAAAGGAAACCGTGCCTGCTTCCCAAACTGACATGCAGGGCATACATGACCAAAGTCATTATACTTGAATTTAGGTAATCCAAGTACTACTTCCTTCTACTGCATAGATTTCAGCTTTTGTACATTGACATGTCCAATCTGCTTGTGCCAAATCTCTACATCCCGAATGGCACTCTCATCATGAGCAAACATGGCTGCCTTAAGTCCCAAAATGGTCACATCCAAAGTAAACATCCTACCATCTCTTTTGCCCTTGGAAATTAGCTTGCAACCATTTCCATACTCCTCAATGAAACACCCATCTTTGTTAAACCTCACTTGCAAATTCTGTTCTGCCATTTGACCCCTTCTAATTGGTGCCTTGGATTGGGACATTCTCCAACCTTGGTGCTTTACTTTTCTGTTGTCTTAGGAGCAAATGTCTCTGCTTCTACGTTTGTGACTTTCTTTCCCTTTAGTAACATGGTGACCTTATCTGTCTTAAGTATAATCTTCATCTCAGTCCTCTTTTTCCTTCTTCTACGGCTTGTCTTCCCTATTGAAGCTGCATCGTTGAGGTTGCTAGGTCCGAGTAATGAAATGCCAGCCTGTTTCTTTGATTGTGCTCAAGTCATGACATTCAATGAAATTAGCATGCTGTTTCCGTCTAGGGCACTTGGTGTACAAGTGTGTGATCCCATAGTTAGTGCATCTCATGTCCACCTTGTCTCAATTGACTTGCTCCCTTTTGAGGCATTGTGATGAGGTGTATCCTGGGTGACCGCAAGTCTAGCATACGATGCGTTCTTGGTTCTATCCTCCAAGACCTCTACCTCTTCCCCTATCCAATGCCATCAATAGTACTGGTATGAAATCCATCAAGATGGTATTTCCCTCTTCATTGTATCCTCATTTGGCTCCTCTACATAATGTATTGGAGCATTGCTCGATGGATGGGTCACAATGGGTCCAAGTGGTCTGGGTATCCCTATGGGGTTGATGTCCAGCCTAGGGACAGCTTGCTTTGAATCATTGGGTGGTGGAAGTGATAGTGAAGCACACCTTTTGAAAGGTTATGGTCTATTCCCTAGATAGTAAGGCTAATTGTATGGTTGTGAGAATGGCAATCGCCTCAATAATCGACAATGCATTGCATCATGACCAATTCTACCACAATTGGCATAGGGTTTGGATCTAGGATCCATACACTCGGTCAAAAGTGGTTTTCTCCATAATGCAAACATTACATGGGAGGTTGTGTGGGCCTTTTCATAATCTCTTGAAGCCTAGCCAACTCTAGCTTCACGTCCGCCAACTCCTGTGGCTCTGGTCGATACTCTTTCCCTTGTCTTGGGTGCTTTGGTTGGACCTTTCACTAATGATCATAGCTCTTTCTTTGATTTGAGAGGTAGTGCTGTCTCAAGTTGTGGGCCTTGAGTGGGTCATCCACCCATATAGCTTCTTCAAAGACCCTAGCTAGCACATCCTTTTGCAAGGTCGAGTTGCTCACCAAGGCCTTGTAAAGCTCTTTGCTTCAGATTCCACATACGAACATAGTGGAGAGCGCTCGTTTGCTAGGTCACTTTGTGGATTGGATTCTCTTAAAGAGACTCCACGTGGGTGACGTAGTCTCAGATAATATCCTTGTCCTTTTGACTAACGTTCATTGATATAGACTTCTAGCCAATTGATGACTCGATATGACCTGCAAACTAAAATGGAGCATCATAGTAGACCAGTCAAGGATATCATAGGCAGCACCAACCCATTAAGCTCATTTTTTTTGGGTTGGTGCTAGCTCTTGACATATTGCAGGCTTCTTGATCAATTAGGGTATCAATTAGATTGATCAAGTTGGGTAGAGTTGCATCCCTAATCGTGCATGTCATTGTTGCTCAATAAAAACTTGATGATTCAAGTCTCTCTATATTCGGTGATTGGTGTCCTTGGCCGTTGTTTGGCATCTCGGGGTCTCCTCTTACTAGTGGGTTCATTTGGTTTATCTCATCTTGGGTGAGTTCCTTGTTATTTAAAACAATCCTCAATGTTATGGGCACTCAAATGCTAGTGGTGTGCTCTCAAAGTGTGTTATGCAAAATCAAGCTTTTAGATTTTT
This sequence comes from Lygodium microphyllum, assembly GCF_053477565.2. NCBI lineage: Eukaryota > Viridiplantae > Streptophyta > Polypodiopsida > Schizaeales > Lygodiaceae > Lygodium > Lygodium microphyllum. The sequence continues at coordinate 178,914,240 of NC_141135.1, forward strand.
TGGTGTGCGTCAAATGTTCAATTGATGCAATGTAGAAATCCGATGGAGATAATACAATGTGGCATACACTTTTCTTGATTCTTTTGTGCATTTAATGACCACTCTAGCTGGTTTGTCTTGGTCTCTATAATATCCTAGACATGTGGTTTGCGGATAATAGATTTGGTCAATGAGTTTGGGTCTCTATCGGGACACGAGGTTGAGGGTCAGTGCCATGGTCATTTTTTGGGTCGTTAGATTGTGATTCGTGAGTGTAGTGGCTCTACAAGTTGTTCTACATGTTTGGAAGCCTATGGGGGTCTCATCTAGATTGGGCTTAGCCTTTGTATGCCCTGGGTGGGTCCAATTTTCTAGAATCTAGGTTTTGCATAGCGCATCCAAGTGATAGTGTCCAAGTTTGGAGCATTCAAGTTTTAGACTCAAATGTTCGAGTTAGGTACCTATCCCCAAGTCTGAGTGGACTGTCCAAGTCCAAATGTACTGCCCGAGTACCTCTATCTGAGTTGTCTAGCTCGAATCATTCGAGTCCCGAGTGGTCATAATGAATGGGCACTCAGCCATCCAAGGCCGAATATGTGAGCATCCGAGTGGACAATTTTGGGCATCTGAATTTGGTTGTTCAAGCTAGGTCAAAGGTCTAAGTTTGAGTTTGGGACTCGAACGATTTTTGGTTGTTTAAGTGGACTTGTGACTCAGATTGTCTGAGTGGTAGTGGGAATCGAATGAATGTGAAATCTATCCAAGTGTGGTCGTCGAGGGTCTAGAGACGATGAAAATATTACTAAATCTCACACACACCTAGATCAATATTTTGTCTATGATCCTGGGAGCAATCATCCAACACAATGGCACACTTAGAACTTACATGTGGGGCTCGAAGGGCCGATGATGAAGATTATCAAGCACAAAATGATTTCTAGTTATATAGCTCTCTCTCTCCACTGACTGCACATAAATGAGCTCTCTCTTTGCCATCTTGGCTTCTTAAACCCTTTCTCCCTTGCCATGTTTCTTCCCCCTTCTCTCTCTTTGCTATGTTAATGCTTTAAAGCTCTCTTTTCCCTATTTTTTCCCTATTTTGGATGTGCTATTACATAAAAAAACCCCATAGTGTATTTCTCTATTTTTTTCTAATTTTTCCTTACCAAAATGCATACAAATCACAAGCAACCACTTACACTAATCCAATTTACTTACCTAAATCCAAAAACCCAAAAAAAATTTACTTGCAAAGGAGATGAAATACCTCTTCAAATCCCTCACTTCCTACCTATCTCAAGCACTAGTTGTTCGGGGAAAACCCTACTTCAATGCTCAATTCACAAGCATCACATAAGCACTCAAAGCTTGAATCTAATTTTCTCAGCAATGGAACCAAAATTTAGGAGCTCCTTGCTCAAATGCTAAGACCCACGACCACTTATTGCTTCAAGTGTTCAAGCCAAGTGCAATGGCTACCTCTCACATAGACATACACACTCTCACACCTACAAGTGTAGTGAGCTTACCTCCATGCTCAATTGAGTTACCTCCTTCCTCAAGTACTTTGGTAGCTCCATGATCCTAGGTGCAAGCTCAAGCAAGCTTGATCCTCAAGCTCCAAGATCCATGCTCCATTGTGAGCACAAGAAAAGAGAAGAGAAGAGCAAAGAAGAAGAAGGGAGGAGAAGATGGAAAACTTCTCCACCATGGTCCCTTACCCTCACACACTCATTCCCTCACTCCCTCAAACTCCTTCTCTCAAGTACAAGCTCAAGTAGGTAGCAAGAGCAAGAAGAAGAAGAGAGCTAGTTTTGGCCATATACAAGAATGAGCTTCTTTATTCACTTTTTTCCTTTTATACAAAACCCTAACCCTAATCCCCGTTGGGCACCCATCCCTTTTTTACATGCATGGCCACTTTAGCCTAGGTTCTCTTTTTCTATTTCATTTCTATTTGCATTGTGCCTTCACCCATGGTTATCTTTATTTACAAATTGCATAGATGGGTGCCTAGTGCTCTTTTACAAAGATTTAGAGTGTGCTTCTATATTTAAAATGTGCATTTCTCTTTTGCGCTTACCTTGAGCTTTTAAGATTGTCCTTGCACTTTTGGCCTTTTTTCCTCCTATTTCTTCAGTCAATCCGCCTTTTTCTACTTTGCCCCCTACATCTTTCTAATTTTATTTTTACTTTCTTTGCACTAGGGTTAACACTTACACACTTTGACATAGGTGAACGTGATGTGAAGGTCGATGGAATGAGCATTGAGATGGGTGATTCTTCAAGAGCTTCATGATGAGGTATGAGTGTGATATGTTGTAGCAAGTGGCTCAACATTTGACTTTGTTGTATCAGATACAATAACAACACTACCAACAATAACAGCAGCTATGGCAACAACAACAAAGAAGGTAGGATTTTGAGAAGCTTGAGGCTGTAGATGTGAACACTTTGTAGGAGATCGAACAAGAGATTAAGAAATTTAATGGAAAAAGTAGCATTTGAATTTGTTGTATCAAACACAAGAATAGCACTATCAACAATAACAGTAGCAGCACTAGTGGCAACAACAACAAAGAAGGCAAGATTTTTAGAAGCTTGATGCTATAGGTGTGAACGCTTTGTAGGTAGTTGTGAAGCAATTCAATGGACAAAATATATCAACTTATGTATGTGCATATGCATCAAAAATGGATTTTTATGGGATTTCTTAGTATGCATGGAGCTAGTATTTTGCTTGTCTTACCGTGTATCGACTGAAAGAGCGACTTGCAAATTTGTAAAAAAAGGATCCCGATTGTGGACTATCTTTAAGAAAGCTATTAGAGAAGAGTTTTTCCTTGAAGACACTAGTTTGGTAATATGCAAAACTTTCATGTATTGGGTAGACATATCTAATAAAGGGCTTGTAGCTACAGCTTTCCTGCATAAATTTGAAAGCTAGCATGGATAGTTGGATGTTGAGGAGTTCATAGAGAGTCAAAAATTTGAATTATTCTTGAACGTTGTGGATCGATTTTGGTAGGAGATATTGATTGATTGTTTGGAAGATGAGACATTAGAGATAGTGTTAAAGACTAATTTGGAACATATAGTAGAAGAATATAATTTTCTAGAGAGAAAGAATGAAATTGTGATTACATTGAGGGATTATCTGTGCTCTCTTTGTGAAAATCATCAAAAATTGCAAGAAAGCCAACTATTTGTGTGGTTGATCTGCTAGTTATGCCTACTAGTCCATTTGTAAAAGAGGGTGTAATGGATGAGCTAGTGAAGGGATTGTGTGATCCTAGTTTGAAGGTCAAAAAAATGAATGAAAAAGGGAGGAAAGGGAACAGATAGCAGCCCAAAGGCCTATCAGAGAAGGATTGAAATTTAGGTGTATATGATGTGATATTCTTTAGCATGAAAAGCATGAATTTGTGGCTTATTGTGATGTAGAGGCCAAAAATTTGGTCTGAGAGACAAGGTTGCCTCTGGAATCAAATTTGGGTAAAGGGAGTATGCAAAAGTGGCTTGAGAAATCGGCAGCAAGAAATGCATTTGTTGCCATAGATATTGTTTCATACAGGTTGCAGATTGAGGAATCTCTTGGTCTTGATACATGTAAGGCTACCATGAGATCTAAAGTCTGATCTTGTGCTTTAGATTGTGCAGAGAAGGGAAAGACAATCAAGGGTAAATTTTCATGTGCTAGTTAGAATATACAGAGTATAACAAGATGAGATGCTTTTGTGGATTCATTTACATCCTATGAATACTTAGCAAAAGTGCTAAATATGGATACTATTGTAGAAGAGAATAGGAGAAGATATGATGAGGATGTAGGTATGTCAAAGTGTATGACATGGAATAAAATGGAGTAAAAAAAGGTTGCTAAAAAAGCCACTCTTGAACACATAATGGAAGATGTAGTGCAAGATAAAAAGCTGGATTGAAACAACAAAGGAAAGCAACCTAGATATAAGTTATTGAGGTTGCTACAAACATTAAAAATGCACTTGAGGGGTGCATTCCTAGTAGGAGCAGGGTTGAGTTTACACTTGGCGAGGTACTTGGGATTGCTAACTAAGAATTTCATGATGAGTTAATTGATATCATCAAAAGAAAATGATAATTTTTGGGAGAGCCTAGTTAAGCAATAATGCATGTTGACGAGGAACTTGATTTGTAAGGTATTCATTAGGAATTTTCTAATGACTCCATTGCTATCATAAAGTGGGATAAAGCTAAGAATGGGATGATTAAGGATGGAGTGAATGATGTATTGGTTGAAAACATCATTGTGAGAAACACTACTCATAGAGAAGTTATGCCACACAACAATCTTATGAAGAAGAGGAAGGTAATTTTATTCCTATAAGTCATTACTTGCATATGCACTAGACAAGGGCTACAAATAAAACGGTTGTGAAAATCGGTAAATAGGAAACTCCATGTATTGCATTATTGGAACATGGGTCTGAAATCAATATTATGACACACAATTTGTATGAGAGTGGCAATTGGCTAGTGGATGTAGACCACAGCTGGAGAATGAGGGCTGCAAATAACTCACCTAGTTAACTTTATGTTGCATGCCCTAATCTACAGGTGACTATTGGTGATGTGCATGATGACCAATATTTCTTCATACAAGATACTTGTAGTTAGCAAGTTATCTCTACCCTAAGTACATGGAATTGATGCCCAAGTGATGGCTTGATGTTTCTTCATTATTTGTAGACTCAACTTTGCATTGTGTTGCATCTTAAACTTCAAAATGCTCCACCTCTTATGCCTTACCTACTTTGTACCATAGACCACTTTAGAGCCTAAAACCTTCATTTTTTCTCACCTAAAATTATTAAAATCCTAAAAAGTGCGCCTTTAAATCCACCTCTCATTGGTGACCATCGGATAGGGTGACCTAGCCCATCGAATCTATGAACGAATCCTACCAAGAAAACACAACACATGAAAGTGCAACTGATAGGTAAAAGTAAAACAACATAATATAGAAAATAATAAATGCTCAATCCCATAGCCATGGATCCTATGGCTAAAGCAAAAACCAAGAGAGATGAGGGTCCCCCCAAAGAAATGGCACTCAATAACTATCCCTCGGGGAGGTCAATCATAAATATATGTATGTATGTATGTATCAAGTGGGTTCAACATAAGGGGTTTTTAAAATACTATTTTTACACTTTTTTTAACATACAAAAGGGTCCCATATAAAAGGGTTACTTATAGATTGAATAGAAAAGGATTTTGTTTTATTAAGGAAAAATTTACAGATAAGGATATTTATAAATAGGCCTTAAACATACGTGATATAGAGGGTATACATATAGTGAATTACCGAGAACTAGCCCTACCATCCAACACTCACAAGGTGACCAAGATGAAAACCCAATGTAGGCAAAGAGCCACCTAGGAAATAACCCAACATTGCATAAGGCTCACCAACACAAGCAAGAGTCCCAAGCTAATTCCCTACTACTTAGAATCCATTAATGACAAAGATAAGACACTAAGTCCATTTTTCCTTTTACATACATACATACATACATATATATATATATATATATATATATATATATATATATATGTGTGTGTGTGTGTGTGTGTGTGTGTGTGTGTGTGTGTGTGTGTGTGTGTGTGTTCCTTTACTTGAGATGGCATATCTGTCATTTTACACTATATTATCCCTAGGAGATCAAGGCATCAAGCCTTGAGCCTAGCTCGGAACCCAAAAACCTACTAGAATCTCACAAGGTGATACACAAAATTTGTCATCACTAGGGCCAAAAGTGCTTCGAAAAATGCATTTTTGTTAATCATGAGATTAATAAAAGAGCCAAAGAGAGTTTGCTATGTGTACAAGAATATGGTATTTTTGTCTCCTCCTTTTTCGAGATAGTAGAGTTCACTTCATGATTCTCTCCTTTTTAGCCAAAATCTCCAAAGTTTATATGTTTTGGTAGTCTAAAAGTCCTTAAATACCATATTAGAGAGTATGGGAATCTCAAGTTTCACTTTCAAATAAGGAGTAAAGATTTGACCAAGTGGCTAAATCTTAACCCCATATTTGAGAGTGGAAACTTGGGGGGATTGCTTATGTAGTATCTAGGAAAAATTTCACCTCCAAGTAAGGGGATAAGATTTGACCATGTGTCCAAATATTAATCACATTGGGAAATTTTAAACTTTATGAAAATTTTCAAATTTCTGAATATGTGGTTCTTATGTACTAATAAAATCTGACAAAGGACATGATAAAGATGCAGTGAAGTTAATAATAATGACTTTTTTGAAAATCGAGAGCTTTTTGGCACCCAATATATTTTCATTAGTTTTCTTACTATTCTTTTTAGTTCATTCACCTTTCTTGATGAGTTTCTTTCTCTACTAATTTAATCTAAGTATGGCATCCAAAAGGTTCCCTTCTCATTTAGGAAATTCCTGCACCATCTATAGCCAGGGAGTTGATAAAAAATGGGAGCCAAAAACCTTTTACATAAACAATTGGGTTACCATTTTCCCTTCTTGCAAGGGCTCTCACAAGGTGAAAAGAGAAAAATGAGAGGATATAAAATATCACTAGAAGGGATGTATCATTGATTTCAAAAGTATGCATAAAAGGTAGTTTGTCAAAGTGTAACATGTTTACATGGCCAAGGATATGCACTTGCCTCCAAATGAATGTGCTTTCCAGCAAACACATTATTGTAAGTCTTGAGTTGATTACATATGTAATATTTTTTAAATTTAAGCAAATACTAATAACAAATTATTGGTTATAGATATATTTTTGTCTCAATAAGTACTAAATGGCAACCTCTGGAAAGCTTAAGTGGGACCTTCCATGTGATTCATAAGGTGTTTGCAAACATTATCTATGCTGATTAGATCATGAGTCCTTTTAGTGAGAGAAGGGTTTTTATATATTATGCACACTATGTGGTTTCCTCTAGAGAAGGTACATATGGACATATCGAGGATTTACCATTGCCAAGTATTTCATCTCTAAATTGGGAGATTCTTTATAAGGTTGTATGTACAATTGTAAATTTAAAATATTTTAAGATATTCAAAAGTATATTATGGCTAGAAGGATCTCAAGAAGAATATGCATGTCATGGTTTATACCCTTGCATATCTTTGTGGCGTGCTTCAAAATAGCACATTTATAAAGAGGAACTAGATAAGGTTATAGGAAGGTTTTGAAATTCTAGAGACTATGACCATAAGGGCGAGGTGTATTGTATGCCCCTAATCCTTGTCTTTGTGTTATAACATCACACGACAAACTCTTGCTTTGGACTTGGATTATAGGAGATACAAACTTAAATTAGGCATTGGATTTCCTTGGATTATGATACAGATTGCATGTCTTTCAAACTTAAGGTGCAAGTTATAGCACATAAAGAAGAAAAGGAGGTAAATATCACTTCCAATTGGAGTCTAAAGGATGTAAGGGATACCTTAGAGCTATTAGATAATACATCCCTTGGATATAAGTTCAAAGTCAATGGTAAAACAATTAGGAAAAGAGTTGAACATTATTTCTCTTGTATGAGTTGTTTGCCTCCCACAATTGTAAGTTTTGAGCCATAAATATAAAAATATTTTTTACATTTACATAGGATAAAAAGATTTTCATTAAATCAAGAGTTACAAAATTGAAGTGTAAATATACAAGGATGCAAAATTAGAAAGGAGATTCCTCCAAGTTTCTGTTTACGTCTATTTATCTTCATTTGTCTATGGTACCTTCTCATTCTTTAGCATTGTAACTTCTTCGTCACTTTTTGCAAAGATCTCTAGTCTCCTTACAGTGGCTTTTTGGGCCGGGCTGGAAGAATTTGACTTTGACAGAGACTCTCTTCTCTTGAGGCTGAAGAGGAGATGGATGAGAATTCATAGGGGAAAGTGTTTGCATTCCTTTCTTTTTGGAGTTCACCTTACAATTCTTTCCATATGACTTGCCATTGCCCTTGCCCTTACTCTTAGTTGAAGATTTTTGTGGAGGGGAATCATGATCAACTAGTGTGATTGCCCTATTCAAAATCAACTCAATACATCACTCTCTTATCCACCACATATATGAATCGGGGTAATCTTGGCACTGTATGAAAAAAATGTAACAAGTTGATAAACTCAAAAAGGATCCCTAAAAAAACAAACATTATGAAAGAGACTTACATTCACCCTATGTGTCTTGAGTATCTTTGAATCTATTATCATACAAACATTTGAAATCACTCTCCATTCACAAGCATGTGTATCACTTTGTTTCTTGTTGAAGAAAATTACATGGTTTTTCAAGATCAACAATATCCTCATATGTGGTATCCAAGAAGGTAGTCATTAGCCTGTTAGCACTGCAAATGGAAACATGTAACTAAAATAGACAGTCAAATAAAATAAATAATTAATCAAAAAGCAAGAAATATTTCATTCAATACACATTTTTTCTTGGCCGTGGATACCGCTTAGAGAGTTCATGAGAATAATTTATCTAGTGAATATATCAATATATATAAGACTCCAATGTCCTCTGCAAAGTGAAATATTAGTAAGTAATAAATACAAGTATATATTAACCCTTTTGAAAAATCACATACCTTTTGATGTAAAGAAAAAAATATGATAGTTTGTGATGGAATCAAATGTTTTGAAAAATATTGATATGTTTGAACTAGATCTCAAAGACAATTCCACTAATGATAGTGGATCACCATATACTAAAAATTTTGAGAGTCAAAATGCCTCACCTTATGCAACAATAGACTACCAAATCTGACAATTGAATATCTTTCTTAACTAGCACGACTTGTTCTCAAGAGATATGCTAAGATAGTCCTCTTTCTTAGAAGTGCAAGAAACATTGACAACCATATATCCATATACCTCAATCATTCTCTTATAATTGGCATGGCCAAGCACAATGATTTTTCTCTTGCAAACTTCATTCTCAGTTTCTATGACCTCTTGCAATTTTTCTTGTTGGACAAACTCTTACTGGGACGTGGTCCTTTTTGGGTATAGATATGTCATATCCTTGATCTTTGGCCCTTATACTTTCCTAGACAATTTTGGTAGAAAGTTAAGGATCTCAAAGGCTTTTTTATCAGTAGTGGGCAAGGGTCTCAATACCTTGTCAATTCTACTGAGCATACTAAAATATTTGTTCATTAAGGTGATCCTATGGAGCATGATCAGCAATAATGTAAGCTTCATTCATAAAGTCAATAACAAAGTCTTCAACTACCCCCTAAAGACAAAGAATCGTTGTAAATTGCCATTTCTTTTACATGCCAATTTCAATTGACACTCTTGATAATCTATTAAAAATATCATTGACAAATTTGATAAAATTTGTCTTTGGAATGATATGTTGTGTAGCTCTCTAGGCCTTCTTATCTCACTAAAACACTTCTAGATATAGTAAAACCTAGACCTTCTCTTTCTCCTTCACTTGGAAGGCTCACCTCCATGAGTAGAAGAGAGTCCAAGTGGTTCTATTGGCTAAGTAGGTGCTCTAGGGAGGTTGAAACCTTGGTAGTTGTAGGAGAGGACCTTCGAGCAAGATCATAGGATTGGCCATTAACCACATGGAGCTTACCTTGGGCAAGAGGAGAAGATACAATCTTTGCACTTGATTGCTTTGATTACATGGCAAGAGACTAAGGACAACTAGGGGTAGGAGGGATCTTAGGAGGGAAAGCTTGTAGGACCTTTAATGGCCTTGCCTCTTTCTCACTATCATTGCCCTTGTTGTTGGGACCTAAAACAGGCCCGATACTAGCTCTAAGGTACTAGACGAGCCTCTACTACACACCCAAACCACCCCTCATGGCCAAGAGTGTCCAAAGGGTATACTACCCGAACCTCAATTGTAGAACTTTGCATTTGTATGGATTGTAATCCAACGGATAACCCTTCCCACACTCTTTAGAGGGAGTCCCTACACATATTGGTGTCATACACCATGTAAGCATAGACAAAGGGAGCACCCCTTGGCTGATTGTGGCCCTACTATGGCTCTTCTACACCTCTGGGATTGGCCCCAAGATGTGTTGTGAACACATAAAGCATTCATGACACATAATCTAGTCTTTCAATCGATTAATCCGAGAGATAATAGATAATCCTCACTAAATATTCCCCAAAGAATGAACCACTAACCCTACATCTTAGGTTACCTCATCTTCTCAACATAGGTCATTGTTCATGAAAACAATTGCTATGCATCTAGGATGATACCATGTTTTGTGTGCAATGCAATTGTGTATGATTTATAGTGTTGAAACAATTTCCTTATTGACAACCAACATTGTGAAGGTGCAAAATCAATTCTTTTTATGTCTTTCTCCTAACCAAGATTGCCGCATTGCCTAGGGCCAGCATCGAGCATTCTTGTGCTAGTAGACCCTCATATTTCCAAACCACATGTGTCCTATATGCCATGCATCAGAAAAACATTAGAATTCAGCGTATTATAAGCACTTAACACCCCATTCTCCCTACTGCTTAAGATTGTGCATTCAGTGGTAGGTTTAGAGAGTGGTTTTTTATTTATTTTTCCTTCATGAAAGCAATACAAACCCACTTTGACATAGAGATAGGGCTAAACTGAGGCTCAACCTCATGCCTCAACCTTACTACACATTCACAAACATAAAATTTTTGCTTTTTTGGACTCAAAAACCTATTTTTATTTTTTTTCTATTTATTGATTGATAAATTCCAATATTTTTTGGTTTACTGATTTAAACTGATTGATCTTATTGCAAATTATTTTCCTATCATATTCCATCCCATATGAATACTCTACGCACAATAAAACCCTAAAATCACATGATTTTTATTAAAACTAAAATGTTACGGGTTTTGCGTTTTATAAAAAAATTATTAGATGTCATTGTTTTTCTTGATTTTTTAAACATTTTTGATATATTAGAGCATTGACAATCAAATCCAACCAAAATTTATCACAAAACAATAAAATCTACTGCTTACTCATAAAATCACGCCTTATGACATACGTATCTCATGATTGGAGGCCTGCTCACGATCCTTCCAGCCTTGATCTATGCTCCTATACGATCCAGCATCATCTCTTGCTTCTCTCATAGAATCAACCATGGAAACCCACAATAAGAGGAGAGAGGAGAGAGAAATACTAGTAATCAGCATTTTAATTCCTTGGCTGAAAGTCTACATGTCCACAGTCAACTTGAAGCCCTTGAGGAGTAGATCAGGGATGTGGCATCTCATGATTGGAGGCCTGCTCACGATCCTTCCAGCCTTGATCTATGCTCCTATACGGTCCAGCATCATCTCTTGATCAAAATCATTAATCTTAGGCCACCCCCTTCTCTCATAGAATCAACCATGGAAACCCACAACAAGAGAAGAGAGGAGAGAGAAATACTAATAATCAGCATTTTGATTCCTTGGCTGAAAGTGTGCATGTCCATAGTCAACTTGAAGCCCTTGAGGAGTAGATCAGGGATGTGCCATCATCTCTTGCTCATCCCCCACATTGGAGAGGCATCAAACTCACAAATTTAGGGCTCAAAAAGATTTGTGCCCCCTCCTTCCTCATGATTGCAAATTTGCATGATTTTTTAAATGGTTCATTTCATGTCATTTTATTTGTAAAATATCTGGTTCAAACATTGAGTGTTCACACTGCCCCGCAATTGGATTTTTTGCATTTTGGAGGGGCAAACAGACTCTGATTTAAGATCTGTCTAGCCAAGTGGTTTTGTGACATTGAAATCTATCAAACTCGCCTCTGTCGTCACACACTTTCTGGCTCCCAAATCACATAGCTACTTTAGAATGCCAAACTTTGCGGGGATTAAATGGGGGGTCAAATGGACTTTGATCAATGAACCAAGACTTACACTGTGTTCTTGGAATTAAACTGCATCTAAGAAAACTCCAGCTCATCAATATGCAATCGTTTCATTTTGCATGAAAAATTGGTCTTTTACGTCTCTCGAGCACTTTTCCACTTCCAAAATAGGCTCCAAAAATCTGCTATGAGCCCTCTATATAAACTTTCCTTTTGTCCTTGCCATCACCTAATAGAAAATAACATAAAGACCAATAAAAAACTATTCATTTGATAGTACATATAGGATGAGATACAGTGCGAGAGGAGCAAAGTGTAATCTTTGGAAGTTCCTATTTGCATTGTATCATGGGGTAGCAAATACGACACGAGGGACTAATCAAGGAAAGATAATTTTCACTTTGTATTGTAAACTAGCTTATATAGCACAATCGTAGTGGCGTTTTATCCCCAGAGGAGCTATCCTTGCTCCATATCATGGAGGAGTAGATACGGTGTGATCATGGCAATTTGTTATCCTAATAAGAGGTGCCCTCTCTCCATATCATGGAGGATGAGCCAATACGATGTGATAACGAAAAAGTATCACCTTGGCAAGAGTCCTCCTTGCTCCATATCGTGGAGTAGCTGATATGATGTGAGCACAGGAATGCGCTATCTGGGCAGGTATCATCTGTACTTCGTATCGTGAAGCAACAAATAGGCACACGTAAACCAGAGTGGATACAATGCAACAAGCAAGAGAGGCAAATTATAAAGAGTTGTTCATTGTGTCATATGGTGAATGACTAAAATGAGCCACATAAGCCATGGCCGATCTTATATACTTAGTGCGGCCCATGACACATGGTATTGTATTATTAGCTAGGGTTTGCCACAGCCATCCATGTGGATGGCCACGTGGAAAATTATCCCAGTTTTGTATAAATACATGTAACAAGGCTTTTGCTATTTTTTTATCGAATCTTGAACTCTAATTGTTTTAGGCCTCTGAAGTTATTTCCGAGTTCACTGTGTTATTTTAGGTACTGTCTCCTTTCAGTTATTATGGAAATCACGATATGAAGCAATGAGTGCAGTTCATTAGGCACACGAGTTTTTTTTTTGCACCATATTGACATTTTATGATACAAAGTGAGGACACATTCTTTGTGTGGTCAACTTCAGCTATTCATGCCGTATCATGGACCCTCGATGTCTGAATCAAAAGATATTCAAGGCTTCCTAGATGTGGTCACTCCAAAGAGGAAAAGAAGAAGGTTGTCTTCAAGGTCAAGGGGTTCTGGTTGTGCTGTCTTTTCTCCTGAAATTCCCTCTGCTTCTTCTCCTTACTTAGCAATAAGTGTGGAAATGCCTAAGAAATCTCCAGGCAAAGGTAAGTCACCATTGAGGGTTCTTGGATTATCTCAGATCACAGAGGTTTCTCTCTCAAAAAGACTCCTAGAATTTCTTCTTTAGAATGTCATGGAGTTATCTCACTATGCAATTGCAAAGGATATTTTCAATCCTGATTGGGATATAGATTATGTCTTGCATTCTTGCAAAATGGAGGATTTTGCTGAGTTTGAAAGTCTTGCGTTGTTTGTGGCTAAAAAGGATACAAATGAATATGTTTGTATATCTATTAGGAGCTCTCAACAAGGAAGTGTGGATCTCATTCTCTCAATAAGTTTTGTGTACCATATGTGTTTTGTTCTGCTCATTCTAGGAAATGCAGGCTTATATCAAAAGCAACTGCATTCATTGTGTATACTCTTGTTAAATATCCTATCAAATCTGATGAACAACAATTGGAGGAACCAAAATGTTCTAGCTTCTACCTTTTGGATGAGGTGACAAATGAGAAGGATGTAGATGAATATTTGGACCCTTAGTAAGAAGCATATGTTGCTAACAAACTACACGCCGCCCAATTCAAAGCTGAGACAATTATTGAATAAAGCCATGTAAATGTAGATATTGTGTTTGACTCCTCTTCTTTCTATATTGTTTCTTCTCCTCCAACTTTCCCTATTAAGGACAAGGAATATATACTACTATCAGACATCCAAAGGCTCTTCAATCTTAGGGAGGATTATTGTTTAGCGATCATTACAGAGGCTTCTCATGATACAAATGGCATAGTTGATGTCAAAAATGAATCAAAATAAGAGTTGCTTAACTTGGACACTAGAATTACAAATGACAAGTCTATTGATGTAGGGGATGTCCTTTCTCTTTGTTTCAAGGATCGTGAGAAAGAGTTGGGGATTATTGATGAGAGTTCAACCACCTTCAAGACCAACTTGGAATTTTCAATTTTGAAAGAGAGCAGCCAGATTATGTTAAAGAATTGCAAGACACCAAAGAAGCATCATCATCAATTAATATATGGAATCCAACTAAGCTAGAGAGTGATGAAAATCAATTGGTACTATTATCTCCAATTTTCTAAGATACATTAATATATTTGATTTCAACTTTCAAAATTTTCCATTTCGTGCATTTGAGCCATGTATGTGCAAGATGGAGAGCATAACCTTGTACAATAACCAAGCATCCCATTAGAACCTTCTCTAACATATCTTACGTAGTTATGAATATTAAAAATTTTAGGAGGTTTAGATGTGGAAGGATCCTTGGGATAAATATTTTCATCCACCCACAAATCTATATGTTTCTTTCCTAGTGTTTGCAATCTGTTAGCCTCCATCTCATTTGTTAGTACTTGATGATGTATACTTTTTTAAGATGTATAAATTGGATCTAGTTGGATGTTAAATTTGTACTTGCATGTGCCCGCATCTATATTACTTGAAGAAGTATTGTTAAACATTTTAGCAATTCAACCACAAATGAACCTCTTAGTGATAAGAAAGTGGGCACAAAGAAGAGAATAGTGAAATAAAATAGAAAAAGAGTGGTTGGTATGTAAAAAGAAGACATGGGAATAAAAGAATGTCATTTTGATGGACATATCTGGAAAATACAAATCCTTCTAAGTTTCAAGAAAAAAACAGCCGGAAAGGTCACCCTAACATAAATTAAAAGATGAGAGCAATTAATTGGCTAATCCCTTCAATGAATTAAACATTCTCTCATTAATCACATCTGAGCAATCAAATTTTACGGTTTCCTTCTTCCAAAATCTCAAGTAATTAGCAACTTAATCATTTTCTTACAAGTGCCTTTTTGAAGCATTTTTTGTCCTAACATTTTCACTTTTTTTCCCCCCTTTATAACCCCATAATTAGGTCTCATCCCAAAGATAGGGTATCGACCCTAGGGGTGACTCAAACCCAATAACCTACCAAGCCCTTCTAGGGCAATAAGTATTTTCTAGCACTTTTCTTTTCTTTTGCCACATGATTAAACTTGGAACAAATATTATCCCATAGTCCACACTCAAAGCCGAACCCCTCACTCACTAGGGAGACTTTATTATGATGGAGAATCAAATACTCCTATTAGGTTGGCTACCCTATCAAAAATAGGTAGCCCCTATTGACTATCAAGTTCATAGTCTTGAGACCAAAAGTCATCTTATAAGCACAATCAAGCAAAGACCTAGTAAGCAAGGCATCCCACTTGGCAAGGATACTCAAACCCTAGCCCAAGTCTTGACATCATATCCATGGAAAGATATACACAAGTGATTCCAATCCCTATCTCACAAAAGAGAAATCAATAAAATCAACAAGGGACAATGTGATAGAGATACATGATGTTGAAGACATGTCCACATCGATACACAACACACCTTCCTTGCAATTGATGAAATTTCTTGTAAAACAATATTAACTAACAACTCACATGTTAAAAGCACCCTATCAAGAAAGAAAATGAAACGTCCCTCTTGGCCTAGTAAAATATAACCATAAAGCAACCTACTACTGAAAGTAAACCCTTGGTCCCCATATAAAGCCTATTAACAAGCAAGGTTGTCCAACAAATATGTTGTTGAATGATCTAATGCATCCACGAAAGAATAGAAAGATGATCCATTGCAACGTGGCTCATAACCCACACTAACCATAGGTCACAAAAGTGAGATATGCCAGCAAAAGAAATCCCCATAGTAGCCCTAGGCTAATATCAACAAACACTTGTAAAAGCCTATCTGGACCACAATTAAGAAAGATGCATTCAATAAAGACATAACTAGCCATGGAGTTTGCAAAGTGATTCCACTGATAGGGAATTGAGTGGTAGATCACTGTCTTAAATATCTCAAGTATGTCCAAGGTTGCACGATGGTACATCCATAGAATGGGATTCATTGCATTATAGGTCCCATTCAACTAGTTGATCACCAAATATGACTCACCTTTCACTAATAATTGACAAAAGTTACCACATTTGGCTAGATTTAGCCCCATAAGCAAGGCCTTATATTCTTCCATATTATTAGTAAAATCAGTGTCTAAATAGACCCATTTTCAAAACCACTCAATGATAGGGTCTTGAATAACAACCCCTACACTCACATGTTTAGCAGGCCGCCTTAGAGAAGCTTCATCAAAATATAATGTATAGACCAAGGCTTCATTGATGTAACCCACCATGAAAATCAACCTACTCATGCTTATGATAATCAAAGTCTCACCTAAAGGGGGTTTATCAAATAGGTACAATCCCTCCTTTCTCACTAAACTCAATGGAAAGGCTAGTAAGAATGTGAGGGCAATGGTGGCAATAGACTCAAATATCCCATGTGAAAGATCCATCTTGCCAATGTGATAACCCTTAACCCACTAAAAAACTTTGCCTTGGTGGTAATGATGTTCTAAACATGAATGCTCAAGATAGGGAATAACTTTCCCATTCAATAGTCATGGGACCCTCTATAAGTTTGAGCTAGATCCTAGAAGACCTGCAAAGGCATGAATTTTGACATTAGTCCCTATACATAATAGGGCGTCAACTTATTGAAGATTACTTTAGTCTTAAATTTTACATCTTGCAAATTTGTTAAAAGGGTTGTAGAGACATTCTTTCTTATATGAACAATCTTATAACGGCCATCCTACTTGGGTTCTAACTTTCATGGGAATAGTGCACGATGCGCATTGTACTATAGGACCAATTGACCCTTCATAAGTTTATATTTCTTGGCTCAAATCTCATGAAGTGCTTTGATTAGCCTCTTCCCTACTTCTTGATTTAATAAGGCTTGTAATCTAATCTCATCAAGATACGCAAGGGAGTTGCAATGCATCCTCATCACCCAAAGAATGATTTAGAGCAAACCTTACTGTAGGCAGCTTAATCTCCAAAGGTGAAACATAGTTTTTCCCATATACTTATTTGAAAGAGGGTTGGCCTATAGCTCTTTTGAATGTCATGTTATAAGACCAAATAGCCATATACAACTTTTTATCCCAATCACGCTTGCCTTCGGATACAAACTTATACAAAAGCTACTTATTAGTATTCTATCCTTACCCATTTGCATAGGTGTTATAAGGTGTAGTCCTATTTTGTTTAATCTTTAGAGCTTTTATCAAAGCCTCAATCACTTTATTCAAGAAATGTGTCCCACAATTGAGACACAAGCACTTTAAGTAAACCAAAACTGCAAATAATTTGCTCTAAAATGAAACTAGTCATCTCCTTGGCATTATCCTTCATCGTAGCATGAGCTTCACCACTTTGTACAATAGTTTTTCACCACAATGATATAACACTTCCACATGGTAGACGAAGGATGCATAGGTCCAAAAAAATCAATACCCCACTTTTCAAAGGGCAAGGTCACTAAAATAGTATTTAGTGGCCTCTTACGATTTTCCCTAGCATCATATCTTTGACAGATATCACAATACTTAACATATTCAAAAGTATCCTAAAAAATCTTTGGCCACTAATGCACGTAAAGCCTTCTAGGTGCTAATTTTTCTAGCAAAATGACTTCCACATGCTAAAACATAGCATTCCTCTAAAGTGAATGGTACCTCATTAAGCATCATGCAACAATGATACACCTCATCTACTCCCCTTCTATACAAGACACTAGCTATAATGTAAAAGCAAAGTGCTTATTTATTAATTTTCATGTTCTAAGATTTAGAAAGAGCTTCCATTGGGTTGCTTATGGATAGATAATGTATAATAGATGCATACCATGACGGGATTGAGGCTGCATCAATCTTACATAGCTCCTTCCAATCACTGACACAGTCCACTCTTTCTTAGGCCCATCAAAAATCCACTAAATATTCAATAATTTCTTGCAATTTCTTGGTGGTGAACTCCATAACCAAACATACTTTTTCTAGATAGCTATTACAAACCTCCAAAACACCTAATTTTTGACTAGCAAACACAATCAAATGATAAAGATGTGCTTTCCAAATCTGGGATAGGTAGCAAATACTATGCATGGTTGTAGCCATAAAGATATAGAAAACTTCACCCCTTTGAGGAGCCTTAAGTATTTTAGAAAGTTCCATCTTAACATCCTCAAACCCTACCTTACATGGTTCAATCCATTCAAACACCTGGCTATGCGATAAGAGGTTCTCATCAAAGGCAAGGAACTCTCAACCAACATGTTAATGAATCAACAATAATAGCCCATAGATGAGATAAGACTATGAACCTCTCTAGGATTTGTGGGTGGGCTCATGGCCACAATGACTACTACTTTCTTAGGATCAATGGCAATACTAGTGGCACTCACAACATGTTCCAACAACAAGCCATAAGGAACCCTAAATATACATCCCGAGGATTTACAGTGCTATACAATATTCACATCAATGCTTAAGACATTTACACAAAATAATAAGCTATATATTTTGGATCATGAAAACTTCCAAATGATCTATAAAGACCTTGAGTTATTTAGGGGAAATATCGATGAATGTCTTATCATCCCTCCTTTTCCAAGGCCTAGGGGCATTGCATAAGGCAAAAGCCATAACATGCTATGCAAAGATATCAAAGATAGTGATAAATATCATTTTAAGCTTGTCATCCTCAAATATGGCCATTTGATTATAGCTCACAAAATAATCCATGAAAGAATACCATTAACCCTAGTGCTTGGCCAAGAAAGCAAAAAGAAAATTAAAAAGAGGAAAGACAAAGTAGAACAAGGTAGCTCAACTAAAGAAATAGAAGAAAAAATGGACAAAACGCATAAGGACAACCTTAAAAGTTTAGGGCAAGTGCAAAAGATGAAAGACACATTTTCAATAAAAAGGTGCACTGTAAATTTTTGTAAGAGAGCACCAAGCTCCCTCATGTGCAATTTGTAAACAAAGAAGGGCATGAGTGAAGGCACAATGGAAATAGGAAAAGACAATCTAGGCAAAAATAGCCGAGCGGCATGTAAAAAAGGGATGGATACCCAAAGAGGATTAGGGTTTTGTATAAAAGGAATAAAATGAATGAAGAAGCTCATTCTTGTGTGTAACCCAAACTAGATCTCTTCTTCCTCCTCTTCTTCTTCTTCTTCTTCTTGCTTGAGCTTGTGCTTTTGAGAGAGGGAGTGTGAGGGAGTAAGTGAGGCTGAGGGACCGTCTGGTGGAGAAGCTCTTCATCCTCTCCTCTCTTCTTCTTCTTCTTCTTCTCTTCTCTTCTCTTCTCTTCTCTTCTCTTCTCTTCTCTTCTCTTCTCTTGTCTCATGCACAGAAATGGAGCATGGAGCTTGGAGCTTGAAGATTGAGCTTGCATCTTGGATCGTGAAGCTACTGAAGTGCTTAAGGGAGGAGGCAACTCGATCAAACATGGAGGTAAGCTCACTATACTCATAGATGTGAGAGCATGTATGGCTATGTGAGAGGTATCCATTGCACTTGGCTTGAAATGCTTAAAGCAATAAGTAGTCTATGGGTCTTGGCGGTCAAGCGAGAAGTTCTCACATTTTGGTTCCATTTTTGGGACCAATGGATTCAATCTTTGAGTGGTTGTGTGCTCCAAATCAAGTATTGAAGTAGGATTTTCTCCAAACTTGTGCTTGAGATAGGTAGGAAACGAGGGAATTCAAAAGGTATTCAATCTCCTTTGCAAATTTTTTTTTTTTGGTTTTTTGGATTTAGGTAAGTAGGTTGGATTAGTATAAGTGGTTGAGCGTGATTTGAATGCATTTAAGTAAGGAAAAATCAAGAAAAATAGAGAAACAAACAATAGGGTTATTGATGTGCATTGAGAGAGGAAAGAGAGAAGAAGGGGAGTGGAAGACTAAATAACAAGGGTTTTAAGAGGCAAGGAGAGCAAATGGGAGCTCATTTCTGCATTCAGAGTTGAGAAGAGAGAGAGCTAGATAGGTTTGTTGCAAGGCAACAGTGAGACAAGGAGAGCTTCGATTCATGTGACTGAGTGCATTAGGAAGCTATAGGTGAGTTGTTTTGATTGTTGACCCCTTGTTGTTTGATTTTGGAGCTTGCCATAGACTAGGAGGAAGCATCGAGCATGGTAGGCGTGATTTTCATCAAGTTTATGCCTGTTTTCATCACCGTGTTCGGACCGTCTGATTGCCTCAAAGTCGTTCGATTTTCAAAATCAAACGCAATCGGATCATCCGATTGGATAAACCCTGACCATCCTAGAATCAAACAGCCCCAAAAATCGAACAGTTGACCGTTTGATTTGGATAAATTGGACTTGGATAGAATAATCACTCAAACTCGGACATTCTAGACTTGGATAGTCCAAAATCGAACGTCCAATTCTAGGAATCGGATGAAAAAACCTACAAATTGGACGAAAAATTTTGATATTAAATTTTGACAAACTCTGACCTCACTAGACCCTATAGAGGCCAAGCCCTAGCTGTAGGTCACCCCAGTAGATCCCCAGGTGAGTAAACATAGCAATAGAGCTTATTGACTCAAGAATTGAGATTTGAATGTAGTCACTGACCATATCCCAATAGAGATCTGAATGAACAACCTGAACCCACTATCCATTAGACCACACTTCAAATGTATAGCAAGGACCTAGAATGGACCACTACAAGTGGCCACCACTTGCACATAAGAGCTAGCACTAGTCAAAACTAATTAAAGGGAGTGTGATCTACATTGACTGTGATTGAATTCATACATTTCATCACATAAACACTTGGAGTGCACCACAAAAGTTGAAAGCCTAATTTCTTACTACACACATTGAGGAGCACCCCACTAGCATCTGAGTGCACATAACATTGAGAAACTTTTCAAATAACAAGGAATTCACACAAGATAAGATAAGCTAAGAACAAATCCACCAGTAGTAGGAGGAGACCCCAGACATTGAATAGTTACCAAGGACACCAATCACCGAACACTGAGAAACTTGAATTGTCAAGCCATTTAGGGAGAAACAACAAAAGGCACGATTAGGAATGAAACTCTACCTAACGTGATTAATTTGATTGACGCTCTAGTTACTCAAGAAGTCAAAAATATGTCAGGAGCCAGTACCAACCCGAAAAATGACGAGCTTTACTTGGGAGAATTTCCAGTCGACATCCAACAAAACTAATGACTCGCTATGAACTACAAACCAAAATGGAGCATCATGGTAGATCAGTTGAGGATATCATAGCCGATATAGAGGAGGAGAGAATGTTGGCAAGGAAAGCATTGCAAGTCATGGCTACCTACAACACCGAGAGCAATGAGCAGACAATGCCGAATGGAATGACTTCAATAACCTCAAGAGTCTCGTCATCAAGAGATTCTCTGAGGCAGGATACTCTGACAACCTCATCGTTAGGTTCATGAATGTCACTCAAAAGGAAAAGGAGGATATCCAAGACTACATCACCCACATGCAGAGTCTCTTTAAGAGCATCCAAGACATAGAGCGACCTAGAAAATAAGCGGTCTCCACCATGTTCTTAAGCAGAATTCAAAGTGAAGAGCTTTACAGGGTCTTGGTGAGCAACTCAACCCTACAAAGGGTTGGGATGCGCTAGCTAGGTTCTTTGAAGAAGCCATGCAAGTGTATAATCTACTGAAGGAGAGTAGCTCAAGACCCACAACCCGAGATATCAATGCCTCTTAAATCTCAAAAAGAGCCACAACCATTAGTGAAAGGTCCAATCAAAGCACCCAAGACAAGGGAAAGAGTGTCGACCACAACTAGGAGTTGGCGGACGTGAAGCTAGAGCTGGCTAGGCTACAAGAGATGATGAGAAGGCCTGCACGACCTCACATGCAATGCGTGTGTTGCAAAGGAAGCCAACTTTCAACTGAATGCATGGATCCTAGATCCAGACCCTATGCCAATTGCTATGGGTTTGGCCATGATACAATGCATTGCCAATTATCGAGACAATTGCCATATCCATGTTGAGATATCGAGCTCCACTCGTGATATGCCAGGGTGACCGTTGTGCATTTATGTCACCGACTTGTCGGTTGCAGATGCGGTTGGTACATTGCCCATGAATAATAGCTAGATGACAGCTATCCTTATCTACTCTAGTTCGTGGCTCAGTTAGTATTCCACCTTAGTTAGTTGAGTTTGGTTTGAGACCCATATATAGGGTTCTTCTATTTCTATGTACTAGAGTTCTTTTTGGCTTACACAACTAAGAAGAGGAAAACTGTTTTCAGCCTCCACCTTTGTGTGTATTCCCCCATTGTGCAAGCAAGAAAGCTACAAGTGAGACTCCTTCCTTCTCTCCCACAGTCTTGACATGGTATCAGAGCTTTGTTCGTGGTAAGGAGCTCAAGAAAGCAAACCAAGTCCGTGGTGTTCTGGTAAGAGGACCAGTGTTGCTTTCATTTTTCTGTTTTGGGAGCAAGTCTCTGCAGGTAGCACAGTCGGAAAGTGCAAGAGTACATTGTCTTAGATTGAGACGCCCTTCACGGTGTAGCAAGAGTGCTCTGTTTTTTTGATTTGAGGCCATTTCGAGGCCTGTTTTGGAGGCGGAAGTTTTCTACACGCACTCAGGAAAAGGCCTTGTTTTAT
The DNA here is from genome assembly GCF_053477565.2 of Lygodium microphyllum. Lineage (NCBI taxonomy): Eukaryota > Viridiplantae > Streptophyta > Polypodiopsida > Schizaeales > Lygodiaceae > Lygodium > Lygodium microphyllum. The sequence continues at coordinate 178,936,966 of NC_141135.1, forward strand.
GCTGTGCGACCACTGTTCTACAGGTCGGTGAAAAGTAACTGTAGAAATTGCATCATATGCTTGTGCGCAGAGACATTGGGAGTTACAGAATCATCCTTGTTTCCTGTTGATGCAAAATCGTCACTACGAAGTGACTGTGTGGTCACATACCACTTTCGTCAGTTTTGCAGATTTGTCCTTGTGAGACTGAAGCTATGTTCTTTGCAGTGACATAATTTTTTGTAGTGTTCTGTAATGGCGTTTGATTCTCTTTCACAGATTGTCACTGAAAAGCTTGACAAGAACAACTTCCAAGCATGGAAGTTCAGAATGACGAATTTCCTTATGGAAAAAGGATATTGGGAATTCGTTGCAGGAAATGAAGAAGAACTAGTTCTTCCTGATGTTCTGAATCAATAGTAAATGCAGGCATTTAAAGCATGGCATGAGAGAGCCAGGAAAGTTATGTACTAGCTGTCTATCAGCATTTCAGACTCTTTGATTGTGCATATAGATACAAGTGCGCCAAAGGAGGCATGGGATACTTTGTCAAAAATGTATAGCACAAATACGCAAGCCAGGAAAATGCAGCTCAAGCAAGAGTTGCACAATATGCAAAGAGAAAGTATGAGCATCAATGACTACCACATGAAGGTGAAGAAGATTGCAGATGCACTTACTTCCATTGGGTCACTAGTGGAAGATGATGATTTAGTTTCTGTGACCTTGAATGGTCTAGGAAAGGATTATGCACAGTTCCGAACATCCATTTCCATCCGTGAAAGATTTCCTGATTTTGAGGAGTTGATTGCTCTTCTAATTTCTGAGGAGTAGAGAAATGGTGGTGCATCTTCTTCAGGAGGAACTTCAAAAGAAGCTGTCTTCTACTCAAATGCTGGAAGAGGTAGAGGCAGAGGTAGAGGAGGCCGATCTGGAGGCCGTGGTAGAAATCAGAATATGCAGCAAACTCAAGAAAACCAGTCCTATGGAGGAGGACGTGGTAACTCTAGTGGTGGTAGGGGGAGCCAAAGAGGTCGTGGTGGATGGCAAAGAGGCCAAAATGCAAATAGCAATGTTGAATGCTACTACTGTGGTAAAATGGGTCATATGGCTAAAGACTGCTATAAAAAGCAGAATGACATCATGAATGGAAAATTGCAACAAGGAAATTATGCATCTTCTAGTAGACAGGGTGATGACAGAAATGAGCATTTATTTATGGTGCAGCACATGACCAATTATGTGACAAGTGTAGAAGAAAGCAACGATGTGTGGTATGTTGACTCAGGTGCATCAAACCACATGACAGGTCATGCACTGCACATCCTATTGTGCAGATTGGAAAAATTCATTTGTCTATGAAGGATGGGAAAAAGAAATACCTGTCGGATGTATTTCATGTCCCGAATATCACCAAGAACCTAGTTTCTGTTGGTCAAATGGTTGAGCAAGGCTTGCAGGTCAGATTTAATTCTCATGGATGCTTTGTTGAGGATATGAAAAATAAAGGTCGCTTGCAAAAGGAAAGAAGAAGGGCAGAATGTTTACGTTGGATGCAGACATGCCTGAATTGAGTGCAGCACATGGGACCGGTGTAGTTGCAGATATTGATATCTGGCATAAACGCATTGGTCATATTAATGTACAGCAACTTAAATCAATGTAAGCCCAAAATATTGTTGCAGGATTGCCTAAATTCAAGGTTGCAAAAATTCATAAGGTATGTGAAGCCTGTCAGTTTGGAAAACAGGCAAGGAAACCATTTCCTAGACATGTTCAAGAGAGTAAGAAGCCATTGGAATTAATCCACTCTGATGTGTGGACCACTAAAGCTGCATCTCTTGGAGGCTGTCATTATTTTGTCACTTTTATTGATGACTATAGCAGAAAAGTTTGGGTGTATTTTATGAAAAAGAAAAGTGAAGTTTTTGGGCATTTCAAAACTCTTAAAGCTATGGTTGAAAAAGAAACAGGCCTGCAAATAAAATGCCTAAGGTCAGATGGAGGGGGAGAGTACCTCTCAAATGAGTTTGCAAGGTTCCTGCAGAAGCATGGCATAAAGTAGCAATATTCATGCAGTCATATCCCACAACAAAATGGAATTGCATAAAGGAAAAACAGGCATATTGGAGAGGTATCTCGTGCCATGCTCAATGAAAAAGACCTGCCAGATTTTTATTGAGCTGAGGCAGTTGCTATAGCAGTCTACATAATGAACAGGACTCCCACTGTAGCAATACATGGGATCACTCTAGAGGAGAGGTATACTGGTAGGAAACCAGATATTTCTCATTTGAAAATTTTTGGTTGCATTGCCTATGTTCATGTGCCAGATGAGTTGAGATCCAAGTTAGATCCAAAAGTTGAGAAGTGCATCTTTATTGGTTACTCTTTGCAGCAGAAAGGGTATAGATGCTATAACCCTTCTAGTCGTAAGTTTACAATGAGCAGAGATGTTTTTTTTAATGAGATGAGTAGCTGGTATAAACCAGTAAATGTGATTGATAATGTAGATGCACAAAATGGTAATGCTGCACAGAATTCACAGCAGCAGTCACAATATATTAGTGGACCTGGAGCGTCCTCTAGTAGTGGTTCTCACATTCTTCGCCATGGACAGGCAGATTGAGATCAGGAGAATCTTCTCAAAGCAATGCAGATAGTGGTATGCAGGTATCACAAAAAGGAAAAGAGAAGGTAGATCAGCCCATGTTTGATGTGAATGCAGGTCACTCTTATGTGGATGGTGAATCCAGTGGCTCAAAACAAAGCATTGATGATGAGTTGGGTATTCCTTCTATTGTTACACCTGGAGTAAGGAAGACCAGGGATGTTTTGAGAGCACCTGGGAGTGAACCTACTTTGCGCAAGTCTACCAGAGCTAGGTATCCTGTGGATAGGCTGAAATATGATGGATTTACAGCCATTCACTATGCATATATGGTCAAACTGATACAGGAACCAGAACCCACTTCTTTTGAGCAAGCCATGGAAAAAGAAAAATGGAAGAAAGTCATGGATGAAGAAATGGATGCCTTGGAAGCAAATGCTACATGGGAATTGGTACCTTTGCCTAAAGATAAGCATGCAATTGGTTGTAAGTGGGTTTATAAGGTGAAACACAATGCAGATGGTTCTGTGAATAGATATAAGGCAAGATTAGTAGTCAAGGGGTATGCACAAACATATGGCATTGATTATGAAGAAAAATTCAGTCCGGTTGCAAGGATGGCAACCATAAGAGCAGTCATTGCTATGGCTGCATCAAAGGGATGGTCTTTACATCAGATGGATATAAAGAATGCCTTCTTGCATGGTGATTTGCAAGAAGAGGTCTATATGGAGTAGCCACCAGGTTATGTGCATGCTGTTCATCCTGAGTTTGTTTGCAGGTTGAAGAAAGCCTTGTATGGCTTGAAGCATGCACCTAGAGCATGGTCTGACAAGATAGGAGAGTATCTTGTCACTTTTGGCTTTCAGATTTCCAAGGCAGATTTCTCACTTTATGTGAGAAAAACAGAGAAAGGTATTATGCTACTTGTCATTTATGTTGATGATTTAATTATGACAGGTGACAGTGATGAAGATATCCTTCATGTGAAAATGCTATTGAAGCAGAAGTTTGAGATGAAGGATTTGGGAGAGCTGCATTATTTCTTGGGCATTGAGGTGATTAGATCACCAAGTGGGATACGGCTCTTGCAGAGGCAGTATGGATTGGACATGCTGTCCAAATATGGGATGACAGGCTGTAAGCCTATTTCAGTTCCTTTGGAGCAGAATGTGAAGCTGAGTGCAGATGCAGGTGAGCTTCTGGAAGACCCTACTATGTACAGACGCATAGTAGGAAGTTTGATTTATATGACTATTACCAGGCCAGATTTGAGCTACGCTGTTGGATTGGTAAGTCAATTTATGCAGGCTCCAAGGAAACCGCATTTGGATGCGGCTAGACGCATACTCAGGTATGTGAAGTCCACATTGCAGTATGGACTACTTTATGAGACTGGGGTTCAGATACAGTTGTATGGATACACTGATGCTGATTGGGCTGGTAGTATTTCTGATAGATGATCTACCAGTGGATATGTGTTCTCTTTTGGGAGTGTTGCAGTCACTTGGAGCAGCAAGAAACAGCCTACAGTTGCCCTGTCAAGCACAAAGGCTAAGTACAGGGGCGCAACAATGGCTGCATGTGAGGTAGCTTGGTTACATAAGCTACTTTATGATATGCATCAGCCTACAGATGGGCCAATCGTCATTTATTGTGACAACATGAGTAGTATACACTTGGCAAATAACCCAGTCTATCATGCTAGAACAAAGCACATTGAGGTGCATTATCACTATGTGCGGGAGAGGGTTTTACTAGGTCTTATTGATCTAGTTTATGTCAGCACAGAGGATCAGGTAGCTGACATATTCACGAAGGCATTGGGCGCAGAGAAGTTGTGCAAGTTCAGAGACCTGCTTGGTGTGCAGGAATTGGGATTGAGCTTGAGGGGGAGTGTTGAGATATAGAGCTCCACTCGTGATATGCCAGGGTGACCGTTGTACATTTATGTCACCGACTTGTCAGTGCAGATGCGGTTGGTACACCGCCCATGAATAATAGCTAGATGACAGCTATCCTTATCTACTCTAGTTCGTGGCTCAGTTAGTATGCCACCTTAGTTAGTTGAGTTTGGTTTGAGACCCATATATAGGGTTCTTCTATTTCTATGTACTAGAGTTCTTTTTGGCTTACACAACTAAGAAGAGGAAAACTGTTTTCAGCCTCCACCTTTGTGTGTATTCCCCCATTGTGCAAGCAAGAAAGCTACAAGTGAGACTCCTTCCTTCTCTCCCACAATCTTGACAATCCATAGCCATAAAATTAGCCTTACTACCTAGGGAATAGACCACCACATTACCAAAGGGAAGGTCCACTAGCTCTCCTAGCACCCAATGATTCAAAGCCATTGTCCCTAGGATGGATATCAATCCCACAAGGATACCTAGATCATCTAGACCCATCATGACCCATCCACTAAGCAACACTCCTATGCATTACGTAGAGGAGCCGAATGAGGACAAAGCATACATAAACCCTTGTACAATGAAAAGGGAAATCACATCTTGATGGATTTTAGACTAGTACCAATGATGGTGTTGGATAGGGGAAGAGGTAGAGGTCTAGGAGGGCAGAACTAGGAACCATCGCATGCTAGACTTGTGGTCACCTAGGGACACATCTCATCTTGGTGTCCTAAAAGGGAATAAGCCAATCAATACAAGGTGGATGTGAGATGCCCTGAGTGTGGGATCAAACACTTGTACATTAAGTGTCCTAGGTGAAAACCTTCCACTAGTTCGTTGGCTATCATGCCATCTATACCATTAGGATTGTTTGGAGTTGAAACACTTGATGGCAAAGCCATTCCAATTCTGTTGAATTTCATGACCTGAGCACAAGCAAAGTAGGCTAGTATTTCATTACTAGGACCTAGCAACCTTGATGCAATTTCAATAAGGAAGAGAAGCTGTAGAAGAAGGAAAAAAAGGGCTAAGATGAAGATTACGCTTAAGACAAATAGTGCCACCACCTTATCAAAGGGGAAACAAGTCGGGATGCAGAAGCAGGGACAACTACTCCTAAGACATCATAAAAGAAAAGTGCCAAGGTTATCTCGATCCAAGGAACCAATTAGAAGTGGTTGATAAAGTCAAGGAGTGGGTGAAAGAAGCCCAAGCACACCTAAAAGATACCAAACCCATTATCAAAGACAAAATAGATGAGCTCTCTAGTGTGAGAATGCCGGTCTTGCCTACTCAGTTCAAACCAAGAGATGCATCCATACCCCACATAGCACCGCATAGACAAGGCCTAGATGCCACAGGTAGGCAGACTCCCCAAGATCATTGGCACAAGAGTATAGAGCCTAATAAAAATCAAGCGGTTTTGGAAACTTGCTCAAGACATTGATATCAGCCGCTATGACCCTACCACTGGGAAACCTGCTTAGGCAAAACTCAACGCTATGGCAAGGATTGAAGTAGTGGGTAAAATGACATGACGAGCTTGGAGTGATGGATTTGTCTGACCATGATGCAGTAACGCACATACCAAGCTTAGCCTTGGACTCAATGCCTAAGTGTTTGCATGTAAATTTCTTTTGGGAAGGCACAAAGATGCACGCAGTCTTTCTTGTCAATGCATTAGGAGATGCTACAAGAAAGGGAGTTATAGATATGCGAGCTGGAGTCAGTGTGCTTAGCTATGTAATCATGCAGGCTTGGGGTAATCCATCTATAGAGACCGCAATGTTTAATGTCATGCTAGCTAACGGAATGAAGGTCAGACCGTTTGGAGTATTGAAAGACAGGCTCTTGAAGACAGTGGGAGTCCAATTCTTAGTGAACTTCATAGTCATGAAGGGAGTGGACTACGATGTCCTCTTAGGCCAACCCTAGATGTGAAACACACAAGTGATAGAAGATTGGGGAAATTGTCTTATATTCTTAGGCAATAGATTTGGAGGCTGTAAGAGTCAAGATGAATACCAAGAAGACCACTTTGGTCAACCTAGATGCCATCTCTACTATCTTGAAAGAAAACTCACATGTTAGGAATTCTTATGCGCCATTAATGAAGTATATCCCTGCCCCTTGAGGACGAGCAAGATTGGATACATGTGTTGGTCACCCCATCAACCTACCATTATCACATGATGAAGAGGATTATAAGCAGGCTACAAAGGCAGCCAGTGAGTCCCATAAAGCCACAACACCTCAATTGTGCTAAAGGGTAAGACCCTACCATTAGTACCACTTTGCATGATGGACTAGGAGCTCTAGTACAAAACCAACAACTGTCCCTTTCCACATCCGGTCTAACAAACTCAAACTCTAGGAGACCCTTGAATACTTGACAAAAGGGCTAACATGTAACCGAGTTGCCAATCTCAAACCCCTCAAGGATCTCATGGTCTGCCAAAGTGGCAATGGACCCAAGTGCACAACTTGCACCTGATGTAACCGAGTTGCCAATCTCAAACCCCTCAAGGATCTCATGGTTTGCCAAAGTGGCAATGGACCCAAGTGCACAACTTGCACCTGATGTATAATTGAACACTAATCACGGACGAGAAGAGGGTTGAGAATAGAAATCTAGGAGACGATGAGTAGTCAAAAGATAACGATTTGGATGATGAGTATGAAGACTGCTGCTCTACAAATGGGGAAAGTGAGAAAGAGGTCGAGACAACAAAGTATGACACGAACGCCAAGTGATTTAATAGATACAATTAGACTCCAAGCCATGGAAAGCCAATGTCCTTAGGATTGACAGAGGAGTCTTCAAAATACAATCTGACCATACTTGGTTGAACCACCTAGGGGTAATAGACCACGCTCAAGCGGGATTAGCTCAAACAAGTACCGCACCACTCCTTAGAACAGAATCGACCTTAGAGCTGTAACCACTAGGGGAAATGCCTTCTTCTAGAAAAGGTTCTAAATTTGACTTTGAGTCAGAAGCGAACTCTAAAAGCAACCTGGAAATGCCCTGACTACCTAGGGCCAAGTGCATCAAAGGGGACCTCCCAGTCCACACCTAAGGTATAGGTAGTTGGAGGACAAGAGAAAGAAGGCAAGGTGATTGGAAGCCAAAGAGCAATGGAAGCCCTAGGACCTATCTGAGTGCTTCACAAAAACAAAAAAGGCTGAGAGAGTAGTGATCTTGTTAGGAGCTAAGAGGTAAGGACAAGAAAATGAACCAATAGAAGGTCTTGCTAAGGTCAAGAAAGCCAACTTGGCAGGGGAAGGGGAAAAGCCTCAACCCTTGTTCATACTTAACAAGTTGATTGGGCAAGAGGAGGATGATCTCATCATTCTCTTGCGAGAGTTCATAGATGTATTTGCTTGGTCCTTAGATGGAACTCAAAGGAGTCGATATGAGGGTTGTGACCCATAACAACCCGATGAATCCAGATGCAACACCAATTAAACAATGACCATACCTGATGAATCCAAAGTATGCACATGCCGTCAAGGAGGAGATAAATAAGCTATTGAATGTCAGATTCATCTGTGAAATCGAGTACATGAATTGGATATCACCCATAGTGATTGTCCTAGAAGAAGAATGGAAAGTTTCGAGTGTGCATAAACTACAAAAAGGTCTATGTGTTGCAATGAAGAGAGATAACTATCTATTGCCTACATGGAGCATATGCTCAAAAGAGTAATAGGAAAAGAGGCCTACAAATTCTTGGATGGCTTCTCAGGTTATAATTAGGTATAGGTATACCCCGAATATAGGCATAAGATAGTGTTTGCAACAGAATGGGGTGTGTTTGCCTACATAATCATGCCATTTGGGCTAACGAATGCACAACTATCTTCCAGTGCCTCATGTATACTATCTTCAAAGACATAATTAGAGGAGAAGTGGAGGTGTTTGTTGATGATCTATGCATTCACTAAATTTGGAGTGAATACCCAAATAAACTTCATGCAATCCTTGAGTGGTGTAGGCTGGATAGCCTCTCCTTTGAACTCCTTGAAGTGTCAATTCTAGGTAAAGCATGGATGTATCCTAGGGCACATGGCATCTAGAACACCATTGCCACCACCAACTTCTCCAAAGTCAAAGTCATTGTTGATCTACTACCACCCACGAACTATAAGGGAGTTTAGTGCTTCCTAGGACACATAGGGTACTATCGGTGATTTTTTTTGAGCTATGCATTGATTTCTAGGCCCCTTTACAAATTATTGATCATATTCGACTGGAGCAACAAATGCCAATGCTCCTACAAGGAACTAAAAAAGGCTCTCACATTTACACCGATTCTACGAGCCTTAGATTGGAACATAACATTCCACATGCACATTGATGCATCGAAGTTCACCATGGGAGCTATTTTGTGTCAAGCTACTGAACATAATCTCAATTATCCTGTGAAATTTGCTAACAAAAAACTCATAGATACAGAGATGAATTACTCCACAATGGAAAGGGAAGGCCTAGCCATGGTATTTGATGTAAAGAAGTTTTGCCATTATCTTTTGGCTACGCTCTTTGTGTTCTTCGTTGATCATCAAGTCTTGCTTTACCTGGTGATCAAACCTTGCACTACATGATGCATAGCTAGGTGGTTGCTTCTCCTTCTAGAATTTGACTTCTCTGTGGTTGTATGTAAGGGTAAGCAGCATTACATGGCAGATCATATGTCACGCATACCCATAGGAGAAGCCACTAGACAGGGTATTGTAGAGAGAACTAGCCCAATGCACACCTATTTAGCATGTCCAGTGTGAGAGAGACCTTTTCAAGGCTGGTCTAACACTATATTGGAAAGATGACATAGTCCAAGTCCTAGAGCATAGACTGCTTGAGAGACCTATAAAGAAGGCTAGGCTAAAGCACCTTATTCTTAAGATTCAACCCTATCAATTAATTGTTGGCCATCTCTATAGACTAGGACAAGATGGGTTATTACGAAGATGCATATGTGAGTACGAAATGCATGAGGTTCTTGCTAAAGCACATGCTGGAATTGTTGGGGGACACTTCAGCAAAGATACTATAGCACGCAAGGTGCTGCAATCTCAACTATGGCGGCCCACCCCATTCTGTGATGCTGCTAATTTCATGAAGCATTGCAACAAATGTCAGAAGACCAAAGTACCCATCCATAAGGACAAGATGGAGTTGACCCCATTAATAGCACAATAGACCTTTGAAAAGTGGGGGATCAACTTTATTGGTCCAACAACACCACATAGTAGTACTTGCAGGTAATAGATTATCTCATGAAACCATGAAAGAATGATGCTATTAGAACCATGGCTAAGTTCCTTTGGGAGTAGGTGATCTCATGATTTGGTTGTCCCATCAAGCTAGTTAGTGATCAAGACACGCACTTTATTAATGAAGTAATTTTCCATTTACTATCCACATTCTTGACCATCCATAGAAAATCATCACCATAGTGCCCTCAAGCTAACAGTCAGGTAGAATCCATGAACAAGATCCTAGTGAATGTCCTGACTAAGGTATTCTATGTCTCACACAGTGATGATTGGGACAACAAACTCATGGCAGCACTATGGGCCTACATGACAACCTATAAGCTGGCCGTAGGGAAAAGCACCATTCAAGCTTACCTACAGGACCAAAGCAATCCTGCTAGTGGAGTTTTTCATCCCAAGCTTGAGAGTGGTAGTGCAAGAGAGATGGGATGGCAAGGAGGCATGGATGGAACACCTGGCAGCAGAGCTAGAATACCTTTCTGAGACCCAACTCTTAGCTACCCATATGCTAATCTGCGAAAATTCAAGATGCAAGAGCTAGTTTGACAAACATGTCAAACAATGTGATTTTGAGCATGGTGACCTAGTGCTACTATATTTTGAAAGGGCCATAAGCATAATGATGAAGTTTAGAGGTTTGGGGCCTTTCAAAGTCAGAAATATTAGTCAAAACCGGCAATGTAGAGCTCGAGACCCTAGAAGGAGAGGGCATAGGTATCTTCAATGGCAGTTGACTCAAGAAGTACTATCCCCCAATGCATCCAAACTGAACTATAGCCTACTAACACCAAACTCAACCCATTTGGGGGATGGTCCTATCCACTACTAGGAAAATGCAAAATAGTGGTCTCTATCGAGACTAAAAGCCTACCTATGATATTCTATATGATGCCTAACACCAAATCCATTGGTAAGGAATCGCTGCTAGGACACACATTGAAGAAACAAGCACTCTGCAATGTGAACTATGACTCACAATGCATTCACCTCACCATTGGCAATGTTCGAACATTGACAACTTTTAGCAAGGATAGCACGACTCCATCGCAACCTGGAGTGCCACCGGTAGAGGAACCAAGTGCAAGGTTTAAGAAGGGGGGTCGTAACTTGTCCCATCCTACCAAGACAAACCAGTCGCCACCTAAAAGAGACACACCCAAGGCCATTGAGCAACAGCTCAAATGGGTGCCCAAATGCTAAAAATTGCAGCTACCTAGAAGCCAAATTGCTCAAACTCGTAGCCACGGAACATCACACCCTAGGCCTAGGAGACAAAGTTAGCGATAGAGAAAAAAAAAAGATCAAGCCACAATGGGCACCCAAAGACCTATTGCATGCTCAAGGCTACTGCGAAGGCAATAACTAGATTTGGTTGCCCAAGACTACGAGTGGCACGCATGCCCCTCAATCCAGGCTCTCTGGCCCATCTCCACAAAATGGTAAGCCACCCAGAAATTATTGAGACTCAAGCTCATGTACCTTTGGTCTGGTTTGGTTATCTTAGTTGAATGAGGTTTGGGTCACAGTAACTCAACCACGGTTACATCTAGGTCACTTTACCTTTGTATGTTTGGTTGTATGTACACAAGTTAGAGTGTGGAAGATAATGGAAGTTTGATAGGGAGCATGGCTGCTCTCCTTCTTACCTAACCTTTGTCCCTCTCTCTCTCTATTTTGTTTCATGGTAGCAGAGCTTGATCATCAAGTTGTCATTTGAGACAACTAAAGTCTTTTGTAAAAATTTTGTGAGAAAAAAAAAACGTGCTGCCATAGCTAGAAAAAGAGCATCACATTGAAGTAGACATTGCGGGAGCTACATGCATTGGATTAAGGTGAAGTAAATTGGAAAAGTGTGTCTCATCTCACAAGGAACAAGCTGAGTATAGTTTCTAGAGCTAAATAATTGTTTAGAATCCACACAAAATCAATCATTGAATCAGAAAAAACTATTCATGTTTTCAGCCATTTAGAAAATTCTGCAGTTGTTACTGGGTCACTCAAAACTGAAGGATATCTACCTCATTTTCTTACTAACATTGAAGACCAAGTGGAGCACCTAATCCCTCACTAAAATAGCTTCCAAATGAGCTATTACATATTGATTTACAATAAGTTGAGAGGAAACCATTGAAGCTGCAAAATAGAGCAAAAGAGTCCTCAACTAGAGTGGACTACACTGGAGCAACTGGAGTGACCAAACTGAGCAAGATTGAGCTAGGCATTCCACATCATCAACTGAGATTCAAATTGTAGACATAGATTAGGTAATATCCATCACTAAAATCCATTTAAATCAGCTCAAAATAGGTGGATAGTAAGGCATACGAGTTGTCCAAAACAGTTTGACTCTTTAGAAAGGTTTGACCGACTGAAAATTAGCTTGAAATTAGTCTAAGTGGAACAACCACTAGAGTTTGATTTGCAAGTATTGAGCTAGTCTAAACTCATCAAATGTATGCTAAATTTTCTTCAAAATAGAGTAGAAATTTACTGGTTTTTGTTGGAGCTATACGAGCTCTAAATTGGACAAGTACAAGTGGTCAGATATATGTATGTCTCATACACATACTTCGGAACAAAGCACATGTATGCAATAGTGTTTATTGCTGAAAATTTTCAGTGAAAATTGGTTGCACTACAGGTCATAGAAGTGCATTGCTTGTCGGCATTTTGGGGTAATTGACTCTACACATTAAATCTTATTTTGCAAAGTTGAAGACTTTGGAATGGCAAATATAGGAGAGAAGGATACTATCACCCAAATAGTAGGTGAGAAGTTAGACTACAACAACTTTGTTTTATGGAATTTCAAGATATAAAACTTCTTGATTGGAAGAGGCTATTGGGATCTAGTCATAGGTCTTGAAGATGAGCCCAAGCTATGAGACGATAGACATCGAACACATGATCAATTGAAGACACATAAGACATGGTTGGAAAAGGCTAGCAAGGTCTTGCATTGGTTGTCCTTATGTGTGTCAGACATAAAAGCTATGCAAATGGTAAATTTTACATCAACAAAAGCTGCTTGGGACTTGTTGATGAAGAATTATGTCCATGTCACTCATGCAAGAAAAACACAATTGAAGCAAAAATTCAACCACATATCTAGGAATGGAAGGTCTATTGAAGACTATGTGAGTGAGCTTAGAACCATTTTAGAGAAACTAGACTATGTGAGTGAACATTTGGTGGCCACTATGCTCCATGGTCTTGGAGAGGAGTACAAGCAGTTTGACACTTCCATATCAATATGTTAGGAGTAGCAACCTAACTTTGATGAACTTGTGGCACTTCTTTTGCATGAAGAAATGAAGCTTGGACTCAATACAAGTTCTAGTGGGTCTAAGAACAGCAGGGACAATGTCTTCTACTCAAATCAAAGGGGTAGAGGTGGAAGAGGAAGGTCAAACTTTAGAGGAAGAGAAGCATTTCCATCTTCTAATGGACTTTTGATCTCTTCATCATCAAGCTACTTTTCCATTGGAACTTCAATGACACATAACCTAAGATCAAGTAACAAACTTTCAAATGGATCTCCAACAACATCAATATCGTATATTATTATTATTATCATGGTCCAAATTTACATGTAGACTTAATCCTCAAGAACATTGGTAGAAAGGCTATTTTCCATAGTCAAGGTGAATCTTACTATTTTCCTAAGGGGGGATATATTACTAGAAAGTAGTACAATTCCCCTTGAAAGTTTTGTTTGTTAGTCTCGCCTCTCTTCAACTTAAGGGGGGATGTTGGATGGTAGTTCACCTACCATAAATATAAGCTTTGATAGGCTCAACTACTTCCTTGACTAAAGGACAAGGTGGTCACCTACCACATGTAATATATTTCACCTACCACTCTCTTGTACTTTTGTATAAATGACTCTTTGGTAGCTACTCATGTAGTAGTTCTCTCATAATGGAGTACTAGTGCACCAGAGTAGAGCAAATAGCATGCTTGTGTGCATTGTATATTGAAGAATTATTTCCCAATTTTGTATTAAAGAAATTCTCCAATGTGGTATCACTTTCACTTCTCTATTTTCATCCAACACTCCATTTTCAAACATTAATGATCTAGCCAATTCTTTACTACAAAGTACAAAATGTCAAGCATTCATTGGACGAAAATTCCATGGTACAGGACCCAATGTAGAGAAACTTGTAAGCTGACTACAACAAGGGAAGAGCCTTCACCAATAGTGGCATCAAGGATGGTGGAGAATGTGATAGCTAGAATTGAAATGCATCGATGACTTGATTTTAGAGCTGGCAACAAAATTGTGGAGAGGAAATAAAAGAGTGATGGGAAAGTGAGCTTGAAGGAAGCAAATACCTCTCACATGTCAGAGTTTATAACTCCAAATTATCCAAGAAGAATGAGTACAAAGAAAATTAAAATTTGAGGGCTCCTCACTATCAAACCAACCAAGGATACTCTCTCCAATTTCTTGAGAGGAAGTGGTAACATAGACTAACCTACATGACACCATGTGGGCCATAAGAAGGATTCTAGCTTGTAGCGATGTCCAATGTCAAGGTTTATTAGGGGGTTAACAAGGAAAACTCAAGAAACCAATTAGGAACACAGCACATGAGGCACCCACATCATCATTATTGGGTGTGATGGATTGGTCAACTCATGATGAGATACTAGCAATTAACATGGAATGTGGCATCAATTAATGTGATTGTGCAATGATAGTGCATACCACACACGGTACATATGTTCTTCCATTAAACGCCCCCCATCTAGAGTCCCACACATATGGCTAGTGGCCCATGGCACAAATTTGGCCATAGAAGAAATCAATATATTTCTCTAATACAAAACCAACATTTTCATGAAGACTATTGTAGGATCCATGGAGAGAGAAAATTTTCTTAGTTGTGGCTCATAAAGAGGTGGAGGTATGCTTGTCATAGTTTTTAGAGCTGAGTAGCTAACAATTGAAGCTATTACAACATTGTAAATACTACATTATAAACTTGTTATTTTGATTTTGAGATATCTCTTCGATTTTTTGCTACAAATGTTAGAAGATGTCTTAATTTACATCTACATGCATGCTAATTTCAAGCATGGTGGTGGTTTCTTATTGATTTCCCTTACATATGGTGGATCTATATTTTGATTTTCTCCTTGGTTGTTGGCTACATTCTTGATTGCATACTTAATAAGATAGTTAAATAGAATTTGGCTTATTTAGCCCTCTTGTTGACCACACCCCTATGTAGAATGTATGCCACTATCCTTCTCAGTCTACATCATGGTAAAACAATTCTTAGGACTCCACCATTTTGGTTCTTAAGCCTATGTGGAGACAAGGTAAGACTTGATCACTTGACTAGACAAGCCGTTAGCAAATAAAAGTACATGTGCTGCCATGCACCTGGGAAGAATCGAAATTCATGATTGTTAAAGTCCCTATGGTAGCTAAGGAGTTGATTGCCAATGAAATTTCTTGAGAGAAAGCTTGCAAAAAATGAGTAATCACATCCTATAGCAAGAGCAAAGTCTTTGCAACCAATTAGGAACTAGAAGAGGTGAAAATGCTGGCCGACTATATCTCTTCTTTTCTACGAATATTAGTAGCGTGCTTTATAGTAATTGTGTGGATTGAATTGATCAAGAGAGAGTATGAATTGGTAGAGATTAGAAAGAAGTGGAGAATCACTAGTACCAAATCAGTGTAGTTTAACTCAAAATCAGAAATAAAGTAGGGAAGAGTTTAAAAACTATTGTAATTAGTAGAAGTAAGCAATCTGCACTATTCGGAATGTAATAAAAATCACCCTTGAGAAGTAGAACAGACACATTGTGGAGTGGCAATCCCCCCCCCAACCGAGAACCTTTGGGTCCTCTCTTTTGGTTATGATATAATGTGATAGTGTGTAAGGGGAGAAGAACAAGATCATGGAGAGAGAAGAGAATTGAGCGATTATAAAGAAATAACAAATCAACATTGAACTCCAAACGAATATTGAACACAATGTGTCCTTAGATGTAGGCCAAAGCATCAATGAGGGCACCAGATGAGGTTAATGATGGAGTGAAGTATGAGTTGATGGATGATTAATGCCAGTACAAGTCAAAGAGTATTAGAATTTTTGAGGCTACCTATAACTAGATAGAAAGCACCAAAATTGGCTAGTTACATCATGATAGGGTCTTTCAACTAGCAAGATACGCCAACCAAATAGGGAAAATGCTGATCGTCAAGACCAAATTGGTCTCCTCACTACTGGTAGTGTGAACACAACCTCTAGCCACCACTTTAAAAAATAAATGCACTAAGGTGGCTCACTAAAACAACTAGTGTAAACACCCTAAAATTTACTAAAAACAAAGACACTGACATGCACACCCTAGAATGATTTGACTTCCCCAGCACAACATCTAAAATGACAAATAAATAGATTACCAGAGCTCCCAATGTCCTTATCTCACTTAAATTACAGCTCATACTCAAGAGATGCTTGTGGATGTGACAGATGACTGTTAATGTGTTCCAAGGTTTTCTTCCATGGTTAGTTAGGTTTTTCTTGGAACTACAAAGATCTATCTTGGGTTTCTAGTTTAAGATGGTATTATGGCCAATATAGGACTTGGGGTTCCACTTTCCTAATTTGAAGGACATGTGTATCATCCTGAAGAATTTAAGGTTTATGTGGATGGTATATAGATGTTAGGGATCAATAATGCATGTGGCATGGGACTAAAAGTACTAGGTTTCTTTCTTTTTAAGTAAGAGTTAAGAGAGAAAAGTGTATGATTTCCATGGAAAAGATTATGTAGCTTTTCCAACATGTCATGGATGGTTGCTACCATTGATGTTGATAAGAAAATGAGCTAGCTTGCTACATATAGAGATTGTGGGGGAGGTCACTGCATAAAAACGGAGCTTTCTGTTGATGAGATGAGGATTCTATAATGGTTGGGATATGTCATGCTATGGACAATGTGAAATTTGGGGCAAGTTGCCTTATTCTTGGTCAAGACATCATATCGAGGTGCACCTATAAGAAATAATCCATATCACACACTCAAAAAGCATATAAAATTTTGCCCTTTTGTTACATATTATAAGGCAATAAAAATGAGCCTTTTCCCTAAGAAACTTAAATTATTTTTTTCAAATATAATAAAACTATTTATTACGTAAATGTAGTCTTGTAAATTTCACCCTTCTATTGATCACATGTGGTACACTTACATGTATTGAGGTGCACACTCGAGAGAGGAGATCGACGAGTTCTCGGTGTGAAGAAAGGCTAGGACTTGCTATTAGTTGCCACCTTGAAGATCATGTTGATGTTTGTGGGAGCTTTCGCTCAACCTCCAAGACCCACGGACCGCTTATTGTTTCAAGTGTTCCAAGCCGAGCACTAATGGCTACCTCTCACATAGCCGACGATCCATCCATATCTACGAGTGTAGTGAGCATACCTCCATGCCGATCGAGTTACCTCCTCTCCCACGCACTCCGGTAGCTCCACAATCCAAGTGCAAGCTTCAAGAAAGCTCCATCCTCAAGCTCCATGCTTCAAGATCCATAGCCACGAGCAAGACAAGAGAAGAGAAGAGAAGAGAAGAAGAGAGGGGAAGATGGAGAGCTTCTCCTCCCTGGTCCCCCACCCTCACGCTCCCTTATTTAGGAATTTTCTCCTTGTGCGCCTTTGTCTTCCGTTTCACTTTGCCTTAGACTTTTTCTTCTACTTTAGCTTTTCCATATTCTCCACCTTGTTCATCTTCCGGTTAACATTACCCCCTCCTAGACGAGTGCCAGTCCCATGGCACTCGCCATCGTAGGTAGCAGGCTTTGGCATGCACTGAAGATGTGGGTGGAAGGGACATCGATAGTTGCCGTGGAGGAGTGTTGGTGGTGGTGTGGAGGAAGGTCGTTGGGGGCATGTTGGTGGCCTAGGTGGTTGGTGGTAGGGTTGTTGGAGTTGGTGGTAAGGTTGTTCTTTGTTGGGGATTGCACTGATGGCCAGCACAAGTGGTGGTTTGTTGGGGATTCTGCACATGATGATTCTTGGTGGTCTTGCAGGATGATAAAGGATAAGAATTCAGAGTTGGGTGTCGATGAAGAGCAAATGACACTTTCGTTAGAGTCTTCAATACCTGCAATTAAAAACCTCTCATAGGTGGTCTCTCCCTAGGGATAGTGCTAGGCTTCTTTATCGTGCACAAGTCGTAATTCAATTAGTTTGGGAGACAAGTCGAACTCTAAGAAAGCTGAGAGTACAATCCTGCACTTGAGGACCCAAATTGTATATATATTTTGGTGCAAATAGTATGTGAGTGCTCGTGCATACTTAGATATTACATAGTTAGAAGACTGCGAGCTGGTTTCTCGTAACAATGTGTGGATGAAGCAAATTTGTCCATGTTGAGAAGAAGTACACGTGAAGGTGTATGAGACATCCTTTGCATTGTGACGGCACGACATAGCATAATTGAACACAGGGACACTACGCTGTCGGTAGAGCTGGTAGCTATTGGACCTACATGATGAGGATAGTGTACTTTTCATGGCCATTCGTGCGGTGCTCACCACGATTGATTGCAATGGTATTAATGCAAAGTGCAAGAGGGAATCGTACAAATGGGTCAGAGTGACAGGTCTAACCATAGGCAAGACAAGCTCCATAGGTATGTCCTGCCCTTGATGTGCCCTGAACAATTGTGGGTGATGCTAAAGAGCTAGGGGACTAGGGACGGAGCCAGCCAACCAAGGTCATTGGACGTACCTAATTTGAGGACCCCTAGGTGTTGTGCTGTGATCGTGGGTGCTTCGAATCTTTTCATTTTTTTCTTTTCTTTTTTCATTTTCTGTTTTCTTTTTTGTTTCTTTTTCTTGTGCTTTTTTTTTCTTTCTTTCTGTCTCTTTTCTTTTCTCCCTTTGTTTTTTTTTTTTTTTTGGGACTTGCCTACGTACAACCATTGCAATATGTTGAGGCTATCAACCTTTCAATGGGTTGGGAAATATCAAGCTTCGAAGGCTCAGAAAATGGATATTACAGTGATGATTGTGCCCTAGCCTCCTTGTTAGAGAAGCAGTCGTTGAGATGGGGAGATACACTTGAGATATTGCAACCCTCTTTGGAACGTGCGATGTTGGTACAATTGGGGTAATAGCTGCCGTGAGTGCCTGGCATAGAGTGTAACCCAGAAAGACGAAGTGGTTAAGATCATGCTTTGGGCTATGTGACGTGGGCACTCGCACAGGTGATTTTTGCTTTCTGCAGCATGGCTTTGTCGCAGCTCTTTGTGGGGTCGGTGGTCTTGCGGTGACTTGGGCATTGAACACTTTCGCACAAAGACCTGTCTCATCCTGCATCCACTTGTCACTTCATGAGAGTACATGCACGGCATATGCTGCAACTATAATAAACTAGTGCAAAGCAAGGAGACATCGCTTATCTGAATTCCATTGTGTTGACTTAGATACTTATCACCTGCGCTTGATTAGCTTTTTCTTTTGCTAAAGACATGAAATATATTAAATGCAAATATGAAAAGTTTGTACAATTGGGGAACATGTCAGCACTTAACCATTTAAAGACAAAAAGTCATGGCCATGTAGCATTTGATAAGCCTTTTATACAACATGGGGCTACTCTATTTGTACGAGGCGGGGTGAGTCCGGGTGGTTGGGCGAATAAGGTTCTGATGGTGTGGGGCTCCTGTGAGGTTGGGTAGGGAAGATGTCGGCTGGGACCCGGATGGTGTAGTCCCTGGCCGCAACTATTTCCAAAATGCTTTTAAACAATGCATCAAATTCTTTCTTGTCCTGAGCTGCCCTCTCTTCTTTCGAGCACCTGGTGCTCGAGTGTCTGTTGAGGGCCCGCATGACCGGTGTTGCCGTGCCTCATGTGCTCCCTTGAGCTCTTGTCCTCTTGGCTTAGGGGATTTTTGGCCTATGTCTTGGGCGGTGTCATTTAGGGCCTCATTTCTTTGCATACCTTTTAAGGGTAGGTACGTAGCGTTCCGACGGAGGCGCTTTTGCTACATGCTTCCTTCAACGGCAAATAAAGTCCTTGCAAGCCAACTACACTGGGTGCTCCATGTCGGCTACCATAGGGGGACCTGCAAAATGTGAACCAAGGATTAGGCCTTGAGGTAGGATAAAACTATTTGCATGGAAGGGATTATACAGCGGGTTATCAAGCGCATATGATGAGGAGGGGAGATGTGAGGCATGCAGTGTTTGTCGTAGAGGGATGGCCCCCATGATGATGTTCATTTTGCCTCCAGCCATTAGCAGATCTTGGCTTATGCTAAGTTGTGTGGACTAGTTGTCATGGAGTGGGGCAGGGCTCATCCTCAGAAGGATAGACCAGAAAGGGGGAAAGGTGTATAGAAAGGGATGGTACTCCATCTACACCATCAGAGTTGTTGGTCAAGGCTTCCTATGGCGGTAATGAGGGTTGCATGTCCTTCACTTGGAGGTGGGAATGGTCACACGACTTCTAAATATGTGATGAGAGTGTTGATATTGTCTATACAGGGTCACACAAAAATCATTGTTTATTTATATACATATTTACGAATCCATGTCACTTCACGAGGATAAAAGCCAATTATAGAACTTTGGATTGTACTGAAGTGTGGCACACCCATCTAGTACTCATAGCAGCTTACTCAATATCGATAGATATTTTGCAACATCGAGTAGCATGGAACCTTGTCTGAGTCTACTGGCAACATGTAACTCCTCCTCAGTGAGAACCTTATCAGACAAAGAGTTCTCTTGGCTAATTTCAGCTAAGTCCGCACCCCGAATGGCAGTTAGCACTCGAAAGGAAGTTAGTGCCACATAGTGTAACGTTCCAAATTTCTTTTTTTAATGTGAATTACCCTTATAGGAAGGGGGGATATCGATATGGCAATTTCTTGAGGATAATGCAAATTTTTTTAATCCCCCCCCCAGCCGACAGTCGTGTTGGAAGGGGAGGGGAATAGAAACTATGGGGAAGCTCCTCGGTGGGAGCTCGCGGGAGTGTGAGTGCCATGCATATTGGCACGATGGAGAGGGAGGATCTCCCCTCCCCTTCCCTATTTAACCAAAGAGGACGTCGCTGCCAGAGGGGGGAGATAGAGCTGAAGTGGGGAGATAGGATGGGACGCTGAGAAGAGGCGTCACACTGAGGGGAGTGGTGGAGAAGCAAGGAGTGTTGTAAGGCTGCCGTAGACCATCGTGGAGGGAGGAGGTTCGATGCCACCAGGCCGTGAGAGGGAGAGAGTTGAGCCACGCTGCTCTATGCCACGCCATGAGGGAGGAGCGCCGCTGAAGTTCCACCACGGTCCTACCCGCCAGAAAGCCACCATTGAAAAGCATCTTCCCTTCCTCCACGTGGAGTGGTCACGACTATAGAAGCTTCCTAGAGGCTTCTTGGGAAACTTCTAAGGGGGGGTGTTGAGATGACAAGCTCAACACATGCGGACATTGACGATGGACCGCCTGGTTAGATGGGTCCACACGTCTACACTTAGTACGTAGGTGGTCATTATGACTCTCACATGGCCACTGACTCATTACTTATTATATTCAAGTTGTTACACCTATTTACAGCTGGCATAGTTATAGCGCCAGTTAACTAGTGTAGTCGGTTATGCATTGTTTGACTTAGTAGGCCACTTTCCTTTATGTTGTATCTTATCTATACTTTGTGTACATTGTAAAGTGTGTGGAAGAAGAAGAAGAAACCAGCAAGAAAACGTTTTTGGCCTCCGTCTCTCTTCTTGTCTCTTGAGTGAGCTTCTCCTTGTGCATTTTGTGTGTGTTTGGCACATCATCTCGAGCAAGTCCCCCCACCACACGATTCTTGACTGGGAGAGGCTGATTTTGAAGGCTGAAGTGAAGGAGAAGAAGCAAGGTTTGAGCAAGCAAGCAATGGGTAAGAAGCTCTCCCATTCTTCCACTCTTTCTCTTGGATAGTGCCTGTGGAGGCACCGGAAGCAGGGCAGAGAAAAAATCTTAGATTGCAGTGAGATTTGGTGTGCGCGAAGAGTGCTATGTATTCTGCAGATTAGTCCTATAGGGCTTACCCGCAGTTATTTTGGGCATCTGAGGCCGTTTCAGGGTCCGTTTTAGAGCTGCAAGGTTGCGGACAGCAGTTTCAGGGTACACTGTGACTTTGACTGTATTGACCGAAAGTGGGTGCGCAGGTTACAGATTTCAGATCTGTAAGTTCAAAGGTGTTTATCAGCAAGTAAACACAAGGTTTATCTGCAAACTGGTGTATTGTTGAGCAGATAGTGAAAAAGGCTGTATGTGTATTGCTGTGCACTATAGGTCGAGGGTTGCAGAAGATTTGCTTACTGTTTGGTATTAGTTTTGTGATAATGACAGAGAACAGTGGAAGCCCTATCATTGAGAAGCTCGACAAGAACAACTACCCTTCATGGAAGTTCCGTGTCATGAATTTCCTTATTGGAAAAGACCTCTACGAGTTTATTTCACGTGAAGAAAAGGAGCTGGAGGTGAGTGATCCTCCAACTGCAGAAGAGACAAAGGCACGGAAGGAATGGAATGCAAAAGATAAAAAGGTAATGTATTGGTTGTCTGCAGTAATTGACAATAATATGCTGGGACACATTAGAAATGCAGAGAATTCATATGCAGCTTGGACCATACTTGAAAGTATGTTTTCTGTAAATACAAAGGCACGAAAGATTCAACTCAAGCAAGAGTTGAATACATTAAAGAAAGGAAAGATGTCTATCAATGAGTATGCACTGAAGGTAAGAAGCATTACAGATGCATTGGCAACGATTGATGCAATGCCCGATGATGATGATTTGGTGTCGTCTACCTTGGGTGGACTTAACAATGAAAAGGCTTGGAAGTCTTTTGTAACTTCCGTATATGTCAGAAAGCCATTTCCAGATTTCGATGAGTTGGTCTCCCTTATGATCAGTGAAGAGATCAACATGCAGAGTGAGACATATGAAAGAAGTGGTGAACAGGTCCAAGCTTTCTACTCCAGTTCAGGAAGGGGACGTGGCAAGTTCTCTTCAAGAGGCCATGGTACAGGACGTGGTAGTGACAACTAGCAAAACAGATTGAATCAGCAATTTGGCGATATGCAGGTTTCAGGAGGTCGTGGTAACTTTAGAGGTAGGGGGAGCTTTAGAGGAAGAGGTGGATGGCAGAAGAGAGGCTCTAACATCTCTGTTATTGTGTGTCACTACTGTGGCAAAACAGGTCATATTGTAGCCCAATGTTATGCAAAGAAAGATGATATTCGCAGTGGTAAGTTGCAGCAAGGAAACTATGCATCGTCTTCACAACAGAATGAAGACAAAAATGAACGTATGTTTGTTATGCAGCATATGCTGAATGCTGTTATAGGAAAGGGAACACATGATGATATTTGGTATGTTGATTCAGGTGCATCCAATCATATGACCAGCCATGCAGAATGGTTTGAAGAGATGCAGGATTTGCAAAATGTAGGTTATGTGCAGACGGGTGATGATTCATGCCACCCAATTTCACATATTGGAAAAGTT
The DNA here is from genome assembly GCF_053477565.2 of Lygodium microphyllum. NCBI lineage: Eukaryota > Viridiplantae > Streptophyta > Polypodiopsida > Schizaeales > Lygodiaceae > Lygodium > Lygodium microphyllum. The sequence continues at coordinate 178,960,270 of NC_141135.1, forward strand.
CCCTTGTCCTTGCATGATGGTAAGACAAAGAGTCTTTCAGATGTATTACATGTGCCATCTATTACAAAGAACTTGGTGTCAGTCGGTCAAATGGTAGAGCAAGGACTGCAAGTCAGATTTAATGCAAAGGGCTGCTTTGTAGAAGACTTCAATGACAAGTGCAGGTTGGTAGCAAAGGGAAGTAGAGTTGGACGTATGTTTACTCTGGATGCTGGAATTCCTACTATGAATGCTGCTATGTATGCTAAAGAAAAAGGTGTTGTTGCAAATATTGAAATTTGGCACAAACGCATTGGACATGCAAATGTACAAAGGCTGAAATTAATGCAGTCCAAAGGGTTGGTTACAGGTCTACTGCCTACATTTAGAGTTACAGAATTTCATAAGGTATGCGAAGCATATCAGTTTGGTAAGCAGGCAAGACAGCCCTTTTCACATGACAGAGATGTAAGCAGAAATATCCTTGATGTTGTGCATACAGACATTTGGGGGCCTACACAAAATGTATCTCTTGGAGGCAGTTCATACTTTGTCACATTCATTGATGATTGTTCTAGAAAGCTGTGGGTATATTTTATGAAGGAAAAGAGTGAAGCGTTTGAGCACTTTAGAACTTTCAAGGCTACAGTTGAAAGAGAAACATGCTTGAAAATAAAGTGCTTGAGGTCAGATGGAGGGGGAGAGTACCTCTCGAATGAGTTCAGTGATTTTCTGAGGTCTCATGGGATAAAGAGACAGTTCACATGTAGGTATACCCCACAACAAAATGGGGTTGCAGAAAGGAAAAATAGGCATATTGCAGAAGTTGCATGTGCCTTGATGGCTGAAAAGAATATGCCTAAGCATTTTTGGTCTGAGGCTGTTCATACTGCTGTTTATATTATGAACAAAACTCCCACAGCTGCAGTTCATGGTATGACCCCTGAAGAATGTTTTACAGGTAAGAAGCCTGATGTTTCACACTTGAAAGTGTTTGGCTGCATTGTGTATGTTCATGTGCCAGATGAGTTGCGAAAGAAACTGGATCCAAAGGCTGAAAAGTGTGTCTTTATTGGATATTCTTTAGAGCAGAAAGGGTATCGCTGTTACAACCCTATCACATGTAAGTTCAGAGTGAGCAGGGATGTCATCTTTGATAAAATGAGCAGTTGGTATGCATCTAGTGGTGATGCATTGGATGATGATCATGACACTCATGTGCAGGCTGAAAAGCAAGAATCACGGACTCTTAGTGGACCAGAAACATCATCTGGTAGTCCTTGGTCTGGGAGACTAAGGAGTACCTCTACATCTTCAGGTGCGTCTAGTAGCACTACAGGTAAAGACAAAGGAAAGAATAAAGTATCAGAAGGCATTGATGCAGTTCTTGATGGAGACTCCACTGGCTCAGAGAGCTTGGATGATGAGCTTGGAATTCCTTCAGTGAGGACTCCAGGTGTGCAAAGAGCACGCGTTAATGCAAAGACTCCATTGAGTGATCCAGTGGTACGCACGTCTAGCAGGGTGAGATACCCTATTAAAAGATTTGGTTTTGAAGGTTATGCAGCTCACCATTATGCTTATATGGTGAAACTAGTTGAGGATGTTGAGCCCACATGTTTTGAGGAGGCTATTGGTCATGCTCATTGGGATGCAGCAATGGATGAGGAGATGGCTGCATTAGAGGCCAATAAGACTTGGGATCTAGTATCATTGCCAAAGGGCAAGAAAGCTATTGGATGTAAGTGGATTTATAAGATTAAGCACAATGCAGATGGTTCTATTAGTAGGTACAAAGCTAGGCTGGTTGCAAAAGGCTATGCCCAGACATATGGCATAGATTATGATGAAACCTTCAGTCCAATTGCTAGGATACCAACTGTCAGATGTGTGATTGTTTTGGCAACAGCCAAAGGTTGGAGGTTGCAGCAAATGGATGTAAAGAATGCCTTCTTGCATGGTGATTTGCAGGGAGAAGTGTATATGGATCAGGCAGCAGGTTATGAAGATTTACAGCATCCCACGTATGTGTGCAAGTTGAAGAAGGCACTCTATGGGCTCAAGCAAGCACCTAGAGCATGGTTTGACAAGATCAGAGAGTATCTTGTCAATATTGGGTTTTATGTTTCTGATGCTGATCACTCACTTTATGTGAGAAATGGAGATGCAGGTTTGGTCATCATAGTCATCTATGTGGATGACTTGATTATTACAGGTGATAGTGATAGTGGGATTGCTGAAGTCAAGGACTTCTTGAAGAAGAAGTTTGAGATGAAGGATTTAGGTGAGCTAAGGTACTTCCTTGGCATTGAGGTGCTCAGATGTGATGATGGTATATGGCTGTCCCAAAGACAGTATGGCTTGGATATGTTGTCCAAGTACGGTATGACAGCATGCAAACCACTTTCAGTCCCGTTGGAGCAGAATGTAAAGTTGAGTGCTAATGTTGGGGATTAGATAGAAGACCCTACTATGTTCAGGAGGATAGTGGGGAGTTTGATCTACATGACCATTACAAGGCCAGACTTGAGCTATGATGTTGGTCTTGTGAGTCAGTTTATGCAAGTACCTAGAAAGCCACATTTGGATGCAGTCAGACGCATATTGAGATATGTGAAGTCCACATTACATTATGGACTTTTCGATGAGACAGGTACAGATGTACAAGTGTTTGGATACACAGATGCAGATTGGGCTGATAGTATGTCTGATAGAAGATCTACCAGTGAATACATGTTCTCTCTTGGTAGTGTAGTAGTTGCTTGGAGCAGCAAAAAGCAATCTACATTTGCTTTGTCAAGTACAGAGGCTGAGTATAGATGTGCTGCTGTTGCAGTATGTGAGGTAGTATGGCTGCAAAAGTTATTGGCTGATATGGATGTGTAGGTGGAAGGTCGAGTTGTCATTTATTGTGACAACATGAGCAGTATACAGTTGGCTAGGAACCGTGTGTTCCATGCCAGGACAAAACATATTGAGGTACACTACCACTTTGTGAGAGAGAAGGTACTAGCAGGTGAGATTGACTTGGTATATGTCAGCACACAAGATTAGATAGCTGATATCTTCACAAAGGCATTGGGTTCAGAGAAGCTTCAAAAGTTTCGAAGCTTACTTGGAGTTGCAGAGATGCAGTTGAGCTTGAGGGGGAGTGTTGAGATGACAAGCTCAACACATGCGGACATTGATGATGGACCGCCTGGTTAGATGGGTCCACACGTCTACACTTAGCATGTAGGTGGTCATTATGACTCTCACATGGCCACTGACTTATTACTTATTATATTCAGGTTGTTACACCTATTTACAACTGGCATAGTTATAGCGCCAGTCGACTAGTGTAGTCGGTTATGCATTGTTTGACTTAGTAGGCCACTTTCCTTTATGTTGTATCTTATCTATACTTTGTGTACATTGTAAAGTGTGTGGAAGAAGAAGAAGAAACCAGCAAGAAAAGGTTTTTGGCCTCCACTCTCTTCTTGTCTCTTGAGTGAGCTTCTCCTCGTGCATTCTGTGTGTGTTCGGTGCATCATCTCGAGCAAGTCCCCCCACCACGCGATTCTTGACAGGGGGGCCTCCTTAAGGCCCTTTCCCTTGCGTTCTTACAAAAGGGGATTTTTGACCCCGAGAAATTAAGCTTTTCCCTTGTTTTCTCCCCTCGAGAATTTAGCCTTTTCATTGAAATCCTTCCCACACAAGTCCATTTTATCTCCGGGGATTTAAAGCCCCTTCCCATTGGAACCCTCCAAAAGCCCAATTTCCTCCCTCGTGCCCCCTTTCTACATACCTTTCCCCCCCTCGGTGCTATAAGCCCCTTTCACCCTTCACCTTTCCCCTTGGCTTGGAACTTACCCTCCCGTGTTAAAAATCATTAAGCTTTTTCCTTAAGCTTTAAAGACCCTTTTCCTCCCCGGATGTAACCCCCTATAAGCCCGTTTTATTTGGGCTTTAAAACTATTCACCCCCTTTTTTCCCCTTGTGTTGCCTTTCATCTTTTCCCCCCTGGGTTTTAAAACCCCTAAAGTCCTTTTCACTCCCATGTCCAAATTTTTCCCAAGGCCTCTTCTTACACCTTCTGGAACCACACACACACACCCTTTTTCCCGTGTATATACCCTATAGTGCCTTTTTTTTTTTAAGGCTTTGTAAACCTTTTCCCCCAAAAGAAACTAAGACCTTAAAGTTCTTATTAACCCTCCTCGTAGCTAGACCCTTAGCTGTTCCTTGCCTTTCCAAAATACCCTTGGGATTTGATTTTTCCCCTACTCGAAAAAGAGAAGAAGAGTATTGACGTGCAAAGGAGCGACAGTGGAATTCCGAAAAGGAGTGTAAAGCTGCTTCCATGTTCGAAGGACTACAACTGCGATGCCGCCTAAGAAAGTCCAAGAGTAGCTGCGGGAGGGTCATCTCCCGGTATCCATGTGGATATCTCACCCCAAAACCAGGTTTTTCCTTCTTAATTTTATATCGGTTTTAATTCAATCATGCAAGATGAATTGTTAGGGATAAGATATATTTTGTCCTAGTTATTTACGATGAAGGAATTTAGTTTAATTAAACATGTAAAATAAATAAAGTATAAACATAGTTTTCCTTCAAAAAGTATTATGCATTGAAACGAATTATGAGCAATATTATTTACCCACTAAAGTAGTATACTTCCGGTTAACTCTGGAAGATATAAAATTGCATCTTGCACTATTAACCCCTATTCTTTTTATAACGAGACATCATGGAAGGTGCAAATCAAAGGTTTCTTACATTGCTTAAACTCTAGGAAGTTATGATTGCTAACTGCATAACTTAGCAAGGAAAAGATTGCTTATTTGGCATGAGTTTTGTTCGCAAGGAAAAAGGAAGATTAATTGAATTTACCTAACCTCAAATCAATAAAGTTTAGGATTGAAAAATCAATTGACACATAGATAACAAATCGTGCGGAGGTGATCTCGATATTACCTTCTAAAAGTTAACTAAATTAATATAAACTTAGAAATACCTATGCTGCGAAATATTCATTGGGAATGATTTAAAATCCAAGAAACATTTATACCTTAAATACTTTCCCACATTCCCTGATTGTAGGGTCAGTAAATCGTAAACGTAAAAGAGCTAGGGTTTGTCCCTGAGTTTCTTAAAGGAAATAATAAAAGCTAGGAAACCCTAGGTCTGACAAACGTCAGCTTAAAGAAACTGAAACGGATTGTTTCATCGCATAGTATGATGCAGGACTTGCGCGGCAAGTACGAAGTCATATGGTCTTGTGATTGATTCACAAGAAGAAAGGTTAAATACCCTCAACAAGGATGGTGGATCCTTACGCAAGTTATCTTGCAAAAGGATGTATTCTTTGATATCCTTCTAAGTAAGGAAGGTTAAAAACCGGAAACTAAAGTATCCAATGAACTTTAGGGTTGACCAAGTTGGGTTAATAGGGTACGCCCTAACTTAGAATATGAAGGATCTTGCCAAGTTGCAAGGCACCCCGGATCGAGTGCTAGATGCATTCAAAAGGAAAGATTCCTTCCTTAGCAGTTTGCCAACAACAAGATCGATCAATGGAAATGTTTGTGCTTGCTAGAGATTTTAGAGCACTATTTGATTTATTAATTACAAATTAAATGAATATCTATACTTCAGGTTGAAGGCCTGAAGGGAGAGTCAGCTTCAGTTACCCCCGACTGTCTGTCTGACCCTAACCAAGGGGGTTGTTGACCGCGCCGGGAACGTGGACCAAACCCGCCGCGAGAGGTCTCTCCGTTGAGCGCTACTTGGAGAAGGAGGACGCTTGGGTGCCAGGGGGGGCTTTGGCCGTAAATCCCTCGCCTTCCGAGTCCTGCACAAGAGGCTAACGTGACTCAGGATTGGATCTTGAGGCCCGTACACTAGTCTACAGGTGGAAACTTGGAATAGTGATCCCTGTGGATTGCTGGATAGCCTTCGGGTAGATTATGGACAAGCCTACGGGCAGAACTCCTTGTATTTCAAAGATAAATATGATGATATGTTAATGAAGAACTTGTCTGATATTGTTTTTCTATGTCACGTGATAAGATTACGTGAAGGAACCAGTGCTTAATGGATTAATTAAAGAAGCTGATTGTTACATGTCCAATTAATGTGTTAGATAATTACATAACTAAAACAAACCGAGGAAAGTGCGGAGGATGGGCCATGGGTCCGTCCTACGGTTGGGTGGTCCCGGTTGGCCGGGAACTTTTCTCAAATCTCGAAGAACAGCGGGATGATTGTCAAAGGACACGAACAACGAAAGAGTTGACCTAGAGTTATGTCTTAATCGATTTACGTTGTTTTAGGGGAATGGAATGGGACTACGCCTTATGGTAGAGAGGTTGAGCTTTGCATCCCTCTCGTTTCCCATTCTCCTTGAACCAAGTGCAGCGTAAATCCGCTTCGGACCTGGCGTTTCTGCGTAAAGTAGTTCGCTTGGGTCCGACGCTAGTTGCTGTTAGGAAATGACCAATCAGGAAAACCCTAATTCCGGTCGATCCTAAGTGGGAACGGCCAGAATACTTCCGCTACGTGGCAAACGCGGAAAGCCCTAGATTGCAAATCCCGTAACATTCCATGGGAGTGCCGGGCGGAGCTTTCTAGACATCCTTTCCGATGGACTACTAAATGTCCTGGATGATACTAGTGCACACGTTACACATAGGTTGGGTCTCTTTGAGACCGCCATTTGGCCAATCGCTCTTCTGAGACTGTCATGATTTGGGCTCCTAGTTCAGTCATTGCAACATGGTTTTCAAACCAACATTTCTCAAATTGACTTTGACCCTCCGATTGTCGCTTTAGTTACTCTATCTCTAAGAGATTTGGTTGGTAGAGCACATCATTGAATGTTACAGTTAAGCGTAGTTTGTTGGCTTCCTCGTCAGAGGTGACTCGCATGCGTTCATGCAGGAGCCTATCATAGTGCTCGTTAAGATGTTCTTGCTCTTCCCAGGATAGGGAAAATGGCAAGTATTCTCCAAGCTGCTCCTTAGGGAATGCGCCCATGTCTGTAAGGACGTAGACACGTGCGAACACCTTGAGCTTAGCATCCAACTCAGTTAAGCATTCTGTGACACTTCTATGTTCAACGAGGGCTTGCTCGGTTGCTATCTCATGCAAGGTTCTAGGAGTTTGCATAGGCTTTAGCATAGCTGGGGGCTCAGGCCTAAATGAGCAAGAGTGGTCAACGCTAGGATTTCTTATGCTCTTGGGGTTTCCATGTTTCTCCTAAGGCTTTGTTATTGCATCATGGTTCTTCTTGGATGTGACTGGTATAAATTTGTCACCTTGTCGTGACAGTGTTGTATCCACTCTTGATTGGTCAATGCGAGTTCTATTGTCGGTGGATTGAGTGTTGAGAGCAACCATTGATGGTAACGATTGCTTTGATTTTTCAAAGCACACGGATGTGTCTGAGATTTCACCGCTATTAGGAGAGACATCAATGGGTTCATTGGTGGATGGTCTCGATGCTTTATTCCTCAGCTCTTTGGCACTCTCGGTTTCAATCTTCTTGGGGTCTACAGCCACTTGCAACTGCCGTTGTTGTTTTCTTTTTTTTCTCTTCTTTTTCTTAGGCAATCGAGGTGTATTCCTTGAAGACTCGAGACCTTGAACTAGGTCAATCGTTGATGTGCTTGGCTGGGCCTCAACATTCTCTTTCTCTAGTGTGTCCTCATGGGGCATAGTCGTGGCCTGCTGAATAGCCTCGCTAGGTTGTGAGGGTACAACTACTTCTCTTTTTGGAGAGTCTAGCTCTTCAGCCAATTCTCTTCTGTTTAAATCCTCCAGCTTAGGCTTTAAGCACTTTGGAAGTGTTGGAGTTGTCAAGGATGTTGGTTACAACACCTCCTCCCCAAGTGAACTGCTAAGGACACATTCCACAAGGGGCATTGTCACGGCCAAGGGTTGTGACTGTTGTGATCCCTGATTGGAAGTAGTAGCGGCTAGTCCAGTGGGCTGGCTACTCTTGGTGGATTGCAGTGTCAAGTCCCTAGGGCGATCGAAAGTGGTCGTGTCTTTTGTTGCCCTTTGAGCATTCACCTATGTAGATCGAGCATGAGTTGATCTAGTCACATTAGGTTGCACAGGCATATCCTTGGGCCGAGAGCTACGGATGGTGTCATGTCCCACCTCTTGGACATTTGGAAACTTAGATGGAGATAGAGATTGGGATTGAGAAGCTACACTTGATGAATGTTGTTGTGATTCCTGTGTCCGTTTAGGAAAAGAGGGTGTAGGAGATCTAGGACTCTTAGGTGGACTTGGCACTAGTTGAAAGATTTGATCGAGGCTATTAGACGATTGTGCCATTTGCCTTGTTGAGCAATTAGCCTTCTCACAAGCAGCGTTGTGCCTCTGGTGCTCCTTATCCTCTTGGGGAATCAAAGGCTCCTTGGGCACTAGTGGCTTTCGTGTATCCTCAATGATTATATCTGATATCTGCTTGTCAAGCATGCTAGGCTGAGGATCTACCCACCGATTAGTCTCGTTTGGTTTCTTAACTTTGACCATGAGGGGCTCGGTTACTCCAATGTTTTTGACTCAAGACTTGGTCTTTCATTTAGATCTTCTCCTATGCTTCTTTGCTCTTGATACGAACTGGCCTTCAATCGGCAGAGGAGGTTTAGCAAGGGGTTTTGGCACCCAAATCCATCGGCTACCTGCGTAGTACCCTTGAGCACGTAGCAACACTTTGGATATCCATCGCGGCGTTGTGCTGACCCTCCATCAATACCTTCGTTTATAAGGCTTGGGCTTCTTTTGGGGTCTTCTATGATATTTGTAAGTCCAAAGCCCATCCTTGGCATTGTCTCCTAACCTCATTGTTTCAGACATGGCCTCACTCACTGGTTCTCGTTGTTCGACCTGTGCTTGTATCAACTCTTCCAACAAGTCCTTGCTCTCGTTAGTAGGCTTGACTGTTATGTCAGCACCTTCCTTGCCTTCCCCTCGAGGTTCGATGAGGTCACCCTTCCTAAAGGTTGTGACTATCCTCACTCCCGGTAGTGTCAAGTGTATCCTCTGTAATACATAGTCGGGCCTCACACTTGGTCGCCCTTTTGAAGGGTCTTCCTAGGAGGGTTTCCTTGCTGTAATTAGCACTATTTGGAGGAACATGAAATAGGATAGGCAAGCTTTCATTTTCAATTGTCACAAGGATTTTGCACTTTCCTATGAGTGCTTGTGCGTGTCCCCCGTAAGGGCTAAGAGTTGCATTAGTCAGTGTGAGCTCTGGTTGGCCTAGTAGGGTCCATGCTTCATAGGTCAATACATTAAAATCTGCTCCTTCATCAATCGGAGCATCGATAGTATGCTCTCTTTTCGCGGTGAGTTTGATCCTAAGATAAGCAAGTGGTACTATGTCTTCATCTTCTGGGTCTTGGCTTGTAAATTTAAGCCTTCTGACAAATGCCCTTGAGTCCCCAATTGCATGACCACATGTGGATTCTCCACTGGTGTCTTGGATCATCAGTGCAGTGCTATTCAAGGAGCATCTATCATCAGGACTGTCATATCTAGTCATCCTTGCTATTGTAGCTTGATGTTATTGATTTTCACTTTGACTAGACGTAGTCCGAATGTAACACGCATGTGTATTTGCAGTGTGGCCTTTTTGCCCTTGTTGGCTAGATTGGCCCATTGAGGTTCTAGGGTCTCTGTTTGTCTCTGTTCGGGTATGGGCTTTTGGTCGCTCTTTTGCAAGTGAGAATCCATGCTCGTGTAGAGCCATTACTACACCAGGGTCCAATTTAGAGGAGTTGTCACGATGCGCGTTTTCTCTCCAACATACTAGGGGAAGGTGCGGAAAGGGCAGAGCCTCCTCTACGGGGGTCCGAGGGGGGCAGTCCCCCCTGGCCTGCAGGGCCGTTACGGTAAATGCCATACGTGATTTGAAAGACCATTTATGGCCAAATTTTGAACTACTTGCTCTAAGTTTCAGCCCAGTGATCGATCTATGATATGGTTTCCGCTCTGTATGGTCTCTCGGTCAATTTCACTGTCTTCAAGTTAAAATTTGAAAAAATTTAAATTCGGCCCAACAAGTCTGAATTGCAGGGGCCGAGTGTCCGATTCGGCCTGTCCGAGGGCCGAGGGCCGAATGAGAAAGGGCCAAATGTAACTGGTCCGAATGTCAAATTCGGCCAGTCCGAGTCTAGTTGTCCGAGGGCCAAATCAGGTGGGTGAGTCCAGTGGGCCGAGGCTGAATTTCGATGTTGGTCCGAATGATCAATTCAGACAGGCCGAGCGGTGGGTGTCCGAGTTGAGTGGGCCGAGTCAAGTGGTCCGAGTGGTTGTGGGCCAAGGGCCGAATGGCAGAGCAGTCTCCCAGGGCCGATTTTGGGACTCAGCCTAGAATCGCCGTCACTCGGACACGCCGAGCGCGGTGTATTTTTTCGTCGAACTTCACGAAATTCACCGCACCGAGCGTTAGAGGCCTTTTCCCTGGTCAAGCAGCTCCAGATCCAACCTACTCATGTAGGGGAAGGTGTAGAATTACCTGGGCTTGCCCATAACTCCCGGATGGCCAAATCAAAGCGGATCTACGCGACGAAGCTTTCTCCCTCTCTCTTGCTCTCCTGAAACCCTGCAATGCATAATGTGGTCTTTCTTGCCACTCCTGGCCCCTTATCACCCTGCCCAAGCATGTACTCACCTTAGTCTTGCCTCCCTTACTAACATTTAACCCAAAATTTCATTTTTAGCCCTTCTTTTCCCTGTTTCAACCTGTTATACAGCAACAAAAAACCCTATTGTTTGCTCCAATGTTTTGCTCCTATCCTTTCTAAATGCAAGAAAAAATCATAAGGAAAATACCTACACTACTCCATCATACTTTTCCAAGTCCAAAATAACAAAAACCTACTTGTTAAGGAGATCGAATACCTCTTCAAACTCCCTTGCTTTCTACCTATCTAGCTCAAGCACTGGTTCGAGAAAAACCCTACTCCAATGCTCAATTCGAAGCACGCAAGCACTCAAGGCTTGAATCCGTTGGTCCCGGCAACGGAACCAAAATGTGGGAGCTTTCACTCAACCGCCAAGACCCACGGACCACTTATTGTTTCAAGTGTTCCAAGCTGAGCACTAATGGTAGCTACCTCTCACATAGCCGACGCGCCATCCATATCTACGAGTGTTGTGAGCTTACCTCCATGCCGATCGAGTTATCTCCTCTCCCACGCACTCTGGTAGCTCCACGATCCAAGTGCAAGCTTCAAGCAAGCTCCATCCTCAAGCTCCATGCTCCAAGCTCCATAGCCACGAGCAAGAGAAGAGAAGAGAAGAGAAGAGAAGAAGAGAGGGGAAGATGGAGAGCTTCTCCTCCCCGGTCCCCCACCCTCACGCACTCACTCCCTCATACTCTCACACTCCCTCTCTCAAGCACAAGCTCAAGTAAGCAAGAAGAAGAATAAGAAGAAGAAGAGGAGAGCCACTTTTGGCCACACACAAGAATGAGCTTCTCATTCACTTTTCAACTTTATATACAAAACCCTAAATCCCTTTTGGGCAATCATCCCCTTATCTCCTTTTTTACATGGCCGACCATGGCCTAGGCCCTTTTTCCCATTGTCCTCCTAGCTTCCTTCCTACCGCCCATCTACCTTTACAAATTGCACGGGTGAGAGCCCGGCCCTCCTTAAATTAAATCATGATGCGCTTGCACTCTTTTATAAAAGTATTGACTTGCGTTTTTCCTTGTACGCCTTTCTCCCTTATTTAGGACTTTTCTCCTTGTGCGCCTTTGTCTTCCGCTTCACTTTGCCTTAGCCTTTGTCTTTTGCTTTAGCTTTTCCAGATTTTCCACCTTGTTCGTCTTCTGGTTAATAATGTTCGTAGTGCCAGTAGTTGCTATTGGTTGCCACCTTGAAGATCATGTTGACGTTCATAATGAAGGATGAGAAGGACACGTCCATGAAGATGCTTCGACGAGTTCTATTTTCCTATGCGTAGTGGAGTTGTAAGAGGTAGTGAATGTAGCCTTGTAAATTTCATTAAATAAAATAACCCTTCTATTGATCACATGTGGTACACTTACATGTGCTGAGGTGCATGCCCGAGAGAGGAGATCGTGGAGCTCTTGGTGTGAAGAAAGGCTAGGAGTTGCTATTGGTTGCCACCTTGAAGAACATGTTGATGTTCATAGTGAAGGATGAGCAGGAAACCCCCATGAAGACGCTGCGATGAGTTTTATTTTCCTATGTGCAGTGAAGTTGTAAGAGGTAGTGATGATGATGCTCTTAGTTTGTGAACTGCGGGTGGAAAGCTTACTGTTCCTTGATGAAGCTATGAGTATGAAGGTGCAATCATGCTCGATGTTGGGATCATTGCTGTGTTTACGATCGCGATACATTGCCCGTGCATAGGAGTTATCCTCGTGTGAGAGTGATTAAGTTCATCAAAGAGAAGTTGTAATGTGGGCATGCATCCATACACCATGTACCATTGAGTGTTCGCCATACAATTTGTGGTGCTATACCCTATCTTTTGAGTTGCAAGATGTTTTAGGGTCGCATGTGTGTCTTGATGTCTATGCAGCACTGATCTTATCCTACATCTCTCTTTCTTTGAGGTGACTTGTGTCTTGCAGTGGGTTGGACTTCTTATTGATGTGCTTGTCTAAGGTAGTGTTTTGTTCTCGTTTCTCTTGTAGCTTCACATCGATTTTTGCCCTTCAACATCGAGAGAACGTTGCCGGTCGTGCTCTCTTGATGGCCATATTCTTGCTATTGCACTTGTTCATTGTGCTTGGTGTTTGGAAGTCTGCCAACTGCTCATGTCTAGTTCCAAGAATCGTTGAGCGTCAACGCAATATGGAGCATGCATAACTTTAACATCTTTCCGTTGTAAAACGTTATATGTCATGACGGGTATTACAAGGTACTCAACATCTCCTTAGAAATCTATATTAACAATTGTAAATACAATATTTTTTGGATATTTTAGCTCTACTATACACTTGTGAAGTTAAAAGGAGGGGGTCTTTTTCTGGGGTGTGCAAAGAGGGGGGGGGGGGGGGGGGGGATATATCATGGAAAGGAGATGTATTTGAAACCTTAATCTTTGGACATTTGCATTGGAAGGGGTGGCTAGGAAGTTAGGAGCGCTAACGTGACCTCATGTGTCCTCTGTGGGGCTGAAAAGTGAATCTTCTCTCTCTAGTTCATTTTGAAAATCCACATTAAGGCCTAAATTTAACGGATGCCAGGCTTGCTTCTAGCTATTGTGCCCGTCAAAACAAGCATAAGATCCTTGTGTGCGTCAAACAATACGTCTTCATAAAAAAGGTTGTCGATCAGATTTCATTGCCAACATACCTACTCATGTACAACATACTTAAAAGACAATACGCCTCAATGGCGGATCATGGAAGGTACTTCTACAAACTGAGTTGGCACATCAAAGTTCAACTTGCTAGCTGCAAACAAGCGTGCGGAATTATGTCTATTATTATCTGACTCGTCGCCTTTCAAGTTTGAGAGAGAGAGAGGTGCAAGCATACTAAATTTCTATGTAATTGTTATTCTGACTAACGCGTTGCCTTTGAACTCGGGTGCGAGATATTTCTTCAGCTGGTGACGTGCTAAATGGGTATGATTCTTGGCATGCGGCATTTGGGCGTTTGGTCTAGTGGTATGATTCTCGCTTCGGGTGCGAGAGGCCGCGAGTTCGATTCTCGCAACGCCCCCACACCCCCACCTCACCTTTTACTGCAGCAGAGGGGGGCTTTCTCTCATCCTCGACTGCTCGTCAAGTAGAAATCCATATAGCTATGCTTGTCAGCCTAACGAGAAACCTTGATAGCACCTTGTCCGGATGGTGTAGTCGGTTATCACGCTAGTCTCACACACTAGAGGTCTCCGGTTCGAGTCCGGGTTCGGACACACTCCCTTGATTTCAATGGCCGCGGCGCGCTCAGGGGGTTTTCGTTTTCTTCTCTTTTCTGCTCGCCCACACGAACACCCCTTCATTCGTGTGTGCAATTGTGTGCTCTCATTTCTCTTAGAAATAGAGAGGTACACTCAACAAGCGCTGTGACCTTCTCGAGACATCTTGGGTCGATATCGATATCCTTGTACGCCTTCAAAGCATCGTGCGCGCACTACAATCTACCGATAGAATAGAAAGTGCCATCCTTCTGTTGCGACCATTAAGTTGAGCCTTAAAGCCGATAAGCATCGTCACCCTTTCGTTCCTACACCCAACCATATATATATATATATATATATATATATATACGGAGTTGAAGAGTCGTGAATATTTGGAGTGATGGTTGCCCACCCCCTTACCGATTTTCGCAATTCAAACATATATTTAGCAAACATTATGCTTAGAATCATATGTCGATAAAAATATTCTTTACATGCAACTAATCTGGACTGAATTTCTCTATCATCCATGTGTCGTAAAGTTACAATAATGTAGCAAACAAAATCTAAGTAAGGAATCCCTAGTAGGAAAACAAAGAATTATTTAACTTTCCAGCAAATTGATACAGAGACGGCTCCATCCACATGTACCCTTTCGTAATGAAGCTTAGATTATGGCGATCTAGGCAGGTGGATAGGCGAAGAGCTTGAGGCTAGCTATACAAGAACTCTCGCTCTCACTCATTGAAAGATAGAATGGTAATGGCTTTGGAGAGATCTTCCTTTTATAGGCCATGAAGCTGGTTAGATCAACTTGTTTCACCAAGAATAAATCACTAAACGCTTCCCAAGAGAGGTTACCGTATGAAAGTACCGAACACCTTCCAAAATAGGATAGACAGTTACATTAAACTCGATTCCATATTGATATACAAATGGATTGCTCTACGAAAACTAATAAAAATTTTGGCTTGATTGCAAAGGATGTATGAAACCACGGACTTCACTCCTCCCTCCAAGTGTAAGCTCCTCCTCCGCTGCCTTGACACTTGTGACACGGGAGGTCTTCTTTGGCCCCCTTGGTGGGGTTGTATTGCTTGTGCAGTCTTTGGGGGGTTGCGTTGGTCCAAGGGGTTTACTACTGTGGCCCAAGAAGCACAAGAAGCTATTGCATGGGATGAGACCCTCAACGGTGAGCATCCCCCATAAGCCCTTTGCCATGGCCATGGTGTCCCCTTTTATCTCCATGCTCCTCATCTCCACTCTTACTGGACGGCATGTAGGTCTCGTCGTCACTGAAAGCATCCTCATCATCATCCTCCCCTAGTCTCTTCTCTTTGTACTTATAGGCAAAGTCTTCTTTCACTTTGTCAGGTTACCTTGGCCAATGTACTTTCTATTTAAAGGGTGAATGAGTTAAGGCATAGAGGGAGGACTTTATGTATGGAGGGGACAAAAATTAGGTAGAATCCTTGTATAACAACAATATAATAGTCCAAAATCTACCCTAAATCAGTAGCATACATGTATCCACAAGTATATGCGAGTCTTCTCCGTGTTTACTTCAATGCTTTTCTTGAATTTGTTTTCTTATGTGCTCTGTTATAACTTATTTCGAGTATAACTTCATCATATCAACTTAGAACGGGGTCATCTAGGTACTCACATTGAAGTAAATAGACTTGGTTGACAAGCCAACATGGACAAAATTATGAAAATTCTCTCATGATAGCTCAAAACACTACTTCTATTGTAAACACATCACCTTTTTATACTTTTCAGCTTGGAAGACTTGCACTACTCAAAATAAGTCCTTGCATATACCTAAATCTAGCCAAAGTCTCATTAAGCCATTAAAACTTAATATTAGATACTTGAACTATGTCAAAGACCAGTTCTGTCCCTAGAAGACCTTGTAAAGACTCCATGTATGTGCTTTTTTATAAATGGGTCTTTCCTATGGTTTCCTTCATTGAACTTGTAACCACATGATATCCACCCCATCTAAACCTGCACATCCTCTAATATGTGACACTTACTCTTCTGTAGGTTCGAGATCATCATCATCTTCCATAAGCTCTAAATCTTGTTCTTCTTCAATATCCTAGTTTGTCTCTTCATCTTCAGGCTTTGGCACTTCATATTCTTGTGGTTCCCTTCTCTTGAATATCTTGATTCTTTTACATGCAAAATTGGAATCCTAAGCTTTGGTTTGGATAGTTCACACAAAATATATGTAGTATTGTCAAAAACCTGCATCACAATGTATGGTCCAAACCACCTCTTGGATACCTTCCTGAGTGTACTATGTTGATTATCTAGACTATTGTCATATATTTACACCCAATCACCCTCTTCAATAGCCGTGGGTCTCAACCTGTGTCTCCTATGACAAATCTCTCTTTTTCCTTCAGTCTTGCCTCTTTTACTCTTTACACTGCAACTTCAATATCTTCTCATCTCCTCTTTAGTTGTCAAATCTTAAGAGCTAAGATCTCTTCTTTCGTCAAACCTCATTTCCCATACTCCATGTAGTGGTCACTATCTCTGTAGGCATCATTGGCTTTTGACCATCTATGAGGTCTATCGTCATATGACTTTGATAGCACTATGTGAGACGATCTACACATAAATCCAAATCCAATAACCATGGCCACTCGCTATCTCTTTCTTTGGAAGCCATCGCTAAGGACTTGCTCTCTCTCACTCTTTCCATTACCCTCTAGGTTATAAGATGAAGTCAATGCCAATTTTATATTAGGTCTTAAAAAGAACTCTCTGGCTTTTTCTACATCTAACTCTTCTTTGTTTGCAATCACTTTCCCCACTACACATCCATATATACAAAATACATATTCAAGAAGAAACTTATATACTACACTAGTAATCTTGGTCCTAATACTCTCTCTTCAACTTGGTTAGTTAGATCTTCTCTTGCAAGCACTATGTATCTCATTTGTCACCCCTATAGGCATAGTAACAAGGTTAACAACAACCCATTTATAATGCGTATATTGGCACTCTCATCAAGCAACACCATGGAGCCTATGGACCACCTATTGATTCAAGTGTTTCAACCAACCAAGCTATAGCTACCTCTCACATAGCCAATGTGCATCCTCTAATCAAATGTAGTGAGCTTACTATCCGATTGGTGCCCCAAGAGAGACACCAAGGAAAAGGGATTTCTACTGCAAGAAAATCTATCTTGTAAAATCAACCAGCTTTTGTTTCATTCTTTTGAGAACCACAACAAGGAAAAGAACAAATCTTCATGCAACATCATCGTAGATATCTCCCACGGATTTGATAGAATCAACCATAATCTTCAATATTTGCATAGAATCCATCAAAGCTTAACAAGAACACAAAAGAATACACCACTTTTGAATAGAAATAATCACATACGATTCATTTTCATTGTCTTCATAGTTTTCTCTCTCAGTCTCTCATAGAAAGATACATTGTTTTGCATAGAATCGGCTCTCTCTGACTCTTTCTTTATCTCTCAATCAATAGTACATCATCTCCTCTCTAGAATACTTAATAATCACTCATAATATTCCTTCTTAGGTTGTGGATGCCCCTTCCAAAAGGTGTATCTGATATGAAAGGTCACCATAGCCACTACAGTGACTCTTCAAAGCTCACTATTGTCACTTCACTCCAATCTTCTCTTGAGTCTTTAGCAGCTACTTCTTCCACTTCCTTGAGCTCTTTTGAACTTACATTCACCTCTTTCCAAGGCTAGAAAACTTTCCCAAAGTCACACATACATTCTATAGAACACTTACACAAGCATACACAACAAAACAGAACAGAGCAGGAACAGAGGCTCTACAAAAGCTCAGTAGAGGGTTACAGAAGGTCAACAAGAAACATCAGAACCTCATAACTTATACTAAAACCATTCCAAACTATCAAAAACTATTCAATAAGCTTTCAAAAGACCCCAACCTTCATCAATCATCAATCCATGCTTTGTATAGAAGAAAATCAAAACAAAACAGAAGCTAAGCAGAAGGTATCATAACCAATCAGAACCTCAACAAAACCTATTAGAATATCATAGAACCTCATATTTCTACTAAGAATCATCATGAGCTTCCAAAACATAATCAATATCATCCAAAACACTCTCAAACACTTTCAAAACAACTAATCATCACTCAAAATCCATCAAAAATCAACCATTCAGACCTCAAAAACAATAAAAATCTACCAAAAAATCTAGTCATTTTCAGCATTCAACATATTCCCACACTTAATAAGGAAGCGTCCTTGCGACCTAAAAAAGAGGTAATATAAGTTCATCAAGAGCTCAACTCGATCTTCTTTAGTATCTTCAATAATCCACCCAACCACAACCTCAACTTATCACCTATATCTAAGAAAGAATGCAACTAAAGGAAAACACCATTATCCAATAACACATCTTATAAACAATAGAAATTCATAATAAATTTGTAAATGATATAAAAGGTTCTTTAACTTTGTATAGTAGGCTTTCCATTCATCATCACCATCAGTTCAATAGTCGAAAAGAGATCTCTTGAACAAATCCAATATTCAACCACCACAAACTCATCACATAAAAATTAACACAGAACAAACACAAAATAACCATCTGAATGGCACCTCAAAAAATGAGATATATCATTAAGAAGCATAGAAGATATATCTAGGGGTATCAATGAAGATGATCCCTCTTGAAAGCTTGATGATTATGAAAACAATCCATGGATAAGGATCCATCTACAAAAGATTTTGGAGGATTCTGAAAGAATTGAATGCTTCACATTCTTTCTAGCAAAACAAGGTATTTGCTAGGTAGACAAAGGGCATGAAAATAAAGGATATCTAGTTGTTGGAAATCAATGCTCACATTGACATTCATACATAACTTTGGAATGGCCTTTTGATCGTTATGGGAATGCCTATGCATATATGCGAGGTACCAAGCAAAGTGGGATGTCAATCTCACTAAAGGGCTGGAGATTGTGAATATTATTTGGTAAAATGGAGATAATTTTAGTATGCTTGACTAGTAGTTGTCCAATCCCTTGGAATTAATGGCCAATTAATCTATAGTCCTATAAGATAATCAGTTGAGCTCCATCCTCTTCTTCTTGGAATCTGGTGATCAATTCCTTCATACCCACTAACCAACTGAGGGGGTTGAAAAATAGAAGTGTGAAAGGTGAGAAGGATCGAAGCTTGCACGCGAGCTATGGCGGGAGAGCAAGAGCAAGAAAGAGAGAGACAAGAAATGGGAACTCCAACAGTCACAATGTGTGACCGGGCCTTCCTTTATTTACTAGTCACTAAAATAAATGTAAAGAATAAAGTGACGTGACTGGCGCCCGCCACCTGCAGTGTGCAGTGGCGGGTATTGTCAGTGTAGTAATACACGGGGCGGCACGATAGAGGTGCCTTTACCCCAACAACCTCCCAGTTAAAGGCGAATCTGCCCCAGTGAGAGAGAAAAGAAAAGAAAAAAGAGTACAACTGTACATAGGTACAAGGGATGAGGAAAGGCAACATCTCATCCAACACCCATCAATCTCCTGAGGAAGGCAAAGCGCTCAGTAGTGAGGCTTTTCGTGAGCAGATCTGCAGGATTCTCGTCAGTGGAGATCTTGACAAGGTCAATAGACTTGTCCTCCACGACACCACGTATGAAGTGATACCTCACCTCAATATGTTTAGTCTTCGCATGGAAGACCGGATTCTTAGCCAACTGAATGGCACTCATAGAATCCGAATGCAATGTAGGTATAGCATCAATCCTAAGGTCAACAACTAGACGGCCTAGCCATATGGCCTCCTTGCAAGCCTCAGTGGCTGCAACATACTCGACCTCAGTAGTAGACAAAGTCATACACTTCTAAACCCTGGACATCCAAGAGACAACACCTCCAACATAAGTGAATACATAGCCAGAAGTGGACTTCCTACTATCTGCATGTCCTGCATAATCGGAGTTAGTGTACCCCACGACCCCTGTATATCTGTTGTGCCCTTCAGGTACCTCATGATACCCTTCACGGCATCCCAATGTTTCCTGCCAGGTGTAGCCATATAGCGTGCCACAACACCAATTGCAAAGGCAATATCTGGACGAGTGGCTATCATGGCATACATCAAACTGCCCACGACTGAAGCATAAGGAATCTGGGCCATCTCGGCCCTCTGCTCATCTGTTTGCGGACAATCGGCCTGTGATACCTTCACATAAGAAGGCAATGGATAGCCAATAGGCTTTACATCCTGCATGCGGAAGCGCTCAAGGACTTTATGAATATACTCGCTCTGTGTGACAAGTAGAGGAGTGCCTGATGCCTGTAGCGTCTAATGCGCATACCAAGTATGTGAGAGCCATGTCCCAAATCCTTCATCTCAAAGCTCTTCTTCAACTGAGATTTAAGATCATCTAGCTCATCATGAGCTTTCCCTGCTATCAGCATATCATCCACATAGAGTACCAAAATAAGCAACGAACCATCACGGGATTTCTTCCTGTAAAGACACGGATCCATAGCACTCGTGCTGTAGCCCTGTGACTACATAAAGGCATCAAACTTATGATACCATTCCCTAGGTGCCTGCTTCAAGCCATAAAGACTTTTCTTCAACTTGCACACTAGGTGCTCCCTGCCAGGTTCTGCAAAGCCCTTAAGCTGCTCCATATAGATCTCATCATGCAAGTCCCCATGTAAGAAAGCCATCTTGATATCCATCTGATATAGATCTAAGTCAAGCTGAGCAACCAAAGCCAAGACCAAGTGCAGGGTGGTCATCTTAACCACTGGAGAAAAGACCTCATCAAAGTCTACACCATGCTCCTGCTTAAAACCCTTTGCTACCAATCTAGCCTTGTATGCCGGCTTTGGGTGTCCAGGGGTACTTTTCAGCTTGTACACCCACTTGCATGGCAAAGCCTTTTTGCCCTTAGGAAAGGCAACCAAATCCCAAGTCTCATTTTTATGCAAGGAGTCAATCTCAGACTGCATAGCCCTCTCCCAGGAGTGACTGTCACCCCTACGCATAGCCTCATCATAAGTGAAAGGCTCTCCTGCATCTGTAACCAAAACATAATGCATAGAGGTCTGAAATCTATCAGGTGGACGTCTGTCTCTAGGCTCTGTTGCCTGCCCAGCTGCCTGTCCAACACCCTGACCATGAGCATCTGCTGCAGCTGTAGGCTGTCCAACTGGCTGTGTAGGAGCTCTAGGCTCCTCCTGAAAGATCACTCTGCGGATCTCAACCACCTTCTCAGGCTAACTGTGCATCTTGTCTTCATGGAAGACTACATCATGGCTGTGTACTATTTTTCGCGTTTGCGGATCCCATAGGCGATAGCCCATCTCTCCTGAATCACCATAACCAAGAAAGATGCATTTAATGCTCTTTGGATCCAACTTACTCCTCTTGTCCTTGGGCACATGACAAAATGCCTCACATCCAAAGACACAGAGATGCGCATAAGAGGGTGGCTTACCAGCCCAAACTTCCTCTGCAACCTGGAAATCCAATCCACTAGAAGGCGATCGGTTTATGACATGCACTGCTGTACTAACTGCCTCAACCCAAAAGCTCTGTGGTAGGCCTGCATGGCTAAGCATAGAGTGGACATGCTCCTGAATAGTCCTGTTCATGCGCTCAGCCAAACCATTCTGGGTAGGGGTGTAAGGGGCGGTCAACTAACGCTTAATACCCCTATCATCACAAAACTGCTCAAAAGCACGTGAGACACATTCTTCCCCATTGTTAGTCCTAAGGCATTTCAGTTTATACCCAGTCTGGTTCTCAACAAGAGCAAGCCGATGCTGAAAGACTGCCAAGATATCGGACTTTTGCTTTATGGGATAAGCCCACACTTTCCTAGAAAAATCATCAATGAAGGTAACAAAGTACTTCGCGCCACCCATAGACGTACACGGCATGGGCCCACAAACATTTGAATGCACCAAAGCCAAGGGCTCACTCATGCATGGCCTACCCGATTTCTTATGCGTAGACCTATTCTGCTTACCATAAAGACAATGATCACACGAGTCAAAACGTGCATAGTCCAAAGTGGAAGATACTACAAACCAGATAACATTTTCATTCCCTTCAAAGACATATGCCCCAAACGGGCATGCCAAAGTGATACATGTGGGATAGAACCCATTGCCAAAACATGGTCTACAGAAGACTCAAATACAACAAGAGGATAGAGGCTGCTAGCCTTGGCGCCTCTAGCGAGCACAAGTCTGCCTCTGGTAATCTTCTAGGCAGAATCTTCAAAATAGACATGAAACCCTGCATCATCCAACTGTCCTGCAGACATAAGATTGCGCGTAAGCGCAGGTACATGATGTACATCCCTGAGAAAAAATGAACTGCCAGTGGAAAATTGCAACTGAATATCTCCACAGCCCATAATATTAAGAGACCTGTCATCTCCAAGTCTGATTGATCTAGATACAGTATGGTAAGAGTGAAACCACTCATGGTAAGGCGTCACATGGAAGGACACACCTGAATCCAATAACCAGCACTATGCATACATACTAGGTATCTCAGTCAAGTGTAAGGCATCAGAAGAACTAGCTGCAAGTATGAACTCATCACCACCATCGGAATCCTCAGTCTACGTGAAATTAATTTTCTCAATCTTGATGCTGGACTTCGCAGGTACTATGCTGCGATCAGAGGACTTCTCCTGCACTTTCTCTTTCCCCTTATCCTTGTGCTTCTCATTGAGCAACTCATGACACTGTGGTCTGATATGGCCCTTTTTCCCACAATGATGACAAGTGATATTAGCGTTGTGCCCACACGACTTACTATGCGACTTTCCACGAGATTTAGACCGACCCTTCTGCGAGTCACAGCCATGGCCATGACCACGATCATTCCTGTCATTCTTGCCTCTAACTATCAAAGCATGTGAAACACGAGAGGCATCCAAGTTTTTGCGATTAACCTCTTCCTGCAGAAGAGCACTCTCAACATCATTCAGTTTCAGAGTAGCACTAGAGGCACATAGGGCAGTGCAGAATACATCTCATGACTCATTCAGAGTCCCAAGCAAGAAAAGAGGAGTTACTTCCTCTCCAAAGGTGATATCCTGCGAAGTTAGGTTCTTCAGTATAGCATGGAACTGGCTCAAGTGAGTAGACATAGTCGCATTATCCTTCACGCGCAGATCCATAAGCTGCTTCAACCACAGTACATCTGACTCACTAGACTTTTCTTATCATAAAGATTCTTGATCTTATTCCATAGATCCCATGCACTCTGTGCTTCCTCAAATACATTATAATGTACCTGTTTAGTGAGAGACAATACAATCGTGGACTTGCATAGCTCATCAAGTTCAAGCCAGTCGTCATTGTCCATAGTTTCAGGCTACTCCCCGCTCAACTGAAGTGGCTTAATCTGAGATTTCTGCACCAAGACCTGGCAAATTTGACTCTTCCAATAAGAGTAGTTGGTACCATCCAACTTGGTGATGTTAAATATGGCATTATCAGTCGAAGAGGATGCCATAATGCAGGCTGGAAATGCACAGACAATGTAAAACTGCTGGCTGTTTTACTACAGAAAATGCTCAAAATCCGCTGAAATGAGCTCCAAATGGCGAGAAAAGTGTGCCAAAAGATGCTGCCCACTTAGTACTAAGTGTGGTACACCAAATCATGATATTTTAGCATAAAAAATACTGCTTAGTCCACCAATAAATTCTTGCTGTAATAAATTTCAGAACTGCAATAATGAGAGCAAATTGTCCCAAAACTGGATCTAATGTCAACTAAATAATGCTAGGTCCAAAGCTAGCATAAAGAGGACAAAGCAAAGCCAAATGACAGTGAAAATACATGAGCATAACACCGAGAGATGTCAAATAGCATCTGCCAGTAAGAGGCACACCCCCAGACAATCTAGGCAAAATGTAGAACCAACTGCCAAAACCTGACACAAATAGGTGTCTGCTTAAAAGAAAGCGGATCCAAAACTGAGATTCAGCTCATAAGCATCCTGTGAACTAAGACATATACTCAATGCAACATCCAATTTTCAGAGTATAATCCCAAAGTCTCAATACATCTGTAACTGCTCAATGACATAGATTGCTCCAATACATGTAACTGCTCCAATAGCATGTAATCCCTGCTCAAGGTCAAGTAAGCATGCAAGATGCTCCCACTAGCACAAAAGGCATACAAACGAGTTAAGGGCTTAAGCAACCCAAGACAAAGTATCAGTGACAAGTGACCAAGTCAATGCATCATACGCATCCCAAGAGCATGACATACATGAAGCAACTAATGGAAGCAACCAACGAGCAATACATAATCCCAAAATAAGATATCTGTCAACTCAATGACATCCGATAGCAACCAAGTAAATGATCAAACTGAGTCGAAAATGCTCAAATACATCCAAGGCAAAGCTCCCAATGTCGGTAAAGCATAGACGAACCAAGCGGCATATATCACGAACCAAAGCATGTAATATATGAAGCCTAACTATCAAGCATAGACATGAGGCATAAGCGGTCCAAGAGCATGCCAAGTCGGTCCAAATGCCAGTGAATACTAACCAAGATGGAGCTTATGCGTAGCTCAAATACATTCCATAGATTCAAACATGAGCTCAAAGTCGTCCCCAAATGTTAGATACATGATGGCAAATCCCAAAGCATACATCCGGTACCAATAGGTAAGTGACAAAGCATCCAAAGTACCTTCAGCCCACTATTATTACAGCCAAGTTTGACTGCCAAAATTGAGAAATTTCAGCCAATATTTCAGGCCAAAATCATGGCATAATCATGTGCATACATTCCCAAGGCACTAGGCATCATGTAGGCCACATACGGGCATCAAACAAGGTAATCAGAGTAGAGTATAAGCATCAAATGCCAATGCCAAGTGTGGCTGCCCTGTTTCCAGCACTGTATAACAGTAAATGACAGTCCCAAATCAGCCAATATTTCAGGCCAAAATCACAGCATAATCATGTGTATACATTCCCAAGGCATTCGAGCATCAAGTAGACCGCATACATGCATCAAATAGCACAACCGGAATGGAGTGTAAGCAACAAATGCTAATGTCAATGGTGCTGCCTTGTTTTCAGCCTGTTATGACAGTTTATGACAGTCCCAAATCTGAAGAAATCAGCCCCGAATGATCAAGACCAATGCCCAAAGCTTGAATGACATCAAACATGAAGTCTAATAGCCCTCTTGATCAAGGTAGAGAGCAAGAAGCAATGGCCAAGTGTGGAGCTGAAGTAGACGAGTGCTAACAGCCTAGAAAAAATGGCTCAATCCTCTTTGAGCCTTGATAAGTGTAAGGCACAATATGAGAGGAATAAGCTTCAAGGGTTTGAAGCCGTGGCTACCCTTGTTGTTTGCAACCTGTAGATTGAAATAAAACCCTGAAAGAATGATCAAATACCTCAGTACCAATGCCTTGAAGGTGCCTCAATAGGCCGGGAAGGTGCTCGGGAAGCCAGGGAGTGACGAGAGCTCGGGGAGATCGGATATGGGTGCCCGGATGGAGATCCAATGCGTGAAGGGAGTCGATGCGAAGGTAGAGAAGCACCGAGTCGAGCTCGAGCAAGAGGAAGCCAAGATCTGATACCAGTTGAAAGGTGAGAATGATCGAAGCTTGCACGCGAGCTATGGCGGGAGAGCAAGAGCAAGAAAGAGAGAGACAAGAAATGGGAACTCCAACAGTCACAATGTGTGATCGGGCCTTCCTTTATTTACTAGTCACTAAAATGAATGTAAAGAATAAAGTGGCGTGACGGGCACCCGCCACCTACGGTGTGCAGTGGTGGGTACTGTCAGTGTAGTAATACACGAGGCGGCACAGTGGAGGCGCCTTTACCCCAACAAAGTGGTAGGAGATGGAAGAGGAATGGGTGAAAGAGGATGAAGAGATGGGTAGGAAAAATAATAAAATGAGGAAGAAGCTAAAGAAGGATTAGCTGAGAATTTAGGAAAATCAGTTAAGAAAGGTGTTGATTGATAAGCAGGAAAGGTAGAACGAATATGGATAGATGGGGAAGGACAAGGTGGAGAAGGGGAAAATACTCGATCTTCAATGAAAGAACAATAGGTAAAGATTGGAATTTGAGGTGCACCTTGAGATTGGAAAAGGAGAGGTAAGATGGCGGCTGAGTTGGATTGATAAAGGGAAAAATAAGCATCATAGCGATGAGGCAGTTGCTGATAATAAAATAAGCTAGGAATGGAGAGACCTAAATCAGATCGTCAATAGTAGGCATCAAAGAAGGATGAATCAAATGGATGGTTCTTAGAAAGATAAGCTAAAAGATACTCCCTTAGTTGGTTAGTGTTTTGCAAATGAGTAGAGGCTTTATTATGTCATTGGTTCAGGACTACAGAATCAATCATCGTATGCCATAAAGTGTTAAGGCAAGCAACCACTTTAGAAGAATAGCCCTAGAACATTTCATCTATCCTCAACTCCAAATGTTTAACATATAAGGAAGCTTGTAAGACCACATCCCCTACATACCAAGCCAGATCTTCATCATCGGGAATCAACAGATAACCTCGTAGATACATATAAGATAGCAACATGGTATTCGAAGTCATAGAATCGTCAAAGACCATACGGACTACTTGTGCCAGCAAATCAGATGACCATGCTCCACTCCAACCATCCTCTAGAAGAGGTAGATCCATAGTTGAGAGCTTAATATAGAAGGCCAACTTCTGCAACTGATAGTGGACAAAAAAGGAATGGTCGAGAGGAATATACTCCTAAAATTGCTCAAATAAAGACCATAATAAGTCCATCCGGGACTACAATCCTTTCACTTTAGCTTGAAACAACGAACATAACGTGGCCTGTCATTGGAGAACTACCAAGTCTGCAGGGGTCAAATAAAAAATAGGTTGCTCAGGACTCAGTCTAGAAGAACGTGACTGGACCAATTGCTCGTTAAGTCGCTGAATTTGGATTCTACTATGTTCTAAGGTGGTATTTGCTATCTGAAGCTTCTCTGTTTGGGTGGCTAGCAGAGCCTGAAGTTCTTGAGATTCCTTCAAACAATCTATCTCGTTCCTCAGTCAAATTAACTACTTGGGTTTCAAGAGTATCAGCTAGTTGAGTGTGCGAACTAGAAATGTCCATTTTCTGAGCGTCCATGATCTTAGTCTGGTGCTCCATTTGGGTATAAAGATCGGAAAAACGTTCATGAGCAAAAGCTAGCTCTGCAGTTGCTTTGGTCAACTCCTCTTTGGTTTGTTGGACTTCATCATAGCAAGAGGAATAGAGCTGCTGGATGCATGCATTCACTGATAGCTCAATAGAACGCTGAACATCTTGGCATAGGAAGGGAATTGCATGTCTAGGGACCAAATGTTGTACTGAAGGGATGGAAATCTCTAGAGTACCCTCACGATGTGCTTTGAAAAGATTCAGTGTTGTGAGGAAAGCTGGTAGGTGACTACTAGACTGATCAGGAATGAAGACTGGAGGAGGAGCTGGGGTTGATTCAACCACTCGTTTTAAGCGTTTCCTCTGAACTACCACAAGAGGGATAGGATCAATATCCTTAATGACAACATCAGAGTGTTGAGTAGGGGGAGGAGCTTCTGGTGGATCAACTATAGAAACTTCCTTCGAAGGGGCGACATATGCAAAAATGACAGAAAGGTAGGAACCAAATGTAACATTAGTTACATTACCCCTTGTGGCTTTGACAAAGTGTTGATCCATTTTTGACCTAAGATAGGAACTCCAATAAATTGTTATACCTTTCAAAATCATTCTAGAAGCTGCAATTAACTCCTTTGAAAGGTAATTGGATGGTGTCTTGGCAAGCATAAACCTGTCATGAAGGAACTGGCATAGTTGCATCCACATAGGATTGGAGATCATGGAGACACTGATGCCAGAAGTGGTAAGAATCTTCTTGGGATCCAAGACATCCTGTGTCTGCTTCTACAACAATTTAAGGATATCCTAATTTGAAAACAGTTGGAGAGTAGTAGGAAAAGAGTCTTTCCGATATGATAAAGACAAAGCCTTGTCCAAACTTTTAGGCAGCAATTGGACAACTGTTTCTCTGATAGTACCATACCTCTTACTATAAGAGGCTAGAAACTGATCACGCGTATCAGTATTCTCTAGAATGAGAGTGTGATGAACTTGACTAAGCCTACTTTGCCAATAAGTTCGGACTCTAGTAATAAAGAATAATCGTGAGATACCAAGGGGACGTATTGGAATGGAGGAGGAGCTTGAGGCACCATTCAGATAGATTACACACACATACACATAGACAATCACAGTGAATGCCTACAAAACAAAAGAATAACCAAAAATAAGAGATCGACCACAATAAGCACACATAGACGTGACTGACCAACTAACCACCCCAACAATCCACATCCTAGAAATAATTCGGCATGACCTCTATACATATGCGACCGAAAGCTTCATGCTATGCAAGACATACAAACACCCTGAATTCTCGTATTAGGCAAAAAAGAAAACTACAGACCGTATCGGTAATCGTATCATAGAAACCAAACCATGATACAATAACTGCCCACTCATAACATAACCAAAACTTCGATAAGCAATTACAACACGAAAGATTGCATGTGTCCATCCCACGAAGCACTTTTATTGAAAAGGGGAATAAGTGCACTGAGGGGAATCAATTTTAATGAATGGTTTGTTTTAATAAAGTAGTTAAAAATGGATGAAATTTTATTAGGTATTAAACCTTAATAAGAAAACGACAGTTCCTTCTTAAAATATGAATTACAAATTATTAGGGTGAAGTGATGCTTAAACAAAACCTGGACTCTAATTTCCAGATTGAGGTATCTAAATGCAAATTCATTAATTAAAAATTAAGTGTGTGTTTAGCACTTTTTGTGCAGTGCGTGCACTTGTGATGGCGGGTCCATTTTTAATAAACTTAGATGTGTGTTTATTTTATTTTATTAGAAAAACGTGTATTTGGCGTGAGCGCGCGTGCAAAAGTGGTTGATTAAAGTTCATTTTAACAACTAACCGTAGTTATGGGGTGACAAAAAATAAATAAAGTAGGAAAAAAAAATAAAATAAATACATGGTAGGGGTGTGCATGCAAGAAACTGAGGGCGCATGGATGGGTCCCAAGATGCAATGAGTCCAACAAAAAAGTAAAAGCCACTAGAAAAAAAAATGGAACACCTTATTTTACAAAAAGAAAATATCAAGGCAAGATTAATGGGGTCATATTTGGTTTAGTTAATTCTGATTATTATTTTTGTTTTTTGTTTTTTTAGGTTTATTAGATTTTTAAGTTTTTAAGAAATTTAATAACAAGATTTTGGCAATCAACCCTGAGTGAAAATTAAATCGTTTAGTTTCAACAATGTGTCTCTATTTTTTAGCATTTTTTAGTTTATTGTTTTGAATGTAAAATAAAATTTCGATGAATTTAGGTAAAGATTTAATATTTTGGCCTTAAAATAATATTTTATCAATTGGATATAACATTTTCAACATATGGAACATGCCAAAAATATAAAAATGAGTTTGCAATTTTTTTTGATTTTTTTGGAACTATTTTTGATTTGTATGGATTTTTAATGAGTTTTATTCAAATTTTAATGAATTTTAGAAGGATTTTGAATATTTTTAATTTTTGCAATTATGACAAGAAAATAATCCACAAAACTTTACAATTTATTATAGAAATTTCTAGCTATTTTTTGGTTTTTTATTGGATTTATATGATTTTTTAGAGTGTTTTTAAATATTTGTAAATATTTTTAGGTATTTTTCGCGGGTTTTTGGATAATAAAATTAAAGAGGTACCCAGACTGTGTGTGAACAACTGCGACTTCGCACACCCACAAACGATTCTGACATGTGTCCTCGCGCATGAACTCTTGCGAAGACGACGGCCACACCGACCACACACGAAAAACCACGTGGACGGTCGCACAAAGCCACACACGCAAACACCAGACGTACTCTTGCGTGATGCCACGCGAACGGAGGGCGGGTTAAAGAAAAAAGGAAATTGGAAGAGAGGGGAACATGCGGGGGAAAGGGGGACTAAGAGGGGTTGGGGTGAGGGGGTGGGAAGGGGGGCTTAATGGGGAGGGTAGGGGGACGGATTTAGTTAGATGGGGAGGGGGGGGTTTGGGTTTAGTGGGGTGGGGTTGGGTTTAGCTGGGGGGTTAAGGCTAGTTGGGTGGGGGTTAGGCTAGGTGGTTAAGGGGGTAGGTTGAAATGGGTTTAGGGGAGGGGGACGGGCGGGTAGGGGGTGGGTAGTGGGTAGGGCAGGGGGGTAGGGGGAGGAGGGTTGGCGGGATTGCAGGTGGGGACGCGGGAAGGCGGCGCCACGGGCGGCGATGATGATGGGTACATGCCATGGGGTAGCGAGCGGCAGCGAGGAGGACAGCGGTGATGACGGGCACATGCCGAGGGGCAACGAGTGACACAACGGCGATGACGGCAGGACAGACCAAGGGGCGGCGGGCGACACAACGGCAGCAGTGGCGTGGAATGCGGCGGCAGCCGAGAGGAGAGGAGGGCGAGTGGAGAAGAAGGAGAAGAAAGAAGAGGAGGAGGAGAAGGGGGAAGGAGAAGGATGGAAGAGGAGGAGGGGGGAGGAGGAGGAGGGAAGAGGAGGAGGAGGGGGAGGAGGAGGAGATGGTAGGAGGAAGAAGAAGGGGAGATGGCGGGAGGAGGAAGAAAGCGTAGTGGAGAGAGAGAGAGAGAGAGAGAGAGAGAGAGAGAGAGATCGTGGAGAGAGAAGAAAGAAGAGAAGAGAGAAGAGGGAGGAAGGAGGGGAGGAAAACCGTAGGGGAGGGGGTAAAAATTTTAAATTAAAAAATTAAAAAAATAATAAGAAAAATCAAATCAAGGGAGCCCCCCTCGTCCCGCACATAAGCGCAGGGCAAGGGTAACAAAATTTACGTTAGCAAGATCAGACGGGGCCAACATGACAATTGGAAAATCGTGGACGCCACGGGGACATCGTGTGGGATGTGAAAGAAACATCAAGCGTGTTCACGGGCAAGGCGAGGCGCACGGGAACTCGACAAAACAAATAAAATTTAATAACCTACAAACCATGCATTAGAACGAAATTCTGTAAAAAAGGAAAAATGTGCCGGGCGACAAGGGAAAGATGAAGGAAAAGTGCAATAGTGTCCAAGGTGAAATGAGGGTGTTCACATGGGAAAAATGTGAATGCCATTCTAGATAAGCCCCATTCACATGGAAAAAATCCAAAAATCGTACTTGAAAAGGAATTCAGAAATTAATATTGAATGATCCGTGCATCGTAATGGAGGGCAGTCAAAAGGAAAAATGTCAAGACATAGATGATCTTCAAGGGTATCACATTAGAACTCAGTGGGGATGGGGTTAGGAGGCATTCACATGGAAAAAACAATAAAATAGAGCTAAAAAATACCAATAAAAATTAATAACAAAAAATCCAAAGGTCAAAACAGGATGAAAGAAAAAGGAGAAATGGACAGAAAAGGTGGTCAGTGAGAATTGATATCCGAGGAGAATAGGGCAGGTTCATATGGAAAATGGGAAAAATACGCACGAAAAAGACACAAAACCTGCAAAAATTAATAATTGATTAACCGAGCATTGGAATGATAGGGTATAAAAAGAAAAAATATAATGTGGTAGATGTAGAATAGGATTGTCACATCAGATCAACATTCTGAAACAATAAAGGAGCGTTCACATGGAAAAATGCCCAATTGGTGGGAATTTCTTCAAAAATTAATAACTTCCAATCCATTACACAGAATAGGGGATGATAAACATGAGAAAGGTACAATTTAAAGGAATAAATATGGTCGTAAGATTGGATTTGGATTTGGGTGAACGTAGGGGGTGTTCACACGAAAAATGACCAAAATACTAATTAAAAAGAAATAACCATGCGAATCGCCTCTAGGAAAGGTAGACAAGGGCTGGTGGGTGGGCATAGGGCCCATGAAGGTAACGTGAAGATATGGGATAGATGTAGAGTCAGTGAATCACAAATACAAGATGTATGCTCGCGGTAGACGCGTAGGGACGCGTCCCCACACTTAAAACCTTAATGGGTAGGGGTGAATGACGTAGCATGAACACAAGAATTTTCACCGGATTGGACTTTAATGTCCCTACACTTAAAAAATTTACCATCACATGCAAACATAAGGTGTAGGGTTAGAAAAACTTTTCCCGTTTTGCCGAGAGTTGCGGTTGACTGTTGACGTCGTGTCTTGTATCGCAATCGGTTGCAGGAGGTACCCAGATGTCTTCACAGCATACGTCCAGCATGGCAGAGACCATGCACCGGCACCCAGGGAGGTGGCTTTGCTGATGAAGGTGTAGGAAATCTGATGATAACGAAGAAGGTTGCACTCAGTACACAATCACTCAAATGGAAAAGGAGGAACAACCGTTCGCCCCATAACTCACATCGCTTGGGTGAATAATGAAGGAAACCTACATCGCACATCCAGTTTAGAAATCAACAAGGGAAATGGGATAGAAGAAACATGCTAGGGTGCACAATTGATGGTGCATTCATGCATCCAACCACGTCTGGCATAGGTGCAAGTAGGAAGGCCAAGGAGCCTTGTTGTGTAGTGTACAGAAGAGGATGATGTGTCCTGTGGTGATAGCAGAGACCAATCCCATGGGTGCATAGGGAAACAGCCCATCCTGTTAGGTATAAAAGCTTGCATCACTCAAGGGGTGGTCGATGAAGATTGCTTTGTCTATTATTGTCATCAAGGTGTTGAAAATGAGGCGTACCCAGGGAGGTAGCCAACACGGCTAGTACTTCGATTGGATTGGAAAAGAGATCATTTGTTGAAGGGGTCAGATAAACTAATGAAGTGGCAGAGACAACGCAACAAGGGAGGTGGCTTGAAATGGTCTTTGAGGAAGTTCTGTTGGTGCATCAACTATCTTGAATTGTGGGATGTTGCCACCTTTTCCACAGCCAGCTTTCCGCCCAAGGGTATTTACCACCTTTCGTGGAATAAGGCCTGCTATGACATGGAATTGCTTCCTTTTCTCCCAATAGTAATTTGTTTGTTTGTTTTCTTTATTTGTTTGTTTGTTTGGTTTTTTCCATTTTCTTGTTTTTTTTTCCTTTTCTACTCCCGAGGGTGTTTCCACCTTTTCTCGAAGAATAGGTTGGCATGACAGGGACCGAAGTCCTTTTCTCCCATGACCGATAGATCTTTTTTTTTTTTGTTTTCTTTAAATAAAGAGAATGGTAGAAAGACCATGTGTTAGGACCATCCTCACAACCATTGCTGGATCAGACGTGAGGAGAATAGAGGAAGGATGGGAGGTGTCCAGAAGGGGCTAGTAGAAGGATGCCACCGTATAAATAAGAGCGTAATGGTTATCAGTAGCACAAGGAGAAGGGCAGTGCGACTCCCAAAAGGGAAAGGGTGGACCGACTATGATTTTCAAGATCCCCAGGGAGGGAAGTACTTCAGGCGATAGCCATTGATCAGAAAGGGATCCTTAGAGGCATCAACTGTCTGGACTTGGACAGAGCCATTCGGATTGATGGAAAGTATCTTATAAGGACCCATCCATCGTTGTTGAAGCTTTCTTAGAAACTTGCCAAATCAGGAATCATAAGCGAGAACTAAGTTACATTCCTTGAACTCCTGCTTGATGAAGCTGTCATGATAGACCTTTCTACAAGCTTGTGTGGCTTCCATGCACTGTAGGGCCATCTTGCGGATCTCATCAAGACACTCCAAGTGCAAAAGACGGCATTGCACGGACTCAATATCTCCCAAGCGTTCATCAATGGCCACGCACATAGAGGGTAGCTCGAGTTCAACAAGAAAGACGGCTTCTGTTCCATACACCAATAGGAAGGGAGTTTGTCTTGTAGCTGCCTTATGGGAGGTTTTGTACACCAAGAGGGCCTGTGTAAGTTGATCATCCCAAACACGGTGATGTATGGCAATCGTCCTTGTTAGGATTGAGTAGAGGATGCGATTGGTGACTTCACCTTGGCCATTGGCTCTTGGGTAATAGGGAAGGGACTTGCGATGGCGGATCTTATAAAGTTCTATAAACTCTTCCATAACCTTGTTAAGGAAGTGTGTATCTCTGTCACTGACAAGTTCTAGGGGACTGTCAAAACGTGTGATGATGTTCTCGTACAGGAACAAGGCCACACTATTACCACCGTCCCGCTTCAGAGCTTTAGCTTCACACCACTTTGTTACGTAGTCTGTACAAACCAAGTTGTATCCATTCTGCTTCCATCTAGTTGGTGGATCAATGGGGCCCACGAAATCAATCCCCCACATCTCAAATGGATTTAAGGAAAGAATGGGTTGCAAGGGTATGACACTGGATTTGGTAGGCTTTTCCATTCTCTAACAAGCATCACATTGTTTGCAGTAATCATAAGCATCCTTATGGAGGGTTAGCTACCAATATCCTACAAGTAGGGCCTTTCTGGGTGTCACTTCTCCTACAAAGTGTCCACCACATGGCTTGTCATGGCATGTCGATTTCTTCTCCTGCAACACATCTTTGTAAGACTTCGTCCTTGCCTTTCTTGTATAGAGAGTGCCACCTAGCAGGGTGTAGGGGGAGGATTCCAACAGAAGCTTCTTTTTCTCATGGATCGAGATGCCAGGGGGATATTGTTGGGTTGCTACCAGGAGGTTGGCTATGTCTGCATACCATGGGGTAATTGTTTCGACTAGAAACAATGAAGCATCAGGAAGGTCTAGATCATCTTGCTCTTCTTCATCATCACTTTGAGGGATTCACAAAAGGTGATCAGCCAGGACATGAGAGCGATTGGGTTTGGTAACCACTTCAAAGTCAAACTCTTGAAACAAAAGGAGCCATCTCATCATTCTTCCCTTCACATTGGCCTTGTTCATAAAAAATGAAAGGG
This sequence comes from Lygodium microphyllum, assembly GCF_053477565.2. Taxonomy (NCBI): domain Eukaryota; kingdom Viridiplantae; phylum Streptophyta; class Polypodiopsida; order Schizaeales; family Lygodiaceae; genus Lygodium; species Lygodium microphyllum. The sequence goes on from NC_141135.1 coordinate 178,995,090, forward strand.
CTTCATGGTCCACGTAGAATTTGAAATGCATTGAAGTAGATAATGTTAGAACTTCTCCAAAGCAAACACCATTGCTAAACACTCAAGCTCTGTCACTGTGTAGTTCCGCTCTTTGTCGCTTACTTTTTGACTTGCATAATAGATTGGTTGATCTAATTTAGAGGGGCCCGTTTGGCATAAGACTGCACCTAGGCCTTCAACTAATGCATCAGTGTGAACATGGAACTCCTTCGTCCAATCAGGAGGCTCCAGGATGGGCGCTTCAATCAAATACTACTTCAGGATATTAAATGCCTAGTCACAATCAGTGATCCATTAAACTCGGCATCTTTTCTTTGGAGTTTATGCAAAGAAGTTGCCTTCATTGCAAAATGTGCAATGAACCTTGTGTAATTGCCCACATGGCCAAGAAATCCCCTCAATTGCTTAAGGTTAGTTGGGGCTGTTAAGGCAGCAATCTTCTCAATCTTAGTAGGATTTATTGCTATCCCTTGTGCAGAGAAAATATGGCCCAAAAGAACTGATGAGACGCCAAAAACACATTTTTCGGGGTTGAAGAAATCCCATACTCTTGACATCTGTCAAAACATTGCTCTAGGTGTCCCCAATGCTCACGGATTAGGCTATAGACATAGAAGTCATTGAGATAAACCTCAATGAAATCATGTAGATGGTTCTGAAAGGCAGCCATCATCACTCATTGGAAGGTAGCAAGAGCATTACTACAGAGCCCTGTTGTGAAGGTTATTTTGGATTGGTCCTTTTCTGTGATTTGGACTTGGTTGTATCTGTTGAATCCATCCAAGAGGGAATAGAGCTCATGGCCTACCACTGTGTCCAAAAATTGGTCTATGAAAGGGATAGGAAAATGATTCTTCTTTGTCTTGGAGCTCAACTTTCGAAAGTCCACACATATTCAAAGTTTTCCATTCTTCTTGGGTACTACCACAATGGGCGAAACCCATTCACTGTTAGCCAAGGGATAAATAAACTCAGCTTTAAGGAGCTTCAATAATTTAGCCTTCACCAGAGTAGAATAATTGGGATTCATACCCCTCTATCTTTGCCTCATAGGTTTGGCATCAACCTCTAGATTGATGTGGTGTTGGCATACTGTGGGATCAATCCCCTTGAGATCTTTATACGACCATGAAAACACATCTAAGTTCTCCTTTAGTAGGTCTCCCAAGACCACTAGTTCTTCTTCTAGAAGGTTTAGGCCCACTTTCAGGTGATGTTCAGTACCATCAACATCCAGGGATGTCAATTGCCTTTCACCTTCCATTTCACGGAAAAATGTCCCACACAGACTCCTTCAAGGGAGTGGTCTCATCTTTTGATGATGCACTGGAACTATTGTTGTCTTTTAATGGAGGCTAAGCTCACTCTTTGGGAGGCTAAAATGGTATCATTAAGGTTTTGAGTTCGGGTTGAGTTGAGTTACTTCTTGGCTCAAGAAATCTTCTTCTGAAGATGCATCCAAGAATGTCACATAAAATGAACTTCTTACGTTCTGTTTGAGCTGCAGGGCCAAGGGTTGTTGGTAGGGTGCATCGTCATCATCTTCTTTAAGGAAGGCTAACTTTGGATGACAAGAGCCACTTCTAAAGGAATGGCTATTCTTCTTAATCTATTTCTTATAAAGGCTTCGCGTATGATATGATTCATGGATTAGTCCAAAAGGTACCATAATCATTCTGTCAAATAGAAAGGGATCTTCTGCTTCTCATGCTTCAGGAACGTTAGAAACGTCTTCCCCATCTCTGCCTTCTGTGAGTAGGATAGATCCTTCTAGCTTGCTTTCATAATCTTCATCTATACAAGAACAAGCCCTCTATTATGTCTTCTGCTTCTGCTTCTGCTTTTGCTTCTATCTTTGTTTTTGTCTCTACCTCTGACTATGTCTCTAACTCTGTGAGATTGACATGTAACAGGGATAACAATACATCTATGTTTCTATTTTGCTTTTAGAGGTGACTTTAGAAGTCAATTCGAATTTAGACAGGAGGTATTCTCCCATGTCAAGAATTGCCTGGTGGGGGGATTTGCTCAAGATGCTGCGCCGAATACACACAGAATGCACAAGGAGAAGCTCACTCAAGAGACAATAAGAGAGATGGAGGCCAAAACGTTTTCTTGCTGGTTTCTTCTTCTTCTTCCACACACTTTACAATGTGCACAAAGTATAGATAAGATACAACATAAAGGAAAGTGGCCTACTAAGTCAAACAATGCATAATCGACTACACTAGTCGACTAGCGCTATAACTATGCCAGCTGTAAATAGGTGTAATAACCTGAATATAATAAGTAATTAGTCAGTGGCTATGTGAGTCATAATGACCATGGACGTGCTAAGTGTAGATGTGTGGATCCATCTAACGAGGCGGTCCATCATCAATGTTCGCATGTGTTGAGCTTGTCATCTCAACACTCCCCCTCAAGCTCAACTGCATCTCTGCAACTCCAAGTAAGCTTCGAAACTTTTGAAGCTTGTCTGTACCTAATGCCTTTGTGAAGATGTCAACTATTTGATCCTGTGTGCTAACATACACCAAGTCAATCTCACCTGCTAGTACCTTCTCTCTCATAAAGTGGTAGTGTACCTCAATATGTTTTGTCCTGGCATGGAACATAGGGTTCCTAGCCAATTGTATACTGCTCATGTTGTCACAATAAATGACAACTGGACCTTCGACTTGCACATCTAAATCAGCCAATAACTTTTGCAGCCATACTACCTCACATGCTGCAACATCAACACCTCTATACTTAGTCTCTGTACTCGACAAAGCAACCGTAGATTGCTTTTTGTTGCTCCAAGTAACTACTGCACTACCAAGAGAGAACATGTATCCACTGGTAGATCTTCTATCAGATATACTACCAGCCCAATCTGCATCTATGTATCCAAACACCTGTACATCTGTACCTACCTCATAGAAAAGTCCATAATGTAATGTGGACTTCACATATCTCAATATGCGTCTGACTACATCCAAATGTGGCTTTCTAGGTACTTGCATAAACTGACTCACAAGACCAACAACGTAGCTCAAGTCTGGCCTTGTAATGGTCATGTAGATCAAACTCCCCACTATCCTCCTGAACATGGTAGGGTCTTCTATCTCATCCCCAAAATCAGCACTCAACTTTACATTCTGCTTCAACGGGACTGAAAGTGGTTTGCATGCTGTCATACCATACTTGGACAACATATCCGAGCCATACTGTCTTTGGGACAGGCATATACCATCATCACATCTAATCACCTCAATGCCAAGGAAGTACCTTAGCTCACCTAAATTCTTTATCTCAAACTTCTTCTTCAAAAAGTCCTTGACTTCAGCAATCCCACTATCACTATCATATGTAATAATCAAGTCATCCACATAGATGACTATGATGACCAAACTTGCATCTCCCTTTCTCACATAAAGTGAGTGATCAGCATCAAAACCATAAAAGCCAATATTGACAAGATACTCTCTGATCTTGTCAGACCATGCTCTAGGTGCTTGCTTGAGCCCATAGAGCGCATTCTTTAACCTGCACACATATGTGGGATGCTCTAAATCTTCATAACTTGCAGGTTGATCCATATACACTTCTTCCTGCAAATCACCATGCAAGAAGGCATTCTTCACATCCATTTGTTGCAACCTCAAACCTTTGGCTGCTCCAAAGCAATCACACATCTGACAGTTGCCATCCTAGCAACTGGACTGAAGGTTTCTTCATAATCTATGCCATATGTCTGGCATAGCCTTTTGCAACTAGCCTAGCTTTGTACCTACTAACAGAACCATCTACATTGTGCTTAATCTTATAAACCCACTTACATCCAATAGCTTTCTTGCCCTTTGGCAATGATATTAGATCCCAAGTCTTATTGGCCTCTAATGCAGCCATCTCCTCATCCATTGCTGCATCCCAATGAGCATGACCAATAGCCTCCTCAAAACATGTGGGCTCAACATCCTCAATCACTTTCACCATATAAGCATAATGATGAGTTGCATAACCTTCAAAACCAAATCTGTTAACAGGGTGGGTATCTCACCCTGTTAGACCTGTGTACCACTGGATCACTCAATGGAGTCTGTGCATTGACGTGTGCTCTCTGCACACTTGGAGTCCTCACTGAAGGAATGCCAAGCTCATCATCCAAGCTCTTTGAGCCGTTGGAGTCTCCATCAAGAACTGCATCAATGCCATTTGACACTTTATTCTTTCCTTTGCCTTTACTTGTAGTGCTACTAGATGCACTTGAAGATGTAGAGCTACTCCTTAGTCTCCCAGAACAAAGACTACAGATGATGTCTCTGGTCCACTAAGAGTTCGTGATTCTTGCTTTTCAGCCTATACATAAGTGTCATGATCATCATCATCATCTAATGCATTACCACTAGATGCATACCAATTGCTCATTTCATCAAAGATGACATCCCTACTCACTTTGAACTTACATGTGACATGGTTATAATAATGATACCCTTTTTGCTCTAAAGAGTATCCAATAAAGACACACTTTTCAGCCTTTGGATCCAGTTTCTTCCCCAACTCATCTGGCACATAAATATATGCAATACAGCCAAACACTTGGCAAGTGTGAGACATCAGGCTTCTTACTTGTAAAACATTCTTTGGGGGTCATACCATGAACTGCAGCTGTGGGAGTTCTATTCATAATATAAACAGTAGTATGAACAGTCTCAGACAAAAAATGCTTAGGTATATTCTTTTTAGCCATCAAGGCGCATGCAACTTCTGCAATATGCCTGTTTTTCCTTTCTGCAACCCCATTTTGCTGTGGGGTATACCTGCATGTGAACTGTCTCTTTATCCCATGAGACCTCAGAAAATCACTGAACTCATTTGAGAGGTACTCTCCCGCTCCATCTGACCTCAAGCACTTTACTTTCAAGCTTGTTTCTCTTTCAACTACAGCCTTGAAAGTTCTAAAGTGCTCAAATGCTTCACTCTTTTCCTTCATAAAATATACCAAAAGCTTTCTAGAACAATCATCAATGAATGTGACAAAGTATGAACTGCCTCCAAGAGATACATTTTGTGTAGGCCCCCAAATATCTGTATGTATAACATCAAGGATATTTCTGCTTACATCTCTGTCATGTAAAAAGGGTTGTTTTGCCTGCTTACCAAACTGACATGCTTCGTATACCTTATGAAATTCTGCAATTCTAAATGTCAACCCTTTGGACTGCATTAATTTCAGCCTTTGTACATTTGCATGTCCAATGCGTTTGTGCCAAAATTCAATATCTTCAACAACACCTTTTCCTTTAGCATACATAGCAGCATTCATAGTAGGAGTTCTAGCATCCAGAGGTCCAACTCTACTTCCTTTTGCAACCAATCGCCACTTGTCATTGAAGTCTTCTACAAAGCAGCCCTTTGCATTAAATATGACTTGCAACCCTTGCTCTACCATTTGACAGACTGACACCAAGTTCTTTGTAATAGATGGCACATGTAATACATCTGAAAGACTCTTTGTCTTACCATCATGCAAGGAGAAGGGAACTTTTTCAATGTGTGAAATTGGGTGGCATGAATCATCACTCGTCTGTACATAACCTGTATTTTGTAAATCCTGTATCTCTCTAAACCATTATGCATGGTTGGTCATATGATTGGATGCACCTGAATCAACATACCAAACATCATCATGTGTTCCCTTTACTGTAACAACATTCAGCATATGCTACATAACAAACAGACATTCATTTTTGTCTTCATTCTGTCGTGAAGAAGATGCATAGTTTCCTTGCTGCAACTTACCACTGCGAATATTATCTTTTTTAGCATAACATTGGGCTGCAATATGACCTGTTTTGCCACAGTAGTGACACATAATACCAGAGTTGTTAGAATCTCTGTTTTGCCATCCACCTCTTCCTCTAGAGCTCCCCCTACCTCTAAAGTTTCCTCTGCCTCCAGAAACCTACATTTCACCCGTGCATTTCACCAAACTATTGATTGAACCTGTTTTGCTGGTTATCACCAGCACGTCCCCCCATACTACGGCCTCTCGAAGAGGATCTTCCATGTCCCCTTCTTGAACTCGAGTAAAATGCTTGGACCTGTTCACCATTTCTTTCAGAGGAATCACCCTGCATATTAATCTCTTCCGTAATCATTAGAGAGATCAGCTCATCAAAATTTGGAAATGGCTTTCGTACATATACTAAAGTAATAAATGATTTCCATGCCTTCTCACTGTTAAGGCCACTCAGAGTGGATGAAACCAAATCATCATCATCTGGCATTGCATTAATCGCTACTAAGGCATCTGCAATGCTCCTCGCCTTCAAAACATACTCATTGACAGACATTTTCCCTTTCTTCAAGGCATTCAACTCTTGCTTGAGTTGAATCTTTCGTACCTTTGTATTTACTGTAAACATCCTCTCAAAAATTGTCTAAACTGCATGTGAATTTTCTGCATTCCTGATATGTCCTAGCATAGTATTATCAATTACTGCAGATAGCCAGTACATCACCTTTTGTCTTTCGCATTCCACTCTTTCCATGCTTTTAACTCATCTGCAGTTGGAGAGATACCCAGCTCTGGCTCCTTTTCTTCACCTGAAACAAATTCATAAAGGCTCTTTCCAATAAGGAAGTTTGTCACATGGAACTTCCATGAAGGGTAGTTGTTCTTCTTGAGCTTCTCAATAATGGGATTTCCACTATTCTTTGCCATTATCACAAAACTAATACCAAACAGCAAGCAAATCTTCTGCAACCCTCGACTTATAGTGCATAGCAATACACTAGACAACCTTTTTCATTGTCTGCTCAACAATACATGCAATCTGCAACCAGTTTGCAGATAAACCTTGTGTTTATTCGCTGGTAAACATCTTTGAACTTATAGATCTGAAATATGTAACTTGTGTACCTGTATATGACAGACACAACTGAAGTTGCAGGATACCTCGAATTGCTGTCCGTAACCTTGCGAGTCTAAAACGGGACTTGAAATGACCTCGGATGGCCAAAATAGCAGTGCACAATGCTCTTCGCGTACACTAAATCTCACTGCAATCTGAGATTTTTGCTCTGCCCTGCTTTCGGTGCCTCCACAAGCACTATCCAAGAGAGAGAGTGGAAGAATGGGAGAGCTTCTTACCCATTGCTTGCTTACTCAAACCTTGCTTATTCTCCTTCACTTCAGCCTTCGAAATTAGCCTCTCTCAGTGGTGCGACTCTGATACCATGTTAAGAATCACGTGGTGGGGGAATTTGCTCAAGATGCAACGCCAAATACACATAAAATGCACAAGGAGAAGCTCATTCAAGAGACAAGAAGAGAGACGGAGGCCAAAACGTTTTCTTGCTAATTTCTTCTTCTTCTTCCACACACTTTACAATGTACACAAAGTATAGATAAGATACAACATAAAGGAAAGTGGCCTACTAAGTCAAACAATGCATAACTGTCTACACTAGTTGACTGATGCTATAACTATGCCAGCTGTAAATAGGTGTAACAACCTGAATATAATAAGTAATGAGTTAGTGGCCATGTGAGAGTCATAATGACCACGTACGTGATAAGTGTAGACATGTGGATCCATCTAACCAGACAGTCCATCATCAATGTTCACATGTGTTGATCTTATTATCTCAACATCCCAGGGACAAAGACTTTGCGTCCTTCGATAGTTGGCTTACAATGCCCACTGTTAGGGACTATGCCTCTGATTTCTTGGAAAAGATCTGTCTGATAACCTCTTCATCTCCTGACGTACCATCTGTTATTTCATTGGAGGAGTCTGTTATGACTTTGATGGAAGTAGATCCATTGCATTTTTGCGATCAATACAACTTCAACACCACTTTATTGGGTCCTCTGCCTAGGGTTAGGGTTCCTTTGAGCCAGTCCGTCCTTGCTCTTGCTTCAAAAAGCCAAGGTCTTTCCAACAGGAGAGGGTATGAGGTCCTCTAGGAATTTGGTTTGACCACCAAATATGTCAGCTGATAGTCTCTTCTTGCAAGGGTTGTTTCTACATATGGGAGGATGCCCAATGGTTTGATTCTGCTTTGGTTTGCCAATCTGATAAGCCACTGTGTAGGTTGTATTCCTTGCAATCCTAGATTCTTCATTGTCACATCCATCGTTATGTTTATTGATGAGCCTCTATCAATCAATGCATTTGCAATAACGCACCCTTCAATCCATACACCAATCTTTGGGGTTCCAAGATCTAGGAAGGCGTTGGATACATCTACTTCCTTCACGGGTTCTGAGGCTCTGTTGGACTTTGTTGTTTTCGGGGGAGCAATCTTTGGGCTTCCGCGTCTTCTTGTTAAGATGTTTTTGAATCTTTTTTGGCAATTTGAAGATAGCATCAGCAAACTGTCGCAATGTTAGGTTTGGTTTAAAGGTGTCTAGGTATTTGACCAAATCATACTCTTTGATAGGATCCATAGGCTTTTCCAACCAACTGGGAAATGGGGCCACGCCCACTTTTATCTTCCCTTTTTCTTCTAGGAGTGGAAACATCTATACTTCTTCATGAGGAGATACTTCTACATCCTCTATTTCCTGGACCTCTAGTCCTGTCTCTGCAACTATCTCTATAGCTCTCTATGACTATGTAGTGCTCTGTACTACATTGTTTTGGATTGCATTATTCTGTTTTTCCCAAGGAAGGTTAAACTTCATAGTTTTGACAGAAGGAATGTTCTCTTTTGGAACTACAGATTCTCATTTCTTTGCTTGCGTTATTGTGGCCACTTCCAATTCCACCAAATTGGAAGCAAGTTCTTGGGTCTTCTGTTGGGTATTAGAAGTAGATTTCATAGGGACTGGACTTGGACAATCTTTTGCAGTATGGCCTTCTCCTTTGCATTGACTGCATAAGGGCTTGTAATTGATAGATCCTCTAGGGTTTGGACAATTCGGTGAGATATGACCATTTTCTCCACATATGTAGCATTCCACCTTTGATCTTTGACCACCGCCAACAGACTGTCGTCCTTTGTAACTTTGAGAGGAAAATCTCATTGGACCCAAAATTAGGACCAAACTCCCTAGGCTTGGTTCAATGTCCTGCGTTGTCATTTTGGATTCCAGCAAGTTGAATCTTGCATCTTCATCTTTCTTTATTTTTTTGTGCATCTCTTTTAGAGAGCAAATATCCTCTGTATGGTCCTTCCTCAAACAATATGAATAGAAAGCTCCAAGTTGGATTTCAACAAGTTGAATCTTGCATCTTCATCTTTCTTTATTTTTTTGTGCATCTCTTTTAGAGAGCAAATATCCTCTGTATGGTCCTTCCTCAAACAATATGAACAGAAAGCTCCAAGAATGGTTGGTTTTTGGGTACATTCAATGGCTAGATGTCCCACTTCATGGCACTTTTCGCATTATGTATTAGAACGCATCACATCTCTCCTATCTCCCGCAGGAGTGGATATATTTGCAGTATTCACCTTCAGTGTCTATAGCTGCTCTATAATTACATCTATAAGCTCTTTCTTGATACTTGCCACTGAATTGGATAAGTAGTCCTTCATATTTTCACCTCTTGGAGTACTTGTTGTAGGGTTTTGGGAGCTTCTGTAATGACTGCATACACGGGCTAGGTTGATCCAGGAGGTCCTTTGTTTTGGTTTTGATTCAAAGCTCCTATTGAGACTTGGGGTTGTTGATTCCAGTGGGTAGGATTTCACTGTTGTTGAGTCACCATTGGAGGAACTGTTTGAGGCCACTGCTGTTGTGGTTGAACCATCATTTGAGGCATTATCGTCTGTGGACATTGTGGATTAGGTGCATTGTACTACGACACTTTTTGCATTTGGGGATAGGGGTAGGGAATTGTCCCTGGAACTGCATTTGATGGGTATACTGTTCATAGCATGGGAGGAGGTAAGAATCCTCTTCCTGAGGTCATTGACAACCTTGCTTCAACTTTGTCATATAGTCTTTGCACCTTCCACTGCAGCTTACATATTGACCGGGTCTCTTCTCAATTCCACCAACTTGCAAACTTCTGGTTGTAGGCCTCTAAGGAGAACACTCCTTTTTGGATGCCTTCATCCAAATGATGATTGATCCATCCCTTTAGGATGGATTCCATTCGTGAGACATAAGCTTCTACTCTTTCTCCAGAGGACTAACTTAGATTCATAAACTCTTCTTGCATCCTCTCTTCAAAACCTTTACACCTGAATTTAGTGAGAAAGGCTAACTTCAGGTCATCCCATGTGCCAAAAGTTCCTGTTGCTTGTCTCTCATACCACTGAAACGCCGGGCCCTTGAAAGTAGAGAGGAATATTGAAAACCATTGCTTAGGGGTTCTGGCATTGTTAGCCACACATGCTACCATAAACTTTGCTACATGAAGATTGAGGTCTTCATTGTACTGTCCCTTAAAAATTGACAATATGACTACATTTGCTGGCCTGTTATCAATATTTTCAGGACGAATTTGACTAGGAAGGGGACCTTGAGTCGCCATGGGGACTTCTATAAAGAGTGCTTTTAAGGCATCAAAGGAAGCTTCTGTTGCAAGCTCATTCTCGGCCTTGATTTTTACCTTCTCTCTTCTCACGTATCTCTGGACTCGTTCTAGCGCTTGTCTCCTTATGGCATAATTCATGAGGGGGGGTTGGCTCCACTAAGTTGTTAGTGCTCCACAAAAGGATAACAAAAGGCTTTAGTCTCAGGAGGACTCTCTTGCCAACATCTATTCTACTTTCTTCTTTTCAATGTCTTTGAATTTTTCTTTCATGCCACTATAGAGGGGGAGATATTCCATTCTGAAGGTATCAAAACTCATTCTTCTAAGGATCGTTGTTGTGCCATCATTATAATAATGCCATCTTTTGATGGTTTCAATAGTGTATGTTGTGAAGAATACTCTATCTACCAACTTACAGTGGGTTGCTAATTAAACAAATAGGAGATTGTCTGTGCACCATGCATCCCCCGTGTCCTGTTGTTGAGCATCCACAGACAAATTCCAACTCTTTTCTTTCTTGTTTTTGTGAACCTCCACTGACCACGACTCCTGAAGCTTCTTCACGATCTCCCACTTGATGATGTTTGAAAACTTCCCAATGAATGAAAAATCTTCCATGGATGGTCATTCTCTCTATTTCTACACTTCAGTTTGTTCCCAAACAATTTGCCACCAAGATGCACATTTCTGCTACTTCAACAGGAAGAGAAAATAGTCCACTACATAGAGGCTGCATCATGATGGTAATGTGTTTCCACCATTGTGGGATGAACTTATTGTGGAAAGTGGCTTTGGTAATAAGAATCTCCAATTCTTCAGTAGAAGAAGGAACTTTGCAAACATCCATTGAATTATTCTCTTCTTGGCAATGCCATTTTCTTCATTTTCAGCCTCTTGTAATGCTTGTTGATGGCACGCTTCCATGGCTGTGTACCAAAAACATGGTGCACCAAGAGAGACACCAAGGAAAAGGGGTTTCTACTGCAAGAAGATCTATCTTGTAGCATCAACAAGCTTTTGTTTCATTCTTTTGAGAACCACAACAAGGAAAATAACAAATCTTCACGTGGCATCATAGTAGATATCTCCCACAGATTTGATAGAATCAACCATAATCTTCAACATCTTCATAGAATTCATCAAAAATTTACAAGAACACAAAAGAATAGACCAATTTTGAATGTAAATAATCACATATGATTCATTTTCATTGTTTTCATAGTTTTCTCTCTCAATCTTTCATAGAAAGATACATTGTTTTTTGCATATAATTGGCTATCTTTGACTCTCTCTTTCTCTCTCAATCAATAGTACATCATCTCCTCTCTACAATACTCAATAATCACTCATAATAATCCTTCTTAGGTCATGGATTCCCCTTCCAAAAGGTGTGTCGGATATGAAAAGTCACCAGAGCCACTACAGTGACTCTTCATAGCTTACTACTATCACTTACTTCACTTCAGTTTTCTCTTGAGTCTTCAGCAACTACTTCGTCCACTTCCTTGAGCTGTTTTGAACTTACATTCACCTCTTTCTAAGACTAGAAAACTTTCCCAAAGTCACACATATATTTCACAAAACACTTATAAAAGCATACATAACAGAATATAACAGAACACAATAGGAATAGAGGCTCTATAGAAGCTTATCAGAGGGTTACAGAAGGTCAACACAAAACATCAGAACCTCATAACTCATACTAAAACCATTCCAAACTATCAAAAACTATTCAATAATCTTTCAAAAGACCCCAACCTTCATCAATCATCAATCCATGCTTCGTATAGAAGAAAACCAGAACAAAATAGAAGCTAAACAATAGGTATCATAACCAATCAGATCCTCAACAGAACCTATTAGAATATCACAGAACCTCATATTTCTACTGAGAATCATCATGATCTTCCAAAACATAATCAATATCATCCAATTAGAATTGGGAGTACCACACCATTCAGCCCCTTGTTGATGATGGACAATAAGACAATATCTCTAGTGATGAGGAGGATATTGGTCTTCCAACATATGTAGAGCTATCCCAACACTGGTTGGTTAACTTTTAGGCATGGATTGAAAAGCATGACCTTGAATTCCTACCCTGAGTGCCCATTGAATGAAATGCATTATCTTCCATTATATAATGAAAGGCATTTAGGGAAAACTTTGCCATTGAAACCTCAAGATCTAGTGATTTTGATGAGGCTTTCACTATACACGAATTGTATCAAGTGTGCTTGAATGTGATGATTGGGGTGAGAGATCACATTTGTGATGATAATGTGATAGAGTTGGATACTCTTATGACTTCCAATGATCCCCTCCCAATGAAGCTTGACACTATATTATCAAATGATGAGAGTATAGACTATGTGGTACTCCTAAAGGAGTTCAGAGTTGTATTTGCATGGAGCTATGATGAATTGAAGGGGATTTTCCCTACTATTATTGTGCATACAATTGTATTGAAAGAAGGTAGTAAGACTGTGAGACAAAAGATTAGATGAATGCATTTTGAGCTGAGAGACCCTATTTTGAAGGAATTGATGTGTTTGAGGAAGATTTTTCTAATCTTTCCTATTGAACACATTGAATGGTGCTCACTAGTTATGATAAGGAAGAAGAAGAACAATCAAATCCACCTATGCATGGATTTTGAGGAGCTAAACAAGAAGACACTAAAGTACTATTATTCTCTGCCCTTTATCAATCAAAAGTTAGATCAGTTTTGGTAGGGTGAGAGATATACTCTTTAATGGATTATTTTGAAGGAGCCACAACTTTATCGTGTGATTTCTTTCACAAGTTGAAAGTTGGATGTTCTGGAGCTTTGTTATAGCTATTTAGAGAGGGTTTACTTGGCTATGGTATTTGCTATAAAAAAGTTTAGACATTATATTCTTTATGAGAAGGTGGTGTTCTTCACCAAGGATAAGGGGTTATACCTAATGTTGAACAAGCTTCAACTCCTTGATGATTACCTAGCCAAGTGGGTTATCTCTTTGCAAGAGTTTGACTATGAGATTCAAACTGAGACACCAAAATTATAGAGAATTATCAAATGTTTAGTGGATTTTGGTGAGCCTAGGGAGGAAGATTCCGGTTGATACCAATGACTACAAGGATCTATACAAGATTGATACAACCTCAATCTCATCATGGTATGCATCTAATATGCATTATCTATTCACAAGAAACTCAGCGAAAACTATTTTTAAGGCAAAAAAGAGAAAGATTAAGAAACAAGCATTACGTTTTTTGTTAATAGCTCTAGTGTACTAGAAAAGAATTGAGTGGATGAGATTTATTGCTATTGTGTGGTATCTAATGAGGTGCCATTATTTTAGAGAAATTCCATGATTTAGTATGTGTGGGGGTCATTTCGATGGATGGCTTTATGTGTTGAGTATTAGTGGCCAATGTTTTTCCAAGATGCTTTTGATTACGCAAAGTATTGTGATATTTGTTAAAGGCAGTACCCTAGGAAAACTTGTAAGTAGCTGCATAGTCCCATTCTAGTGAGGTTGCCTTTGAAAAGTTTGGTGTTCATTTTGTTAGACTTGTGCATCCTTCATCTACCACATGTAAGAGTTGTCTCATTTTGGCAATTGGCTACTTCACATAGTGGTCTAAAGCTTCTGCTACAATGAAGGATAATGCTAAGAAAAGGACTAATTTCATTTTTGAACAGATTGTTTGCCATTTTGGCCCACCCAAAGAGTTAATGTCTGACCATGGGACAATTTTCTTGAATAAGATTATAGAAGCTTTGACGGGAGCTTTAAGAATTAAGCATAATAAAACTACACCTTATAATCCCCAAGCAAATGGGCAAGTAGAGAGAAGCAATAAGTAGCTTGTGTTGATTTTTTCTAAGATTGTATCAGAGGATATGTGTTATTCAGATAAAAATCTTACAACACGATGTGGCTATGTGGGCTTACAACACGATGTTCAAAAGATCAATAGGCCACACCCCATTTGAGTTAGTATATGGGAAAGAGTATGTCTTGCCCTTGGAGATTGAATTATCTACCATGAGATTCACTTTAAGCTCATTCTTTAGGCAAGGGAGAAGCATTGAAAGAGTGACTTACTTCCTTAGCACAACTTGATGAAAAAAGATTGCATACTTTGTTTCATCGAGAGGAGGTAGGAAAGAAGGGAATGAAAGTGCTACACAATCTAATGCCAAGAAATATAAACTTATTAAGGGCCAATTGGTCTATTACTATGATACACATTGTGAGCTATTCCTGGGAAAGTTAGAACCCAAGTGGGATGGTTGTTATAAAAAATTTCATATAGGTAAGAATTGCTTTATAGCCTTTTAGCAAATTTACAAGCTTTAGAGTTTAAAACTAATACAAACTTTAATAATCTAAAGCTCTATTACGTATAGAAACTGATATAGGACTTGTGGCTTGTGTGGGTCTTTGAGGATCAAGCTTAAACTTGTTGAGTGTACTAAGGCTATTGGATGGGAAAAGTCATTCCTTACCTTATTCATCCATACTTCGCGCGGCTCTACTACCAAGGTAGAGTCATTTGGTGGAGTAAGGATTATCACATTATTGAGTGGCTAGATAAATCTTTCATGTGGGACATTAATGTATATTGCCACTATTATTGTAAGGTTGTTTCTAGTGTCCCTATTGAGCTTAATGAGGAAGGATGTATTGTACTTATCACACACTCACTCTTTTGATTGGACTTTGATTATGGTAAGTATGAGTAGGTTCATTGATATGGTAGGGCATATCAATGAAGCCTTGATCTATACATTATATTTTGATGGAGCTTCTTGAGGGCCCACAAAGCATGCAAGTGTAGGGATTGTCATTAAAGATATCGATCATAGAGTGATTACCAAAATGGGAGTTTTTTTCGACACTGCTTTCACTAATAATATGGCATAGTATAAGGCCTTACTCTCATGAGACTAAACTTAACCAGATGTAGTGGTATTCATCATTTATTGGTTGAAAGGAAACTCACAATTGGTGATGGACTAGTTAAATAGGACCTAGAGTGTGAGTGACCCCATTCTACAGATGTACTATCATGTAGCCATAGACATGATGGAGATATTTGAGTCAGTGACTTGTCAGCTGATTCCCCATCAGTGAAATGTCTTTGTGGATTTCCTAGCTAATTATTTCTTTGTTGAAGATGTGTTTCTTAACTATGGTCCTATGAGTCTTCTAGAATACCTAGTGATATCATCCCAAGGCTCCTTTGGGGACTACCACTATAAGGAAACTAGGCCATATCGACACCAATTAGCGATGATAAATAGCGGCGTCGCTATTAGTGTCCCAAATGCGACGCTAATAGCGGCGCAAATAGCGACGCCCCATAGAGAAAAAAGTGCGGGCTGAAACCTGAGCGCGTTTCATTTCATGCATTCGTGAAAGTTTTCGAGAGGGAGAGCAAGAGAGAGAGCGACTATTTTGCATAGAGGGTGAGAGAGGGAGAGGAAGAAGGCTTCTCACTATCGCTACCGCTGTCGTTCATGAAGAAGAGGAGGAGCCGCTGTCGCGAAGAGGAGTCGCTGTCACAAAGAGGATCCGCCAAATACTCCTTCGAATCTTTAGGGTGAGTCCATTCTCTCTCTCTTTTACTTGTTTAGGGTTTAATTTGTATATATTGAGAGAGGGAGAGGAAATGTGAGAGAAAGGGGGGGAGAGGGAGAGGGAGGGCGAGGAAATGAGAGAGGGAGAGGGAGGGAGAGAAAGAGAAAGAGAGAGAGAGGGAGAGGGAGGAAATGGGAGAGGGAGGGGGAGGAAATGAGAGAGGGAGAGTGCATTATCTCTCTCTTTTACTTTTTTTAATATAATTTTTGTATATTGAGAGAGGGAGAGGAAATGAGAGAGAAAGAGAGGGAGAGGGAGAGGGAGGAAATGAGAGAGGGAGAGGGAGGGAAAGAGAGGGAGGAAATGAGAGAGGGAGAGGGAGAGGAAGGAAATGGAAGAGGGAGGGGGATGAAATGAGACAACGAGAGGGAGGGGGAGTGCATTCTCTCTCTCGTTTACTTTTTTTTGTATAATTTGTGTATATTAAGAGAGGGAGAGGAAATGAGAGAGAAAGAGAGAGAGAGGGAGAGGGAGGGGGAGGAAATGAGAGAGGGAGAGGGAGGGGGAGAGAGAGAAAGAGAGGGAGAGGGAGAGGGGGAGGAAATGGGAAAGGAAGAGGGAGGGAGAGAGAAAGAGAGGGGGAGGGAGAGGAAATGAGAGAGGAAGAGGGAGAGGGAGACATTAAACATCTTAGGGAAATGAGAGAGGGAGAGGAAATGAGATATGGAGAGGGAGAGGGAGGGAGACATTAAACATAATAGGAAAATGAGAGAGATGGAGGGAGGAAATGGGAGAGGGAGAGGGAGGGAGAGAGAGAGAAAGAGAGGGAGAGGGAGAGGGAGAGGGGGAGGAAATGGGAAAGGAAGAGGGAGGGAGAGGGAGAGGGAGGGAGAGAGAAAGAGAGGGGGAGGGGGAGGGAGGGAGGGAGAGGAAATGAGAGAGGGAGAGGGAGAGAGAGAGAGGGAGAGAGAGAGGGAGGGAGACATTAAACATAATAGGAAAATGAGAGAGGGAGAGGGAGGGAGACTTTAAACATAACAGGAAAAGGAAATGAGAGAGGGAGAGGAAGAGAGAAAAAATGAGAGAATGAGAGGAGAGAGAAAAAGAGAGAAAAAATGTTAAACATAATAGGAAAAGAGAGAAAGAGAGGACGTGGGTGAGGGAGGGAGAGGAAATGAGAGAGAGAGAGAGGAAGAGAGAAAAGCAAATGAGAGAGAGAGAGAGGAGAGAGAAAAAGAGAGAAAAATCATTAAACCTAATAGGGAAAAAGAAAGAGAGGGTGAGGGTGAGAGAGTGAGAGAAAATGAGAGAGGGAGAGAAAGAGAGAAAAGGAAATGAGAGAGGGAGAGGAGAGAGAAAAAGAAGAGAGAGAGAGGAGAGAGAAAAAGAGAGAAAAATCATTAAACCTAATAGGGAAAGAGAGAAAGAGAGGGTTAGGCTGAGGGAGGGAGAGGAAATGAGAGAGGGAGAGAGAGAGAAAAGGAAATGAGAGAGGGAGAGGAGAGAGAAAAATAGAAAAAATCATTAAACCTAATAGAGAAAGAGAGAAATAGAGGATGAGGGTGAGAGAGAGAGAGAAAGAGAGAAAAGGAAATGAGAGAGGGAGAGGAGAGAGAAAAAATGAGAGAGGTAGAGGAGAGAGAAAAAGAGATAAAAATCATTAAACCTAATAGGAAAAGAGAGAAAGAGAGGGTGAGGGTGAGGGAGGAAGAGGAAATGAGAGAGGGAGAGAAAGAGAGAAAAGTAAATAGGATCTTACAATAAGCTCATCCTAGGCTCATAGAGGTTAGGCCGATCCTCAACAAACCTAAGGGATATATGGCTAGAGAGCCCTAGCATACTTGTGCCTCGTAGCATAATGTTCTTCTTGCAAAGAGACCTCTCATACATGGGGCTTATCCTAGCCTCCACCATGCAAGTATACAACGAAGGCAATCAGCCTATCAGTATGAAAAACATTCATTTTTCATAACGTAAATCCAAAAATAACTTTGGATATTCCATAAAAATCAATCTCTTCTTAAAAAGACAAATACAAAAAAGGAAACAGCATCACCACAAGATCTCTTAGGAAACTCATCTTCAACTATCAATTTTAACTAATAAATATAATATTAAATCACTTGCAAGGAAGGACACTCTTTTATCATTAATCCTCTTTCTTCCTTAGAATAGTCTTAGGAACAAATTTATGCTCTAACAAGCATATATTTGAGCATAATAACTATTTTAAGGTTTACTCCATGAGTAGTAGTAGTATATATGCAACCATCAATCTAGAGATCATGCTTTGGTATCTCTGGAGATCCCAATCTCATGCCCTCATAGAGATTTTAGTGTGCAATAGTGTGGAGAGAAGGTGGGTGAGTTGTAAATGGTAAAGGAGAATTTTATTGATGATTGAGAGAAGATGAGGTGAATCACCAATCCTATTCTTAGTGAGTGCAACCTACCCATAATATGGCATCCATGACCGATTGAAATCAATAAGACTTTGAAATCCTACCTCAAGTATTATAACTATTATTTTGTGGTGGATTTTCTTGCCATAATTCAATGTTAATTTGTGCTTGTGTTTTCCATAATGTGTTGACTATGGGTGTCAAATGCTCTAGTCGGATCTCTCTCTCTCTTTCTCCTCTCTCTTCTCTCAACTCTTGTCTCTCTCTTCATCTCTATATAAGTAGTCGTAGTTGTAGTCCTAATCATGGTCCTGGTCATGGTCGTTGTCATAGTCGTAGTCGTGGTCGTAGTCGTGGTCATCATGGTCGTGGTCATGGTCGTGGTCGTGGTCATGGTCGTAGTCGTGGTCGTGGTCGTAGTCGTCGTCGTGGTCATCGTAGTCGTAGTCGTAGTCGTGGTCGTGGTCATGATCGTGGTCATGGTCATGGTCATAGTCATAGTCATATTTGTAGTCATGGTCGTGGTCATGGTCGTGGTCGTGGTCGTGGTCGTGGTCGTGGTCGTGGTCGTAGTCATGGTCGTGGTCGTGGTCATGGTCATGGGTCGTAGTCATGGTCGATGTAGTCGTAGTCATAGTTGTAGTCGTAGTCATTGTGGTAGTCATAGTCGTAGTCGTAGTCGTGGTTGTGGTGGTTGTGGTCGTGGTCGTGGTCGTAGTCATGGTCATGGTCGTAGTCATAGTCGTAGTTGTGGTCGTGGTCATGGTCATAGTTGTCATAGTCGTAGTCGTAGTCGTGGTTGTGGTCATAGTCATAGTGGTAGTCGTAGTCGTGGTCATGGTCATGGTCATGGTCGTGGTCATGGTCGTAGCCGTGGTTGTGATTGTGGTCGCAGTTGTAGTCATGGTTGTAGTCGTAGTCGTAAAGTAGAAAAAGAGAGAGAGATGGAAGGAGAGGATAACAATTTAAGAAAATAAAAGAATGATAACAAAAACAAATTGTTTGTCGTAACGTAGACAAAATGGAAAACGATGAAGGTCTTGTTGTTTAAGATCGCGAGGCGTATCTTAATCAGTGTGTCCCATGTCCTTGCTCTCAATGCAAGCTGGAAATTAGACGAAAACGTCGATTGTCTATAGAACACGTACGACAATTTGGCGAGTTTCAATCTAAGATCATTGATCAGGCGATTGCAGATTTTCAGCAAACGGTAAGAAAAGTTAATATCAATCATGCATTATACTCGCAAGCTAATTGAATACCATATACAATAAGATTCGCTCTAGCTAGCAAATTTTCTATCCAGGGAGGTGACGTCTCATCCAAAGGAGGAGGAGTGCACCCTTTGCGGCCAATTAGAAGAGTTCGTGGGCGTGCGATGGATGGAGTGTATGAGCCAATCCACCACTTGCAAGGCACTGCCCAATCTATACCGTCAATGCCAGAGGAGATAGGCAGCCTTCAAGACCTACCTACAATCTTGGAGCCTGAGATGGAGGCAATGATCGATGCATTGATTTCCATGGATGTCGAGACTTCTAATCCACTTAGAGAGGAAGCATCCATACCATTATATGATGGGTGCTGAGTATCTCACGTGAAGACACTGCTTGCACTCTTAAGTGTGCAAGCAAAATACAGCTAGAGCAATGCGAGTGTGACCGAGTTGTTCAGGTACCTTGTACATATGCTTCATTGATTTTTTCGACACTATTATTAAAAAAAATTGTGCTGTTTCAAGGTGTTCTATGATTTTTTTAAGGGTATTGAAATATCATATATTACCACCTGCAAATACCATGCCTGAGTCTCGTGATGATACACAACATGTTTTACGAAAGCTTGTCATAGACTACAACAACATCCATGCATGTATCAATGATTGTATACAGTTTCGAGGAGAATAAAAGACTATGGAGATATGTCCAAAGTGTGGTGCTCATAGGTATCGACAGGACTTGCAAGGGCAAACCATTCCTCAAAAATTTCTTAGATACTTTTCGCTTATCCCCCGTATAAACCACATGTTTCGTACGTCTGGCATGGCGAGCTTGACAACGTGGCATGCACAAAATAGGTCCACGGATGGAGTTCAATGAATATCAGCGGATTCATGCGCATGGAGCCACATTGACTCTACCTTCCCAAGCTTTGCTTGAGAGCCAAGGAATCTTTGGCTCAGTCTTGCAATGGATGGCGTGAACCCATTCAGTCTGCGCTCAACTTCTTACAGTGTGTGGCCTGTAGTCCTTGTCAACTACAATATCTCTCCGTGGCTTTCTATGAAGAAAGGACATCTCATCCTTAACTTACTTGTCCCCGTCCGCTACAAAGTCAAAAATATGGACGTGTATCTTCCTCCATTAGTCGATGAGCTTAAGATTTTGTGAGAGGAGGGGGTCACCGTGCAAGATATGAGCAAACGCGATGGTCGACGGTCTCCTAACATTCAAGCCATTCTCATGTGGATGATGCATGGCTTTCCGGGATTCAGAGAGTGCTCAGGTGAATAGGCCTCCATTCTTGTTTGTAATATCTATATTTTATCTTGTTCAAGCTTGTATTCACTGGGTCGTGGTGTTGGAACAGGTCTGGTTACCTCAGGTTATCATGCATGTCCATTGTGTGGGCCACAGTTAGACTCCCGAAGGTTACGAACCATGAAGAAGATGGTATATCAAGGACACACCGCTTTCTTGCTAGAGGATCATAAACTCAGGGAAGGTTTTCTTAGACGACCTCCAACACGTATGAACGCCGCAAGCTGGTACGAGTTGAAAATGGTCCACACGGAGTCACATCCAAATGGAATGTGGTGGTTCTCAGTTTTCTATGAGTTGCCATATTGGACCCACTTATAGATCAACCACTTATTGGATCCCATGCATATTTTCAAGAATGTGGGCAGCTTGCTATGGGACCACATCACAGGAAAGAGAGTCACTATAGAGGCACGAATGGATTTGAAGGAGGTAGGTAAGATGGAGGCACTTTTCCCACAATTGAGTGCTGATGGTCGCGTGCAGCTACCTCGCGCTCCTTAGGTTTTGTCCACTAAAGAAGAGCGCATTGTGAAGCAAGTAGTCAAGTCTATTCGCACTTCGACGGGTATGATTCGCTCTCTTAGGTTTGCGTTTTCTAAAGACGACCAATTATCATGGCTAAAATCCCATGACTAGCATAAGATATATCAGGTTTGTACTACGAATGGATTGTAATTGGCGTGCGCATTTTGCTATTTGGAGTGTAGCCATTAATCATAATGTTTTCTCATTTGCGGGAGTTTGTACTACCGATCGCGATCGCAGGATGTTTTACTCCAGAAATACGCGGGGCCATTTATAGGTTGTCGACTTTGGTGCAATGGATCTCACAGAAGGAGATTAAGACGTCCTCTATTGAATCCGTGAGGCGGGGAGTAGTGGAGACGGTCTGTCTCTTTGAGAAATACCTGCCCACTATCATGCTCACGATACAAATCCACCTTCTTGTGCATCTTGTAGATGAAGTGGAGATTTTTGGACATGTCCATACGTGATGGATGTTCTTTTTGGAGCACTTCATGAAAACCTTGAAAGGCTTTTTGCGACAACGAGCTCGGCCAGAAGGTAGCATGGCTGTTGGTTGGTGTCTGAGGCGCTAGTGCATATTTCACAATGGCTACCAATAGTGGATCTAGACAACAAAATGCTATGGTCTGAAGGACGATGATAGACTGATTGGAGATGTGGTGGTTGAAAATGGGTTAGAAAAAAGAATGGATGCTACAATGGAGGAGAAGGTGAATCACTTTTGTATGTTGCGCCATGCCTCTATGGAGACGTGGCTCGCCAAGTACTAGATTGCTAGGCAAGATCGAGAGGAAGCACGATCTGAATTCTGACATAGTATGCATCATCGACCGGTTCGATATCCCGAGGGCATGGAGGAGATACCGCGGTTCATGTCAATGAGATGGTTGCATGGAGCTTTGACTGTAGCATCTCACGAAGGGGCAGAGGTCTCAATGGAGGAGTGGGAATTCTCGAGGGGATGCAGTCCAAAGGTGATGAGGTGTTTAGGATTTGTCGTATCTATATTTTATATGTGGCATCTAATTTGAGTGTTTCAATGTATAGTACAAAATATATAGTGCAGTATGGTCGCGCGGACAACATTTTCGCGTGGAGCATATTGACAAAATGTGCTCCACAATGGATTGTGGTATCATGGCAAGGTTCGAGCAAGAGAGCCGGCGACGAGCAACGGATCCAAACACGATTATAGATGAGATGGAGTATTTTGGAAACTTGCAAAGTATTGTTACGGTGGATTACTGTAGCTTCTCCATGATACTATTCGATGTGCAGTGGTTCAAAGTGGTACTTGAAGAAGCAGGAGCAACAAATCGATGAGGTTCATCTCGATTTCTCAAAACAGATTCCGAAAAAAAATGGACAGATTTGTGCGACACCTTTGTGTTGCCGGCCTATTGTGAATAGGTGCATGGACTCATTTGTTTGTTAATTGTATTACGATATGGTACATGTCACAATAGTTTAAACTCTCTTGTACGTGTTTGTGAATATGTAATATTCTATCTAAACCCCCGACAACCTGGATGGTGGTATGTTATACCTTCAGCTCCCCGAAGTGCGAGAGTAGATGATGAAAGCAATGTTCCGAGCATAGATGAAGACAATATGCAAATAGAGGGGTCGATATTACAAGGGGTGGAGGCCATTGAAAGGTTGGAGCCAGCATCGTCTTAACAATGATGGAAATATAGGAGGCCAAGAATTCTTTGAGAATGAAGTGGACTCATCCTTTTGTGGTGACATGTCTATCGACCTTCCAGTGTATGCGGAGTTGTGTCAGGAGATTGACATGGGACCATCGGATATACTTCATACTTGGAGCGTCCACTTACTCAATTCGTTGACCAATCGCTTATAAGGGTACATAAGATATGCATTTTAAGTGAGATCTTTTTTCTAGGATTTATATTATTGTGCTTTATATGATTTAAATTGATTATTCTAACATCATTTTTTGTCTGTGTAGGTGACCTTTTCAGGATGAGTCAAGGGATGAGCGATGAGGAGTTGCACAATATCTTCATGCCCATGTCTCTAGACCAGATCATGAGATTCAAAGACATGGCAAACGAGGAGCTGTCTTCGACATCGTCAGGCCGCTCTACTAGATCTACTTCAGTGCAATCGAATGCTTCAGCTTTGAGCAGACGAGGTCCACGCTCCAGACTTGGGCCAGAGGGAGGGAGTACTTTAGGGTTAGGGGGATGGTGCAGAGATACGGAGGTAGTGAGCCTGTGGTTGGCACAGGATACAGGTGCAATTTCTTGCTCTCGTGGCGTTTCCAAGGAGCGTGGCTTAGGCTCAAGTGGATATTGTGGAGGCATAGACTCAGTGTCTTCGTCTCATAGTTCAGCTAGAGTTGCATCACCTCCAGGATTTGTCACACCTTTGGGGACATCTACTCCAGTTACTCCGGCTTTTGCTCAACCGTCTCCTGCAGATGGCACCCCTATAGGTGCCACTCCGACAGATATTACCCCAGTTGGTATATCGGATGCACAGGGGTCTCCTGGATATACCCAAGAGCATGGACGCAAATGGGAGAGGACCCATCTTAGGCATATCCCATGGGGATATGCATATCTAGTCAATGATAGGTTAGGAGCCATCATCATGAATGATGAGGGGAGGAGGGTGATGGCTCGCATGAGAGAGTTGTGCCAACAAGTTTTTCGGCACAATGTTTTAGATCATTGGAAGAACATACCTGAGGGGAGCAAGGACTACATAGGAGCATCCTTGCATGAGGATTTTCTGGTTCCAACCTTAGTAGATAGATTTTCTACGGGCTGGATGATGGATTGCATGTGTACATATATGTCACATAGACGATTGGACGCACCCAAGGCACTCAAGAGTGGGGTTGCAAAGCCCGAGTGGTTAGACGTGGACGATTGGTGCCGACTGAGGGAGAAGGCTACAGATTCTCCAGGACATTGGAGTCAGCAGCGTGAGGCGGCGAGGGTACAACTCGAGGTCGGAGTGGTCCATCATCTTGGGAGTGGTGGTCACAGGACATATTTGGAGGACTTTGTAAGTTTTTCTTTTGTTTTGCTTGTTTATTTTTTTTGCAATATCCTTTGTACTGACAATCATGTTTCTAACAGTTAATATTTTGTTTTCTTTGCAGCACTCCATTACAAATCGCGATCCCAACTGGCCTTAAGACTCGATATACAGAGAGGCACGGTCTCACTGCATTGATCGACCGATTATATAGACGCGGTGGCGCTATAAGTCACTCATCTTTCTTGTCCATAGTTACCAAGTTTAATTAGAATGCATTATTGTATGGTGGACTGATGTGTTGTTGTTTCTTTTTTTGTAGAGTCCGTTCGATGCTCCTTTGCGGCGAGACGAGCTTTCGGATGGTGAGGATATGTAGCTTGCCTTTGGATCCCTGGAGCTCACACACCTTTCTTTTTTGGTCGCTTGATCTGTCTAAACATTTTCTATGTATTAGTGATATCTTGTCATGATTGTACCAATCCCTTTCATTATGCAATCATGTATTTATTTCATATATCAGTGTTATGATTTCAGTATACTTTGTTTTTGTTTGCATAGCATTGTACATAGTGCATAAACTATTTTGTATGGCCCAAATAAAGCACACAGTGCTATTAACGTCGCAAATGTACTACTCACGTCGTTATTGGCATCGTTAGACCGTCGGTATCACTGTCGTTATTGGCGCCAGTATCAACATTGCATTTGCAGTGCTGATACCGACGCCAATAATGACGCTAATACCGATGCTAATACAGACTGCTCTATGGCATCGCCAATAACGAGGATTTTTACGACGACGGGGCAAAATTTTGTTATTTACATTTTTGTCGCTTTTAACGTCGCTATAAGGCCTATATCTTGTAGTGTACTCACTAACATGTCTTGCTTTGACTGTTGATGATTAGTGCAGATAATGACTTAGGTAGCAGTCAATCAAATTTTGATCCTTTTGTGGATGCATTAGATAATTCAATGTCATATTCATCAAAGGCCTTTTGCTATTTATGCAGGGGTTTGGCTAATAGCTTGATGCATCTAGTATAGGGCCTGAGTAGCCCATCCATTGGTCCAAGTTTTGTGCTTTAGGAGAGATTTTGGGGGGATCAAGGGATTAAATCAATATTATTATTTTGAGATTGTTAGTTTCTTGATATATTTCATTAGGGCAAGAGGGAAAAAATCATTTCCTTGGTTTTGGTGCTTTTAACATATGGATTATTGTTTGAGTTTGGTTTGTAAGTTAGTCCATTAGCAGTCTAGGACACTATTTTGTGTGTTAGTTTGGACTCTTCTTCAATATCCAGTGCCACCTTGTCTTTTTCTAGTTTCTACTTTATGTTTTGCAAGGAAGGGATATGGATAAATTATTTATAATCTTTTATGGATCTAAGGTTATGGCTTCTTGCTAGAAGATACTCATGGATAATTTTGGATGCCATCCTTGTTAGTTTGATGGACAATATGTGGCCACCTTTCTTCTATGAACTAGCTTACCTGGTTAAGAGGATTTGGTTTGATTGCTTGTCATGACAAAGTTCCCTAGTGTGTAAGGGATTGAGTTTTGAGTGCAACCTACGGGCTAAAATTTGTTGTGTGTCCCATCGTGAAGAACAAAAAGGTAAAATTTTGTGCTAGAACATAGTTATTGCCTTACGGGGGCTTAGTAGATTCTTAGGTTTGAGTTAGTCGATGCCCTGTCCTCCTTGGGATGAGACCTAACTATGGGGTTGAAAAAGGAAAAAAGAAATTATTACGTGTGTGTCACCTTATGAGGCTTTGGTAGGTCCTTGGGTTGGAGTCAATGCCTTGATCTCCTTGGGGCACTATAGTCAAAGAAACGGTAGACAAGCCCTCCCCACTAAGAAAAGAAAAAGGAAAAAATAGGAGAATATATATATGATGTTAAACTGAAAGAAAAATTCTCAAGGGATAACATGCTTAGTGTTTATTTTCTTTTACATTAGTGGATCCTAAGTGATAGGGAGTCAGGCTAGGCCTCTTGATAGTGCTTGTGAGCCTTCTATGATGGTAGGTTTTTTGCTACGTGATTATTTGGCTAGGCTAGGATAGCATTTGGGTCACCTTTTGAGTGTTTGATAGCAAGGGCAGTTGTTGAGTGTCATTCCCTTGCGTAGACCCTCATTTCTTGGTCCTAGTCTTGGCCATTGTATCCATGGTCTATAGGGCTGAATGTTTTATATTTTCTATATTTTTCCTCCTTTCCTATCGAGTATGCTTTCACATTTAATGTTGTGTTGATAGGTTTGGTTCATAGATTCGATAGGCTAGGTCACCCTATCCCATGGTCACCAATGGAAGATGGATTTAAGATGCACTTTGTAGGATTTTAGAGCATTTTTTGTGGATCCATAAGGTGTTTTCATAGAAAATGAAGATTTAAAGCTTCAAAGTTTCCATTGGTGGTGTTTGAGGTGCATCATGTGGATTATTCTAAAGCTAGAGAAAAACTGGGGGCAAAATAAAGTCTATAAACAATGAACAAGTATCTAGCCATCATTTGGACATTAATTTCACACATTGAGATAACTTTTCATACCAAGAGACCTTAATTTATAGAGAAGCGCAAAGTGGGCAGCTAAGAAGGCCCAAAATTGGCCAAGATTTGAAGGGGTGTGGATCAATTTTAATGGGACATGGGCCAAAGGCTAAAATGATATGTTAATTTAGAAAATTTCTCATGATGAATTGTGAAGGGAGACAGAAGAACATCAAAAAAGAGGGAACTACGTGGTTGTTCTTGATTCTTATGTGCAAGATATTCATTCTCTCTCTTTCAAGACCTTGAGAAATGGAACCCTCTCTTCGTCTTCTGCATGCTCATGTAAATTTTTGTGGTCCGATTTGAAGGATCAAGAATGTTGGTTTTTTAGTCTTTCTCTCTTCTTTGCATTTCATCCTTTCACTCTCCTCCCTTACCATACAGATAATTACAATTCCTATGAGAAAAAGAGGGTTGGGTGCAAGAGAGGGAAATGTGAAAGTGGTATGAAAAAGAATGTTTGTGGTATGTTGTTGGAGTTCTTGGAGGGTTTTCCAAGTGCATCAGTAACTATCTCAAGCATCAGCAGAGGCACCAACCTTTGATTCAACACAACACCTCATATGTGTTATGATACATAAGTGGTCTATTAAGCAGAAGTAGTCTAATCTTTATGGTAAATGAAAATAAATAAAACATATTTTAGTGGTGGATAAAGGAAGTTTTAAACTTAAAATTTAGTACTTCACATTGCTATTCTTTAATTTTTTGATTTATTATATAATAAATAACAAAAAATAGTAGAAAATAAAAAATAGTAGAAAATTTTGAATAACTAGTAGTATACTAAGAATAATGTAAGAAACCATAAGATATAAAAACATCCTATTTTCAATCTCAAAATATTAGAAAACATGGATTTTTATGTTCAAATATCAGGATTTGTTAGTAGAGGGTTGGCCTTCGTATTGTTCGTTGTATTCTATGTGTACCAAGTGGTTAAAATTTTGATAAATGTCACTAAAATCAACCAAATTATGATGTACATTATGTATAGGACATTCTTGTATTATTTTTTTACTTGAGGGTAGCATGAATTGGGATACTCGGTGCCCTTGAGTTTGTATAACATTGCATATCTTTAGAGCATATTCATGGGAAAAAATAACAAGAATATTTATTACAATTTCACATTGGTTTCTTCATCAATAATGCTTGTGCACCTTTCATTCACTTTATGTATGCAACAATTATTTTGCACACAGCGATGCATAGGACTTATTTTACATTGACTGAGTGTGTGAGGAAGATTTAAGCTATTTACTTGCAAAGGTTCAAGGAAAATAATTGAGAAAGAGTGCAGTTAGTATTACGATCTATGCAAAAAGACAAGGACCAATGGGTCAAATCACTAATTGGATAATATGCTCCCTATTACATGCCACAACAATAAGCCAATGGAGGAGCCTATATTACCTTTATGTGGTATGCTCGACACCTTATGTTGGGAACTTTTGCTTGGATTTTTGGATAGGTAGTTAGTTGATTAGACTACAATGTAGTATGTTAGTATTTAGAGAGAGATCCTCTAGCTATAGCTAGTCGCTTATGGCCACAAGGTCGTGGGGATTGATTGTGTGAGGTTTGATAGTGAGCTTAAAGTGAGAGAGTCATTGTCAAGCCCACTTTAGGTCCTAACCAAGGGAGGGAGAGAGAGAGGATTATATATATATATATATATATATATATATATATATATATATATATATATATATATATATATATATATATATATATATATATATATATATATATATAGAGAGAGAGAGAGAGAGAGAGAGAGAGAGAGAGGTAAAGGTGATAAAGAGAGAGAAAGAAAATAAAAGTAAAGTGAGGAGAGAAAGAGAAAGAAAGATAGAGATAAAGTAAAGGAGAGAGAAAGAGAAAGTAAAAGATTGTTGCATATAGGTAATGTTCTACGCCAACAACCTCATTGGTTTTATATTCTCCTTTTGGAACGTGATATAGAGTATATGATGAAAGTAACATCCCTAGCCTAGAAAAGGAGAGCATACAAGTAGGGGAGAAAGACTTGCATGAAGTGGAGGATTTATCCACAAACTAAAAATATCACTATAGGCCCAATATGTTAAAGTGCTAGATCATGTTCCACATAATAATTATATATGCATTTGTTGATCTTGATAGTGGATATATATAGATTTTATGATATTCCATCAATGTGTCTTCTATTTATTTTTTTGAAATGTTTATAATGTATCGTATAGTCTCATACTTTCAACTAGTCTCTAAAAAGCTAATAGTTAGGATACAAAATCATATTGATGGAAAATTTTAGTTGCAACATTATCACTTGGTATTTTTCCTATAATTCTCACTACAAGGGAATGGAGCAATAGCGATGGCCATTCGCGATGCAAAAAAGCGGTGTCGCTAAAAGCGTCGCTATTTGTGTCGCTATTAGCATCGCTAATTCTATTAGCGACGCAAATAGCGATGCTAATAGAGACACATGTATCGATGCTAATAGCGACACATATAACGACACTAATAGCGTCGTCGGTCTGAGGAAAAAGTTTTGAAAACCCGAGCATAACATTTTCCGAGAAAACATTTGCAAGAAAGAATGAAAGAGAGAGCGAGAGAGCTTAAAGCTTTGAGAGGGAGAGAGAGAGAGAGAGAGGAAGAGAGAGAGAGAGAGAGAGGGGAGCTCATCACCATCGTCACCGCCGCCATTGCTGTACACGACGAAGAAAGAGAAGTGTGCAAGGGAGAAGGGAGGGAAGGTGCAAAGAGAAGTGTGCAAGGGAGAAGGGAGGGAAGGTGCAAAGAGAATGCACAAAGGGTTTCATCTTCAGGCCTTTGAGGTAGGTACATTGCCTCTTCTTGCTTTATTTTTGTGTTCCCTTGTTTTCTTTTTTTGTTTTTCTTTGCAAATAAATACATGGAAAGAGAGGGAGGGAGGAAGGGAGGGAGAATAATGAAGGGAGAGGAAGAGAGAAAGAGGGAGAGAAAGGAAACAAAGAGAAAGAGGAAGAGAGAAATGAGAGATGAACGGAGGGAAAGAGGAGGATGAGTGAGAGAAACAACGAGAGAGAGAGGGGGAGAAACACAGAGAGAGGAAACAAAGAAAGGGAAATAGAGAGAGAAAGAGAGGGGGAGAGAAATAGAGAGAGGGAGAGGGAAGGAAGAGAGGAGGAGGTAGAAAAGAAGGGTGAGGTAAAGAGAGGAAAGAGAGTGAAAAGAAGAGAGAGAGAGGGAGAAAGAGAGATAGACAGAAAAAATAGAGAGTGAGAGAGAGGGAGAGAGAAATAGGAAAAAAAAGAGAGAATGAGAGAGAAGGTTAAGAAAAAAAAGTAAAGGGAGAGGGGGGAGAGAGAGATAAAGAGAGATGGGGTGACATTTCTTTCAATATCTTTGTTTCTTAAGCTTTTTATTTTCTATCTTTGATTGTCTTTGCAATGAGATGAGTTGAGTGAGAGTGGGGAGGGAAGGAGGGAGAGAAATAGAGAGAAGAAGGGAGGGGAAGGAAGAGAGAGATGGAGAGAAATAAAAAACGGGAGAAAGAGGGGCTTCATAAAAAAGTGTCAAAAGTCGAGCATGGCATTTTACAGGTTTGTAAACAAGAGAGAGAGAGAGAGAGAGAGAGAGAGAGAGAGAGAGAGAGAGAGAGAGAGAGAGAGAGAGAGAGAGAGAGAGAGAGCGCTGCCACTGCCACCATCCATGAAGAGGGAGGAGACAAGTGTAAAGGAGAAGAAAGGAACTCTCAAAGGATTAAAAAAATGAGAGAAGTACGAAGGGATTCTTCTTCAAGCTTTGAGGTAAGTGCATTATCTCTTCTCTCTTTGTTTTTCTCTTTTCTTTACTTATCTCTTTCTTTTTGTTGATGAAGAGATGTATAGAGAGAAGAAGGGAGATAGATCAACACAAGGGATATTGAGAGAGAGAGAGAGAGAGAGAGAGAGAGAGAGAGAGAGAGAGAGAGAGAGGCTGCCACTGCCACTACCATTGCCACCACATCCACTAAAAGAGAGGGGACAACTACAAAGGAGAAGGAGGGAACCCCAATCTTTGTCTCTTCTCCATCTTGCCCTCCTTGAGCTTGCATGGCACACACCAAGCAAGCATTTTCCCGTTTCTCGGCCATGGGAAGGCCTCATGCCAAAGCTAGCCACCTGGAGCACAAGGTGGAGCCTCCTCTAGTGCAGCAAGAGGTGCTCCCCTAGAGCACAATGACCACTAGAGAAGAAGAGGAGATGGAAACTGGGCACTATCGCCCTTCGGGAGATAAGGAGAATGCAGTGCAAATACGAGCTTCTCATCCCGAAAAGATCTTTTCATAAGGACGTTGTTCGGGAAGTCATGCAAGACTTGGAGTTGAAAGGGATGGAAAGATTTTGGGCACGAGTGCGGGATGGCCCACCAGTAGGAAGGTAGACTGCTACAGCTATGATGACAGAAAGAAGAGCCTACATGATGTACTACATGTACCTTCTTTTACCAAGAATCTATTGTCGATTGGATAGATGGCACAACAAAATTTGCAAGAATCTACTGTCGGTTGGATAGATGATTTCAACTGATACACATGGCTGTACATTCGGAAGTACAAGGATGAGGTACTCGATGTCTTTAAGCAAATGGGTTTATAAAGAGAAATGCAAGTCAGATGGTTCGTTGGAAAGGTATAAAGCCTGGCTTGTGGCAAAGGGATATGCACAACAATACGGCCTAGATTATGAGGAAACTTTCAGGTTAGATCCAAGATGGAAATGGTGAGAATAGTCATTGCATTAACGGCTTCTAAGGGCTGAAAATAATGAAAAATGGATGTCAAAAATGCATTCCTGAACGGTGACTTTCTTGAAGAGGTATACATGGAGTAGCGTGAGGGTTATGTACACAACCTGAGGTGTATATGGATGCTAGCTAGCAACCTCGTCTATCATGCTAGATCCAAATACATAGAGATTCATTACAATTTCATCAAAGAAATGGTACTTGCAGGACAGATTGATCTACTTCATTTGAAGTTAGAAGACCAGATAGCCGATATCTTTACCAAATCACTTGGTAAAGAGAAATTCGTTCATTTTAGGGATCCACTTGGAGTATAGCAACTATTCTGAGCTCAAGAAATGGAGTTTGAGAAGGGGGTGGATGAGCTTGATTCTTTTGAACTTAAAACACCTCCATCCATTGAGATTGAGGGTGAAGACAAGAAAGAAGAGATAGAAGATGACTTAGATGTAGGTAAAAACAAGAAGGAAGAAGTAGAGCTTAGAGACACTACCACTCCCTATATAAGCATTTCTAGCTCCAACACCATGGTATAACTCTTACAGATGTCCAAATGCTCCCCCAAAAAGACTTGAACAAGTTTGGAATAAGCTAGAGTGAGCATAAGATCAATGGGACTTATTCATACGTCAAGGTCCTGACTATAATGAAAGCTTGAAGTGCATCTCTTCTTCTTGGGCCTAACAAGTGATAAAAAAGCTCCTTGAGTAATACTTTTTTGAATTGATTATATCTAGCTTTTGCAATCACAAGCTCTTTTTCTTCTCGGACCCAAGCAAGTGATGAAAAAGCTCCTTGTGAAATACCTTTTCGAATTGATTATATCTAGCTTTTGCAATCAAAGGATTCAATTTTTTTTGAAAATCTGATATACAATTTTTAGACATTGGGTGTAGGTGACATTGGCAAATGAATTATGCAAGAATATTTAGTGCATATAGCTAGAAGGGTGGCAGGGCTGCATGCCCTGCCACCTAAATTTTTTCCCCTCTGTAATAACCATCGCTATCTGCATCGAAAATTTACTCTGCAACCATCGTTATTTGCGTCGCTAACCCAATTAGCGACGCTAATAGCGACGAATCGACGCGAATAGCGATGACGGAGGTAATTTTTTCCACGAATAATTTCGTTGCTTTAAACGTTGCTATTGGGTCTATATGTTGTAGTGTCTCACTATTGCATCAGTTTCTTTCCCTACAAGCATCTCTATTAGCATTTATATTTTCTATCATTGTCAATAATAGCATCACTAATGATATTGGTATTAACATAACTAAGAATGTTAGCAACATTAATATCAACACTATTAGTGAAGCTAATAGCAACAATTGTTTGTTTATGCTAATAATGTTACCTATAACTAAAATGGGTGTATTTTTTTAAGACTAACCAAGTATGAGATATGCTAGGCATATGCTATTCTAAGATAGGATTTATAAACATGACTAGTAATTAAAATCCAAAAACTAATTACAAATACATATTCTACCTTTTTGATATGGTTGGGAGTATGTTATATGCAAAGTAGTAAAAGATGGTGGTGTTACAACCTCAGGTGGTTCACTATATATATATATTCTCTATATAACGTGCATTCATGGCCTATTTATAAATATCCTAATCTGTGATTTTTTCTTGAAAGAAACACAACCCTTTTCTATTCAATCTGTAAGTAACCCCTTTATATGGCACCCTTCTGTATGTAACAAATGTATAAAAAAGGTGTTTTAAAAACCCCTTATTTTGAACTCATGTTATATATACATATATTCATGCGTGACCCCTCCCCCCCCCTGAGGTTATAACTCAAGATTATTTATGTATTGTAGAAAATATGATATATATGTGCTTGAATGTGCTAAGCTTTGGCTAATAAACTATTAGATTAGTTATAGTGTTGCTAATTATTGAATTACTTACCTCTCATATGCAAATGGAGCAATTGTTCATTGCTTACGTATTGATGGGATTGATAATGTGGGCATAGCCTTTTACTATATCACTGCTTAAACCATGCAAATGAGAGTATAGGGTAACACACATAATATAAACTTTGGATTGAACTAGGTTTGTTTGAGATGATGCACCAATTATACCTCTTTGCAATAAGATCATCATGCCTCCATAACATGCACTTCCAGATAGAGAGCAAGCATTGCATGCACCATTAAGGTATCACCATTTATGGTTTCCCTTTCCTAGAATGTGTACTTTTACAATGCATCTTTTATATCATATTTGCTATAACATAAGGCAATTTAGCTCTAGTGTGGTTTTTATGTAATTGAAGCTAAATTTGTGTGCCTAGAAATATATATGCACCCATGAAACTTTATAAATTGAAAGAGAACAATGTTTAGGGAATCTCCTTGTTGTGTCATTTTGAAATTGTGTATTTTATTATTGCATTTCATAACATTGATTAACATATTTTTCAATTCCATATCATGCATGTTACACTATAATTTATCTTGATGCAATGCATTATGTTATGCTTCTTAAAATAAACAATGACTCCTATGTATACATATATAAGTAGAAGGAAACTAAGTAGCCACTATTTGCATGATTGCACCCATATTTTGAGAAACAAATTTGCAACCAATAGCTAATTTTTTATTTTAAAATAAAAAATAGATTGTATATACCAACATCTATTTCTATGTCTCTTTGTGTGGCTAATTCACAACTTTTATGCAAAGGTTATTAGACATGCATATTCTTGCATTAATAGATGTGCATGTACATTTTAATATATGTCAAATAGTGTGTCCATTACTATATCTAAGGCCCTTTTTCCTTGTTAATATTTTGTAAATATTGATGATGGAAACTTTTACATGGGATTGGCGATAAAATAATCTAATGTTTTTGCTACAAGAAATGATTTGAAGAATTTCTAGCTGAAAGGCCAAAATCTCCCATGGATGGATGTGAAAAAAAGAATAATGCAATTATTTGTATCCCTTTTGTAACTACTAAGGTAAAATGATAAAAAGCTTCTCATCATCAACCAAGGATTGGTTTTTTCTAGCATTTATGTTATAAGCAAAAGAAAGCATGGCCTTTTTTCTCCATGGTTCATAGAGATGAGAGAGAAGGTTACAACTTGGATAAGGGAGTTGTCTCTAACAACATTATCAGCTATATTAAAGGTTACTACCACTAGAAATTGAAATCTTTTAGATTGGAAGGTTCTCATAGAAAGGTGAAGATGACATAGGGAAATATCCCATGACTTCTATCCTATAGAGGTTACTAAAGTTGGAATTTATATTTTATTCAGATGGAAGGGATGGAAGCATTTATGATTCAAATCAAGGTTGCTAATGATAGAGATTGAACTATTTTTATTTAAAGGGCTTTAGATAATTGATAAGAGATTATGCCCGACTTGGAATAAAACATGATTATAAGAAAGATTTTGTAGACGGAGTTGTGTACTATCTCCATTGTAGGAGCATTGAAAAGTCACTTAGGAGAAGGTATGCTTATTGATTTGACAAGGAACCCCCAAAGTAGCAAGTCATATTGCCTATAAGGATATCAAGACAAGGTTATTAAAGCTATAAGCACTA
The DNA here is from genome assembly GCF_053477565.2 of Lygodium microphyllum. Lineage (NCBI taxonomy): Eukaryota > Viridiplantae > Streptophyta > Polypodiopsida > Schizaeales > Lygodiaceae > Lygodium > Lygodium microphyllum. Next base: position 179,030,558 of record NC_141135.1, read on the forward strand.
GATATAAACCCAAACCACTTGATGTACATTTAAAAGAGATAATAATGATGTTAATGAAGCCATGATGCATTGAATTTCATCCAAGTTGGATTTACCAACAAGAAATCTTGTAACAAAGGGTTTAAGGAAATCTGTAGTGGTGAAAATGTGGCACGTTTTGATTGATATTTGATATTATTGTAACCCCCATTGGATATTGACAAGGGTACTAAGTATTAAGGAAGTTTCCATTGAAGAATATGTATTCTATGTTGAGTTTAGCATGTAGTACTATTTGGGGTGTACTACTAGGACATCTTGAACCATTTTGTGCTTGTAGTAATAAAAGTGAGTGTGCTATCTTTTGGAAAGGTGAATAGTTAACTTTCTATCTTTCTAAAGGTGAATAGCGAACTTTCTTTGCAATAATTGACTCTTCTTGAATAGTTTTGGTATCCTAAAGAGTGAGATTTTGCTTGAGGGTAAGGTATAACCTTGTTTTTTAATCTACTAAGAGTGAGATCTAGGATAAGGTTCTAACTTGCTCTTCAATAATTGTTTTCTTGAAGGTGTTGCGCGCTTGAGAATGAATATTATACCATCCCTCTTGATGATGGCAATGACAATGACAACGACCATGGAGTAGAAAGTGCCTAACTTCCTCTTCAATAATTGTTTTCTTGAAGGGTGTTGCGCAGGGTTCAGGAAAATATTTTTGAGGAAGAGGAAGTAAATCCTTTTCATCATCATCTAAGAAGCAAGTATCCCCCATTGAGACGGTATCTTATACATATATTTAACAAATATAACTATATTTTGAGAAATTTGAAGAGGATTTATTTCCTTCTTCCAAAGAATTGAGAAGGATTTTTGTCAATGTGAATAAGTTCTAGGTTGAAGCGAACTCGTCTTTTCTCGAACCCTGGTGTTGCATTGCTTGAGAATGAATATTATACCATCCCTCTTGATAATGACAACGACAACGACCATGGAGTAGAAAATGCCTAAAGGTGCTTAGGTGAAGATATTGTTGTTCCCCAACTCATTCGGACTATATGTAGTCTCATATGTAGACTTATAGGGTGTAGTTACTGAGTAGATTGTGGTAAAACCGGTGGAAAGGGTACCGTGTCTATGAGACATAAAAGTATGTAGTCTTATAGGGATACTTACTGGGTAGAAGAATGTGGGAAAACTGGTGGGAAGTGTACCCCGTGTCTATGAGATATGTAATTTGAATCTGGTATTCGGACCTCACGTACTTTTGATTGGTGGATAGACTGCTTAGTTTGGTGAGTTTCCGAGGGAAGTTGGCCGACATGGTAAGGGGGAGCTGGCTGGGGGTCACGACTCAGGCGCATGTGATCACGGAAAAAGGCAGCGCAAAAGAGGGTTGTGGCAGTAGGATGAGTCGTACTCACAGAAAAAAGCAGCTGCCTGTAGGCTGTATTATTGATTGATTGAGAGAGAGAGAGAGAGAGAGAGAGAGAGAGACGAGGTTATATAATAAGCATCGCACACAGCTGCAGTGCATCTCTCGCTCTCTCTCCCTCTCCCTCCCTCCCTCTCTCTCTCTCTTTCTCTCTCTCTCTCTCTCTCGTGGTCGCCATGGCAGCCTCACAACGCCGTTCTTCCTACGTAGGTCTGTTCCTCCTAGCAATCGTGGTGATGGCGGCCATGGCCGAGGCCAACTGCACAGTGAAGAACAACTCCGGCACGGCCATCGAGCTCCTCCCGTCGCTCGGCACCCCCATCGTCGTCAAGCCGGGAGCCACCGTGAGCGTGCCCGTCAGCGCACTCAACTCCAAATTCAAGAACCTGAGCACGGGCCACATCCTCGGCCCCTTGGGCCTAGTCGACGGCACCATCCTTGTCATCGTCGACGGCATCGTCAAGGCCACCGTCGATATCTACGTCGCCACCAGCATCCTCGGCACCATCCAGCTCAAGCTCGGAGCTCTCATCTGCATCTCCCTCTGATCCCTCGACTGGAAAATGACGACCTATGTAATTGTCTCCGAGGTCATATCTCAGTCGTCTCTGTCGTATGGACCACCTCCTACCACCATTACCGTCATCGTCCCTTGTGAAGCGCACCTCTAAGCTATAAGGCCTAAAATTCTTACCCTAATCCTCCATTCAACCCTCAACCTCAGCCTGCAGCCCCTCACCATTTTAGAACATGATTCTTTCCGCCCATCACCTAATTTCACATCGTGGCACTATCATAAAACCTGCATGCACTTTATTAGATAATTCTTTTGAGCCCTAGTCTTATCATTATTTATTCATACGTGTTGTATTTGCATGTAGTTTTCTTATGTAATTATATGTTATTAACATGAAGAGAAAGATTCAAAAAGACATTTGAAGGTTACTCCTACCATTGATGCCAACATGCACTCAATTAAATGAATTTTTTGAGCATTTCTCTTATTGACATTTAGTTCTACTAGGGGTATTTCCCTCTAGCTTTATTTTGTATTTATGGGTCGTTTAGCACATGGACAAATATTCAGAAAGGTGTTTGAAGATTGCTCCTACTAGTGCTAGCACATGGACAAATATTCAGAAAGGTGTTTGAAGATTGCTCCTACTAGTGCTACCTAGTAGATGATTCATTTGAGCCCTACTTGCTCTATTTTCCCTTTCATTTTCATCCATATTTATAGTTGTTTAACACATGGAAAGCGGTCCAACAAGGTGTTTGGAGGCTATTGCTTCCAATGTTGCCATTGCATCTTGACTAAAAGATATAAAACACTACACTATGCACGTGGGGCTTAGATTCCCTTGGCACTTTGTATTGGTGTTCTCTCGATATGCTTCACATTGAGGTTTGAGGGTTGACTATTGGTGGGGGGAGAGAGAGAGAGAGAGAGAGAGAGAGAGAGAGAGAGAGAGAGAGAGAGAGAGAGAGAGAGAGAGAGAGAGAGAGAGAGAAAAAGAAAGAAAGAAAGAAAGTTATATTAACGTCTTCTAAAGACCAAAACTGGCCTATGAGACAAACCGTGATACAACTGATGAGGTCCAGCTATCCAAAATAAAAGTGCTGAATGAAAAGCTAAAAACTGGAAACTGAAAATACGGTGCTGTGAGTGTGATAAGTGTCGTATATGTGTATGTGCGTATGTAGCTCTGGTACTCCAGATAAGGGCTACAAAAGGGGAACAAATGTCGGCTGTGATAGGGGAACAACTATCGGCTATGATAAAGTGGTGCGATGTGTATATGTAACAGATGTAGGGAGATATACTATCCTGGGATGTAGTAGCAGTCGTCGAAGTCGCTAATAGCAGGTGATCCCTCTTGGATGCAGGATGTGGTACATCGGCGGTGGAGAAAGAGCAAACTGGAGATCTGAGATCCAATGTGTCGAGTGTCGTCGGATCTCAGTCTGCTGTCGATGTAGATCAAGAATCCTCCGGATCTCCTGTCGGTGTGGTTGTGGGGTTCGAAACCCCCGGATCCTCGTGCAGCGTTGGGTACGCTGGTCCTCAGCCTGCTGTAGTGTGAGCCCGGAGGTTTGGCTGGAGGCTGGTATAGTAGCTCTCACTCTGTCTGTCTGAAAGAACTGTGTAATAGTCGTCTGGGTGGGCCCCTCTCTGACTGGGACCGGCTGTGTGCTCTGCTCTCTGATGTGCCATGCCTCTCCCAGAAAACGGCCAAATGATCTTTGATCCATATCAGTCATACATCCCTGAAGTGAGCTGCTCAATGTGTATCTAGATCTCAACTCTGAGTATGCCGGGCATCTGAGAACAAAATGCTCCTCATTCTCCACCTCTGATCTGCAAAGGGGGCATATCCTCTCCTCCCATGGGATGCCACTGGCTCTGCCACTCTCAATCATAAGCTGATGTGATGATATCCTGAGCTGTCCAATAAGAACTCTCAATCGATGTGGCATATAGATCTGCATATATCTCGGAATCTCTATGAATCCCTACTCTGATATGCTCAAGAACTGTGTATAATAATGTGCCATCTTCGATGGCAGTGGCTGTACAGGGCTGACCCATGTCCTCTGTATATAAATATGCCATATCTCCTGTCTGATGACTCTGTTCCTCTCAGAGAGAGAGAGGGTATAAGTGGGAGCCTGAGTATCATATAGAAGAGGTGGGAGTCTATCAATGTCCAGCCCATGTCTGTCAAACCAAGCTCTAGTCTGTGCATACCATGATGTGGTATCCCCTGCTCGAGCCATCTCCTGAGATGCCATATATGCTCTATATGCAATGCGATCTCTATCCATATCCTGAAATCTGTGTAGGAAGCAGACTATCTGGCAAGCTCTGCTCGCACAATGTCATGTGGGACTGAGGCCTTGCTGCGAATCAATCTAGATATCATGATCACTTGAGGTCTCTCCATCAATGTCCATACATAATCGGCAAGGCCTGGCCCCCATATAGCTGCTCCATACATCAGTGCTGGAGTGACTAGAGTATCAAAGAGCCACCCCTTGGTGCGGGGCTCTTGGAAGTGTGCATGATAACACTGTCGCTCCATAAGAGCCAATGCTGAGTATCCTCTAGTGAGGTGGTCACGAGCTGCCTATGTCATCGAGAAAGTCCCTGAAGCTACTGTAAAGGTGACTCCCAAATATACATATGATCCAGTGACCTCAATACTCCCTCCTGCTGCCATGAAAATACTCTGTCTGTGTATCTGAGCTGATGTATGGAATATAAGAACCTTGGTTTTACCAAGGTTCACTGTCATGCCTCTCTGTATGCAAAAATCATCCAATGCTAATAAATGCTGCTGTAATCCCTGAGCTGAGTCTGAGACCAAGACAATGTCATCTGCATATAGTAAGATATGAACTGTGGCTCCACTGAGATCTATACCTCCACGGGCTCGCTGTTGAATAAACTCTGCTATCTCATCAATGTATAGCCCAAATAGAGTCGGTGAGAGTGGGCATCCTTGTTTCACACCAATGGTGCTCACAAGGGGATCTGATATATCTCCCAGACATCTGACTCTGCCAATAACCCGCTCATATAGTGCATAAATACCCCACATCATGTCATCATCCACCCCCAGATCAAGTAGGCGTCTGAAAAGCCTCTCTCTCGGAACCATGTCAAAGGCTTTGCAGAAATCCACAAAGCAACAGTACAATCTCTGTTTCTTCACTCGTGTCTGGTCGATCAGACAACGGAGAGTGAAGATGTGGTCTATGGTAGAAAATGCCCATCTGAACCCTGCCTGTCCGGGTGTGCGCATGCACTCTCTCTCTGCTAGCGTGCCGAGCTCCTCCTCCATCACCGTGCCATAAAGTTTGGACAAAACTGGCCCAATCATGATGGTCCTATATGTGTTAGGATCCATAGGATCCCTTGACTTGTGGATAGGTACAATGGTGTGCTCTGTCCACGAGTCAGGGAACCCCCCCGACAATGCACGGTTGAAGAGGTGAGCAATGAGTGGAGCCAATGTGTCTCTGCCATATATAATATGCTCTGCCTGAAGATCAAACTAGTCTCGAGCGCGGCCATACTGTAACCGTGAGATAGCATGTTTCACCATACTAGTGGTGAAAAAGGATGAAATACCCGGTCTTGGTGTACATGGTGTGGGTATCAGCGGCTGTGCGGGTACATGATATAAACTCTGTGCGTATCCATGCCATACTGCAGGGTCATGTATCGGTGTGGGTGAGCGTGGTTCTCTGAGCTGCCTCCATGCCTCTGCACAATCTCTGCTCATAAGAAGGTGATATATATCCCAATATATCTCCTCCTCCCATTCCCGCTTTTTACGGCGGGTCAAGCGGTGCATGCGTCTCTGCGCCTGTCTGTGTGTGATCTCTCCTCTGGCCTCCAAATCGCGTAGCTGTCAACGTAGATCTCTGCACTCATCATCATACCACCTGTTCTGTGGCATGGTACCGGTCCGAGGGGGGTGCGTGTATGTGTGATGTGGAAAATTTGAGTGTAGCAGAATCATGCAGAATGCATGTGATATCAGTGGTCAGTGTATCAAGGGGTGTGTATGGATCAAGTGACGTGATGTGCTCCTCCAGATGTTGTGAGTAAATATGTGAGAGCTTATGAGTGAAGTGTATGGTAGTATGCATGTGGGGTATGATATCTGCAGGTGGTGATGGTAATGAGGTGAGGAGTGAGAAACTGAGAAAGGTGTGATCGGCACCGAGTGGAAGTCTCCCAAGGCCGAAGGACTCGATAGTATGTATCCCATCGATCGGTCCGAGCAAATAATCTACAGTACTCTCGCCCCCCCATGTGGGAAGCATGTAAGACCTCCTGAATATGGCCATCGTGCCATCCCGTTATAAATAACGAGATGATGTCTACTACCAAGCTCAAGTAAATGCCCTCCATACCCTGTGGCGTTTGGCCTAGTATCTGCTGACTCCCTACTGATCCCCAACTCCTCAGGGTCTAATGCTCTCATGATCTCTGGCTGTTCCATATCAAAACTCTCACACTGTCGGCTTTGTGTGCGCCCGTTGAAGTCCCCCATAAGGAAGACCTCACCCAAACTAGAATACAGAATAATGTCCTCTGAGAGCTGTGAATAAGGGGAGGGGGAATCTCTGGCCTGAATATCACCCTGCGTAGTAGCATATCTGGACCCTCGTGGTGAAAAGTAGCATACTGCCATATAGATCCATCTCTCATCTGATATCTGCACTCTGATCCATATGTAACTGGCCTCCTCATCTCGTCTCACTAACTGGATATGTCTTTGTATCCCCTGACGGAATAGAACTGCCACCCCTCCTGAGCCCCTAGATGTGCTCTGCCTAGTAGTAGCCCGGTATGTAGATACCCACTCAAATCCTGTAATGCGTGGAAGCCCTCTCTCTGGGCTCTCATGTGTCTCTGTGAGGCATATAACATCATGGTCGGGTAAAATCTCCTCAAGTCTGTCCGGTCGTGACCATAGGGAGCCGTTGTAGTTCCAAACTGCCACACGTATCGGGGTTTTCTGTACAGTCCTCTGCCCCGTCTCATAGGCCGCGCCCCCCTATTTGGTGGGGCATCCATCTATAAAAATCCGGCCATCTCAATAGAAGGCCTTACGGCCTTCTCTACGTGCTTGGAGTATCTGTGGCATGCATGCTCGTCTGTGTGCAATCTGCATCTGAGTCAGGTCCTCATCCATGAAGATGGAAGCCCCAGTCATCCCTCGGAGCGAAATCCGCTTTCGAAAGAAAGCGGCTTTGTCCTCCGGTGTGCTCATATGTAATATCAGAGCTCTGACCCTGGTAGTATCTCGTCCTGCACGCCATGCCTGAGTAAAGGGCATGCTCGTGTACCCTAGTCGGGTGCATAGCCCGCGTGCGTCCTCCTCCGAAGAGGCCCCTTCGGGGAGCCCGGTAATACGCACGTTCAATCTGCGTGCGTTCCTGAGCCTCTCCTCCTCTAAGGTCTCCTGAACCCGGACTACCTCCTCCTTTTTATTTTCTTCTTGGACCTCCTTCTTAATGTTCTTCTTCACTACCTCAATCCACCCTTCCTTATTCCCTTCTAATTCTTCCTTCATGTTTGCTTTGATTTTTTCCTCCCATCCCTCTCTCGAAGCCTCAACTTCGGTTTTAATGCATACCTGGAGGTCCTCTCGGCATTCCTTCGTGATAGCCTCTCGGAGGTCCGCTTTGAAATCCGCGTCCTCTCTTGCCTCCCGTAGATGTGACACTTTCGTTTGTAGCTTGTCCAGGTCGGTTTTGAGATCCCTCTTCTCTTCTGTGAGTGTCTTCACCATCTCCTCTAGTCGTCGGATCCTCTCATGGAGCCGGCGGGTTTCTTGGTTCAAGGCATTATCCGCATTCTTCTTGAAATCTTTCTTCGCCTCCTTGATAGCCTGGCTGATTAGAAGCTCCACGTTATGGAGCTCGAGCGGCATGTCGCCTCACGAGGAAAAAGCCCCCTCCATAGACCTGTTGAATGTTAGGGAGACCACCTTCAATGAAGAAAGTTTCCCACTTTTCACCTCCTCCTGAAACTGCACATCCACAAATGCTGTCCCATCTTGCACGTTCTAAGAGCCTTCCTTCTGCGAAGAGAGATAAGCTCGGCTGCAACTGGCCGTCCTATTCAGGATGTTATTAGAGAGAGAGAGAGAGAGAGAGAGAGAGAGAGAGAGAATGGCTATAGACAATTATTAAGCCTACCATCTTAGGTGGCTACCTGCCTCAACATCGTAATGACCCCCATGGTCGTGGGGCTACGTGAAAACAATGTGAAAATTTCGGGATTGTATCTTCATCTCGCTTTCTTATTAATCTAGAGAGTCAATGCCATATGAGTCATTAGTGTTAGTGTGCATACTAAGGATGGTTCAAATGATTGGATTTTTGGATAATTTTAGCCTATTTTAAATAATTTGGACATTATTTATTGTAAGTATTCTCAAAAGTATAGAAAACTTCTAGAATAAGATGTCATGCATAAAGCAAGTTACTTTTCAACCAATTTTGAAGATCTCATGAAAAAATAAGGGCTCTCGAATTTGCATCATGCTCAATCGCAGTTTTATGGCAGCAAATAACACTCTAGACGAGAGGAGGGGAGAAGGAGCGATCAACGAGAGTTCTAACTAGGCATCCTGGGGTTTTATTCCCCTTTTGGAATCAATGAAACCATCATATTTGTCGTTTGAGTAGTAGAGAAGAAGCTAGTGTTTGGTGTAGGTTTTTGAATACGTTAAGGTGAAATAGGACACAGTGAAGGGGAGACTCATTGTAAATAGGTTTTCTTAATCAATGATTGGTTTTGGGGTACTTTGAGCCTCTAATCTCTTGCATGTATATTGTTTCATCTCTCATTAGTCTCTACTCTATCCAATCTCTATCATCATCTCTGCTCTGATTAAAGAAACAGCCTAATCTCTTACTATTTTTAATCTTCACTTAAGAATCTCTCCAACATTATATACATTTAGCAATCTATTACTACTCTTATTCACTTCTATAGCTAGAGACTTGGTGTCTTCTGACAATACTGCACACATATTATCTTGACATCTTTTTGGTAAACTTGATGTGAAGGCCAGGTTGAAGAGTCTGGTATGGATGCATGTATGGATATAGATGCATGACACTTTTGAGACAAGATATAGAGCAAGTTATGGAGTATCTTCAAAAGCTACTTGAGCTTAGATACATAGATAATGTAGTTGGGACACAACTTTAGGTCATATGTCTAATGCTCCTCAAAGCTTATAAGTCCTTGATAAAATTGGACAAGTCTAAGGATGAATATGCTTTGTATGGGTAAGACACATCAAGTGTTGGATGTCAATGTAGAGATGAGTGAGCTTGGATATGTAACTTATGTCACCTATGGATTTTGGCAGAAATTTGAGGATGTATACTAGAGGCTAATTGCAGTATATAAGTATCAACAGCACGAATGGGAGAAGCAAGAAGAGGAAGAACAAAGGAGGTGAAACAAGAAAGAAGAAATAAGATAGATAGAGGAGGAATTTCACATGTGGAAAGAGGAGTAATTAAGGATGAAAATGCAACCAGAGAAGGATAAATATATAGAGGAAGCACAAGCTTTTATCAAAGCCTCACTACCTCACTATTTTTAGTGATGATCAACTTGTGTTGGATATAAGTGAGGCTCAATGTATATTTGATATGATACACAATTGTCAATGTAAGAAGCTTTCCATGTGTTGGACTCTGAAAGAGTAGGTATGTTTCTATGTACTTGTTGATGGGTGCATTGATAGCATGTATATGCACTACAAGATATAGGCCTTATACTAACGTTAAAAGCGACGAAAATGTAAATAAAGAAGTTTTTTCCCATCATCGCAAAAAGTGTCGTTATTGGCGACGCCATAGAATAGTCGATATTAGCATCGTTATTAGTGTCGCTATTTGCGTCGGTATTAGTGATGCTAATACTGATGCAAATAACGACGTTGATAATGATATTTTGCGTCGCTAATAATGATGCCAATAACAACGTGTGCAGGTAAATTTGCGACGCCAATAGCGACGGTAACAGGGAAAAGAAAAAGTGGTAGGGCAGCCACATATAGCATAAAAATGACTGGTATAATCATGGCAAGATATCACTACTACATAGAAAATGTCTACACAGATCAGGTGACCAAAAAAGAAGGGTGTGTGAGCTCCAGGATCCAAGGGTGAGCTATACATCCTCGCCCCATTTGAAATCTTGTCCTGCCGCCGCAAAGGAGCATCAAACGGACTTCGCAAAAAAAGAAACAACTACACATCAGTCCACAGTACAATAATGCATTCTAATTAAACATGGTAATTGTAGACAAGAAAGATGAGTGATTTACAGGGCCGCCGTGTCTATAAAATCAGTCGATCAATGCAGTGAAACCGTGCCTCTCTGCATATCGACTCTCAAGGTCGGTCGGATCACGATTTGTAATGGAGTGCTATAAAGGAAACAAAATACATACTGTTAGAAACATGATTGTCAATACAAAGGACATTGCAAAAAAATAAGCAAGCAAAACAAAAGAAAAACTCACAAAGTCCTCCAGATATGTCTTGTGGTCACCACTCCCAAGATAATAGACCACTCTAGCCTCTAGTCGTGCCCTCGCCGCCTCGTGCTATTGGCTCCAACGTCCTGGAGAATCTGTAGCCTTCTCCCTCAGTTAGTGCCAGTCGTCCGCATCTAGCCACTCGGGCTTTGCAGCCCCACTATTGAGTGCCTTGTGTGCATCCGATTTTCTGTGTGACATATGTGCACACGTTCTTGAAAATATGCATGGAATCCAATAAGTGGTTGATCTGTGAGTGGGTCCAATATGGCAACTCCTAGAAAACTGAGAACCGCTGTATTTTGTTTGGATGTGACTTCCCGTGGACCATTTTCAGCTCATACCAGCTTTGGGCATTCATACGTGTTGGAGGTCGTCCAAAAAAATCTTCATTGAGTGCATGACCTGCTGGCAAGAAAGTGACGTGTCCTAGATATACCATCTTCTTCATGGTTCGTGACTTTTGGGAGTCTAACTGTGGCCCGCACAATGGGCATGCATGATAACCTGAGGTAACCAGACCTCTTCCAACACCTCTATCCGGTGAATATAAACTTGAACGAGCTATGATAGATATTACCAATGAGAACAGAAGCCTATTTACTTGAGGACTCTCTGAATCCTAGAAAGTCATGCATCGTCCACATGAGAATGACTCGAATATTGGCAAACCGACAACCATCATGCTTGCTTATATCTTGCATGGTGACCCCCTCCTCCCACAAAATCTTAAGCTCATCGACTAATGGATGAAGATACATGTCCATATTTTCTACTTTGTAGCAACTGGGGACGAGTAAGCTAAGGATGATATGTCATTTCTTCGTAGAAATCCATGGAGGGATATTGTAGTTGACACGGACTATAGGCCACACATTGTAAGAAGTTGAGTGCAGACCGAATGGGTTCACGCCATCCATTACAAGAGCGAGCAGAAGAATCCTTGGCTCTCGGGTAAAGCCTGGGAAGATAGAGTCAATGTGGCTCCATGTGCGTGAATCCGCTAATATTTTTTGAACTCCATCTGTGGACCTATTTTGCACATGCCACGTTGTCAAGCTCGCCATGCCGGATATATGAAACATGTGGTTTATGTGGGGGATAAGCGAAAAGTGTCTAAGAACTTTTTGAGGGATGGTTTGCCCTTGCAAGTCCTATTGATACCTATGAGCACCACACTTTGGACATATCTCCATAGTCTCGTATTCTCCTTGAAACAATATGCAATTATTGATACATGCATGGACGCTATTGTAGTCTATGCCAAGCTTTTGTAAAACACGTCGTGCATCATCAGGAGACTCAGGCATGGTATTTGCAGGTGGTAATATATGATATTTTAGTAACTTGAAAAAAATCATAAAACGCCTTGAAAAAGCACAAATTTTTTTAATGATAGTGCCGAAAAGAAATCAACTCACCGTACGTACAAGGTACCTGAACAACTTGGTCACACTCGCATCTCTCCACGCGTATTTTGCTTGCATACTTAGGAGTGCAAGCAATGTCTTCAGGCGAGATACTCGACACCCATCATATATAGTATGCATGCTTCCTCTCTAAGCAGATCAGAAGTTTCGACATCCATGGGAATCAATGCATTGATCATTGCCTCCATCTTAGGCTCTAAGATTGTAGGTAAGTCTGAAAGGCTGCCTGTCTTCTTTGGTATTGATGGTATAGATTGGGTAGTACCTTCTACGTGGTGAATTGGCTAGGCACTCCATCCATCGCATGTCCACGAACTCTTCTAATTGGCCGCAAAGGGTGCACTTCTCCTTGGGATGAGACATCACCTCCCTGGATAGAAAATTTGCCAGTCACACCCAATCTTTTTATATATAGTATTCAATTAGCTTGTGAGTACAATGCATGATTGATATTAACTTTTCTTACCGTTTGTTGAAAATCCAAGATCGCCTGATCAATGATCTTACATTGAAACTCACCGAAGCGTCGTACGTGTTCTATAGACAATCGATGTTTTCGTCTAATTGCGAGCTTGCATTGAGAGAAAGGACATGGGAGACGCTGATTAAGATATGCCTCGCGATCTTGAATATCAAGACCTTTATCATTTTCCATTTTGTCTACATTACGACAAACAATTTGTTTTTGTAATCATTCTTTTTTTCTTTCTTAAATTGTTTGAGAAGGGATTTCTTCTATTGTAACTCAACAAAAATTAACATATGTAAAGTCTCCACCCACCCACCCACAAATTAACGTATATCGAAGTCTTTCCCATCTCGTGATGTTGCACCAGACAACAATGGACCTCATCACCACTCTCTCTTTGTTTTTTATCAATTCATTATCTTCTCTCCTTCCATATCTCTCTCTTTTTCTCTTTCTTTATTATGATGTATGTTTATTTCCTCTCTCTCATTCCTTCTTCTTTTTTCTCTTCCTCCCCCTCTCTCATTTTATTTAACAAAATATATATCTCTCTCTACTACAACAACAACAAAAACAATAACTACTACTACTACTACTACTACTACAAACAAGAAAAGAAAAAAAAACTACTATTACTACCAGTACTGCAACAACAACAACAAATAAGAAAACTAGATAACAATAAACAAGAAAACAAAAAAAAAACCATTACAACAACAACAACAAAAAAAAACAAGAAAACCACTACTACTACTACAACCAGGGCTACGATGACTACGACTATGACCATGACCACGACCACGACCATGACTATGACTATGAGGACAATGACGATGACGACGACTACGATGACTACAACCACGACCATGACTACAACTACCACTACCACTACCAATATAATAAACAAGAAAAGAAGAAAAAACAACAACAACAACAACACCTACTACCAGACCATGACCACGACCATGACTACCACTACCACTATCACTATACTAAATAAGAAAAGAAGAAGAAGAAAAAAAAACAACAACAACTACTACTACAACAATAAACAAAAAAACTAAATAACAATAAACAAGAAAAGAAAAAAAACTACTACTACTACAAATAAGAAAACAACAACCTCTCCCTCCTTCTCTCTCTCCCTCCCTCTCCCTCTCCCTCTCTTTCTCTCTTTCCTTATTATGTTTAATGTTTTTTCCCTCTCTCTCTCTCGTTCTTTCTTTTCTTTTCTCTCTTCCTCTCCCTCTCTCATTTCCTCTCCCTCCCTGACCCTCTCATTCTCTTTCTCTCTTTCCCTATTATGTTTAATGTTTTTTCTCTTATCTCCTCTCCCTTTTCCTCTCTTTCTCTATTTTCCTATTATGTTTAATGTTTTTTCTCTTACCTCTCTCATTTCCTCTCCCTCCCTCTCTCACCCTCACCCTCCCCCTCTCTTTCTCTATTTTCCTATTATGTTTAATGTTTTTTTCTCTTTTTCTCTCTCCTCTCCCTCCCTCACCCTCACCCTCACCCTCTCTTTCTCTCTTTCCCTATTATGTTTAATGTTTTTTCTCTCTCCTCTCCCTCTCTCATTTCCTTTTCTCTCTTCCTCTCTGTGTCTCATTTCCTCTTCCTCCCTCTCCCTCTCCCTCTCTTTCTCTCTTTCTCTATTATGTTTAATGTTTTTTCCTTCCTCTTCCTCCCTCCCTCACCCTCTCCCTCTCTCCTCCCTGTCTCATTTCCTTTTCTCTCTTCCTCTCACTCTCTCATTTCCTCTCCCTCCCTCACCCTCACCCTCTCTTTCTCTCTTTCCCTATTATGTTTACTCCCTCCCCCACCCTCTCACTCTCTTTCTCTCTTTCCCTATTATGTTTAATATTTTTTCTCTCTTCCTCTCCCTCTCTCATTTTCTCTCCCTCTCTCATCCTCACACTCTCTTTCTCTCTTTCAATATTATGTTTAATGTTTTTTCTCTCTTTTTCTCTCTCCTCTCCCTGTCTCATTTCCTCTCCCTCCCTCACCCTCACCCTCACCCTCTCTTTCTCTCATTTCCTATTATGTTTAAAGTTTTTCCCTCTTCCTCTCCCTCTCCCTCTCCCTCTCCCTCCCTCCCTCCCTCATCCTCTCTCTCTCTTTCTCTCTTTCCCTATTATGATTAATGTTTTTACTCTTTTTTTCTCTCTCCTCTTTCTCTCTCATTTCTTTTTCTCTCTTCCTCTCCCTCTCTCATTTCCTCTCCCTCCTTCACCCTCACCCGCTCCCTCTCTTTCTTGCTTTCCCTATTATGTTTAATTTTTTTCTCTCTCCTCTCCTTCTCTCATTTCCTTTTCTCTCTTTCTCTCCCTCTCTCATTTCCTCTCCCTCCCTCTCCCTCTTTCCCTACTATGTTTAATGTTTTTTTTCTTATCTCCTCTCCCTCTCTCATTTCATTTTCCTTCTTCCTCTCCCTCTCTCATTTTCTCTCCCTCCCTTACCCTCTCCCTCTCTTTCTCTCTTTCCTTATTATGTTTAATATTTTTCTCTCTCCTCTCACTCTCTCATTTCCTTTTCTCTCTTCCTTTCCCTCTCTCATTTCCTGTCCCTCCCTCACCCTCACCCTCTCTTTTTGTCTTTCCCCATTATGTTTGATGTTTTTTCTCTCTTTTTCTCTCTCCTCTCCCTCTCACATTTCTTTTTCTCTCTCCCTCTCCTTCTTTCCCTATTATGTTTAATGTTTTTTCTCTCTCCTCTCTCTCTCTCATTTCCTTTTCTCTCTTCCTCTCCCTCCCTCTCCCTCTCCCTCTCTTTCTCTCTTTACCTATTATGTTTAATGTTTTTTCCTTCCTCTCCCTCTCTCAATTCCTCTCCCTCCCTTTCTCTCTTTCCCTATTATGCTTAATGTTTTCTCTCTCATCCTCTCCCTCTCTCTTTCCCTATTATATTGAATTTTTTCCTCTCTTTCTTCTCCCTCCCTCTTGCTCTTCCTCTCCCATTCTTTCTCTCTTTTCCTATTATGTTTAATGTTTTTTCTCTCTTCCTCTCCCTCTCTCATTTCCTCTCCCTCCATCTCCCTCTCCCTATCTTTCTCTCTTTCCCTATTATGTTTAATGTTTGCCTCTCTTTCATCTCCCTCCCTCTCCCTCTCCCTCTCTTTCTCTCTTTCCCTATTATGTTTAATGTTTCCCTCTCTCTCTCTCTCTCCCTCCCTCTCTCTTTTCCTCTCCCTCTCTGATTTCCTCTCCCTCTCTCTCCCTCTCTTTCTCTCTCATTTCCTCTCCCTCTCTCAATACATACAAATTTTAACAAAAACAAGTAAAAGAGAAAGAGAAAACACAAAAGCAAAGCAAGAAGGAACAATGCACTCACCGTAAACTCCTCTTCGCTACGAGGGCTCCTCTTCACCCTTCGTACACCTCCTCATCTTCTTTGCGAACGACGGCGGCGGCGGTGAGAAGCTTTCTTTCTCCCTCTTTATCTCCTTCTCTTCCTCTCCCTCTCAAATGCAAGATGTTCACTTTCCCTTTCGCTCTCTCTTTTGTGTATGTGCACAAAATAACGCACTTGGGTTTCAACCTGCTTTTTTTTTGTCTGAGTACCGTCGCTATTAGCGTCGCATTTGCGACACTAATAATGACACTGCTATTTTATGTCGAAAACCGCCGTCGCTATACCCCCATATCCTTGTAGTGATGGAGACTCAACAACCTCTAGGGCCTTATGACCCTAGAGTGGGTACTTGGTATGGTGTTAGAGTTGTACAAATGGTAGTCATTTTGATCTATGATCAAGGGGAATGTTCACTTCTATGCATGATGAGCAAAAAGTTGATGATATGGATGTTTGACCCGATTTGCTGCATTGTTGGCACATCCGGAGAGTGTGCAGGTTCAGAGGAGGTGGATGGCATGCCACTACACAAACATAGTGTGGAAAACTATCAAGTGCATCATCATCTGTCTTTCTTATTAATCTGGAGAGTCAATGTAATATTAGTCATTAGTGTTAGTATCCATAGTATGGATCGTTCAAAATGACAAAATTTTTGGACTTTTAGTATTTTTAAATATTCTAGATATTATTTCTTATAAATATTTTCAAAAGGTATAGAAAAATTCTAAAAAAGGAGGTCGTGCATAGAGCAAGTTATTTTTTAGCAAGTTTTAGAGATCCCATGAAAAAAGAAGAGATCTCGAATCAATATCATATGCGATTGCATTTTTATGATAATAAATAACAATTTAGATGGGAGGAGGGGAGAAGGAGCGATTTGATTAAGTATCCTTGGGTTTTACCGCAATTTCCAAACCAATCAGACCATCAGATTTGTTGTTTGTGCAATAGAGAAGAAGCTAGTATTTAGTGCGAGTTTTTGGATATAACAAGGTGAAACATGACACGGTGAAGGGGAGAATCATTGTAAATAGGCTTTCTTAATCAAGGATTGGTTTTGGGATACTTTGAGCCTCTGATCTCTTGCATGTATGTTATTTCATTGGTCTTTACTCTATGTAATCTTTAACATCATTTCTGCTCTCATACAAGAATGTGCCTAATCTCTTACTATTGTTAATCCTCTCTATCCATTACTACTCTTATTCACGCACACAATCAGGCATTTGGTGTCCCCATAAAAAGCAGTGTTTGGTTAATTCTTGAAGTATTCTTGTACTCTAGACTCTTTGTCTAGATTGCTCATGATTGTCTCATCGGCATGGTGCAAGTCCTTCTTGTCCTCCACTCCCTACAATAGTGACTCCTCCACCTTTACATTCTTCTCATATACGCTAACAACATTACTTTCATCACACACTCGAGTGCTTTGGGATGTCAATGGCACAATATACCACCACCAAGATTATTGTGGATTTGAATACACTAGAAGATACAAGCCTTATACTGACATTCAAAGTGACGAAAATGTTCATTAAAAAAATTTCCCCCGTCGTCGCAAAAAACTTCGGTATTAGCAACGCTATAGAACAATCGCTATTATCATCGCTATATGCATCTCTATCAGCATCGACGTTGATAGCGACCCAAATAGTGACAATTTGCAATGCTAACTGGGATGCTAATAGCAACACATGTAGTAAATTTGCGACATTAATAGCAACAGTTATAGAGAAAAAAAAATTTGTGGCAGGACAGAGTTACAGTAAAGTGTACAATGCTTGTCTCCATAAAGAAAAAGTGTATTTGAATCCATAAGACTGTTACGTAAAATAAATACAAGATTAGGTAATGAAAACAATGGTACAATCATGGCAAGATGCAAAGGATGATAATAAGATAGTGCATAGAAAATGCCTACATAAATTACATGACCAAAAAGAAGAGGATGTGTACTCCACGGATCCAAGGGCGAGCTAGAGATCCTCGCCATACAAAAGCTCATCCCATCGCAAAGGAGCATCAAACAGACTCTACAAAAAAGGAAACAACTACACATTAGTCCACCGTACAATAATGCATTTTAATTAAATTTAGTAACTATGGACAAGAAAGATGAGTGACTTACTGGGTCACTGCATCCATACAATTGGTTTATCAATGCAGTGAGACCGTGTCTCTCTGCATATCAAGTCTCTAGGTCGATGCAATCGAGGTTTGTAATGGAGTGTTGCAAAAAAAACAAAATACAAATGTTAGAAAAATGATTGTCAGTATAAGGGATATTGCAAAAAAAAAGCAAGAAAAAAAAAAGAAAAACTTACAAAGTCCTCTAGATAAGTTCTGTGGTTGCCACTCCCAAGATGATGGACCACTCTTGTCTCCAGTTGTGCCCTCACCACCCTGCACTGCTGTCTCCAACATCCTAGAGAATTTGTAGCCTCCTCCCTCAGTCGGCGCAAGTCATCTACATCTAGCCACTCGGACTTTGAGGCCCCACTCTTAAGTGCCTTGCATGCATCCCATGATCTGTGTGATATGTATGCACGCATGCACTCCATCATCCAGCATGTGGAAAATCTAGATGTTGCAGCGGGTACCGAAAACTCCTTATGCAAGGATGCTACTATGTAGTCCTTGCTCACCTCTAGTATATTCTTCCAATGATCCAAGATGTTGTACCGAAAAATTTATTGGAACAACTCTCTTATATGAGCCATCACCCTCCTCCCCTCATCATTCATGATGATGGCTCTTGTCCTATCATCTACAAGGTATCTATACCCCTCTGGGGTATGCCTGAGATATGTCATCTCCCACTTACGACCACACTTCTAGGCATATATAGGAGACCCCTGCACATCTGGTATAGCTACGGGGGTAGTATCTCTCGGAGTACCACCCATAGGGGTGCCACCTACGAACGGCTGAGCAAAAGTTGGAGTGATTGGTGTAGACACCTCCACAAGTGTGACAAATTTCATAGGTGATGCAGTATGACAAGACAGAGACACCACATCAGTACCTCCACAATAACCACCTGAGCCATGCTCTCTTGAACATGCATAAGAGAGAGGAGTAGCACATATATCCTGAGCCGACCGTGGGTTCACTGCATCCATGCCTCTACAGCATTCCCTAGAACCACTCCCTCCATCCGGCCCAAGTTTGGAGCACCGATTTCGTGTATTGGAAACTGAAAGAATCAGAGTGCACTAAAGTAGATCTAACAGAACGGCCTGATGTTGTCAAGGGAGCTCCTAGTCCACCATATCTCTGAATCGAGGCATCTAATCTAGAGACATATGTGTGAATATCTCTTGCAGCTCCTAATTGCTCATTGCTCGACTCATCATGCAGATCCAAATATCCACAAAGGTCACTTGCACATAAAAAAATTGATGTTAGTATAATCAATATAAATCAAGCAAAGCACGATAATATAAATTTTTAAAAAATGATCTTACTTAAAACACATATCTTATGTACCCCTATAAGTGATTCGTCAACGAATTGAGTAGGTGGATGCTCCAAGTATGAAGTAGCCTATGGTCCCATATCAATCTCCTAACACAAATCCGCATACATTGGAAGGTCGATAGATAGATCACCACAAAAGGATGAGTCGATCTCATTCTCAAAGAATTCTTAGATTCCTGTATTTCCATCATTATTACCTCATTTTGGTTCCTCTACATGCTTCAAGCTTTTGGTGACCTCTACTCCTTGCAATATCGACCCCTCTATTTGCATACTATCCTCATCAATGTTGGGAATATTGCTTTGATAATATACTCTCACACTTCGGAGAGCTGAAAGGTACAACATACCAACATCGAGGTTGTCGGGGGTTTGGATAGAAAATTACTTGTTCAAAATTACGTACAAGAGAGATTTAACTTTTGTGACATATACATGTCATAATAAAATAAAATAAAAATATGAATTCATACACCTATTCACAATGAGCTCACAATACCAACGTGTTAGGCAAATCCATTTATCTTCTTTCGGAATCTATTTCGAGAAATCCAGATGGATCTCATCGCCCCAGCTCCTTCAAGAACCACTTTGAACCACTGCACATCGAATATGATCATGGAGAAGCTATGGTAATCCACCGTGATAATACTTTTCGAGTTCCCAAAATACTCCATCTCTTCTATAATGGTGTTTGGATCCATTGCTCGTCGTCGGCTCTCCTTCTTGAACTTTGCCATGATACCACAATCTGTTGTGGAGCGGATTTTGTCAATATGCTTCACGGAAAAATGCCATCCACCTGACCACACCGCACTGTATATTTTGTATTGTACATTAAAATAGTCAATTAGTTATCACATATAAAATATATTACCACAAATCCTAAACATGTCATCACCACAGAAGAAGAGCACAAGTACCACCACACAAAAGAAGAGGGGATAGAAACTAGACATTGTCTCCCTTCGAGAGATAAGGAGAATCCAATGCGGATACGAGCTTCTTATCTCGAAACGTTTTTTCATAAGGTTGTTTAGGAAGTCATGCAAGACTGGGAACTGAAAGGGATGGAAAGATTTTGGGCATAAGTGCGGGATGGCCCACCAGCAAGGTGGACTACTACAACTATGGAGGCCCTACAAACAACTGCAGAGGGGTTTCTCATCGACTTGTTCGATGATACACAGCTTGTGGCCATCTATGCAAAGCGTGTCACAATTACAGATAAAGACATAAAGTTTATCATTTGGCTTCAAGACATCAAGGGGACTTCGCCATATGTTACTAGATTAATGATGCAAGGTTTGTAATGAGTGTTATAGAGCCATAGCATCTTGAAAGGTCAAAAATTTTTGTATACTCTGTCACATTGGAATATTTATTTATATATATATATAATATCTCATGCGATGTGTACTGAATTCAAATAATTGAGTAAAGTTGTTTTGCTTTGTATCTTAAAACTCATGACTCTTAATTTTTGTTTAACGTACAAACACATCGAAAGTAGTAATACGTATGGATACAAATTACGTTATTGCTTATGCACACTTGCAAGTGCAGTACTATGCATTGAATTATGTTAATGTATGCAGATGTGTCATTCACGTACTACACATTATCGTCACACTTACACAATCGCAAGTGTAGTACTATGCATCGAATTATGTTAACATGTGCGAATGCGTCATTCACGTACCACACATTATTATCACACTTATACGAACCATACTTTTATTTAAGAAATATTTATTTATAGGAACAAAGTAAAATATATTATACTCATCAAGAAAAATACATGTGATGGCTTCTAGTGATGGTAGATACAAAAAGCCAATAGCCAACAAGAACTCTCAATTGTTCCTTGGCTTTTTCATCGGTGAGAGGGGGGGCTAGCTTCCGATGAAAATATAGTTGCTTCAAAAATGATGCGCTTCCCCTTCAGCTCTTTCTCTAGGAGAAGTAGATTTGATACTTTAGCAAGGTCACCTAATGTAGCAAGCATGCACATTGCTCTACCACGCATTTGGTCAAACAAGTAAAAAAGCTTTGACCACTTGATTAGTAGTACCTTCTCCAAGTTAGATGTCACATGTATCACTCAAAAAGGTCCAAACTTGGTCAAAGCTCAAATTTTCATGATTATTTATTGCCCTCCTAGTGAGCACTTCTTATAGAAGACCATTAAGTCTGCAACAAGGTTGCCAATGTACTCCTTCAAAGCTGAATCCTTTTGTCGATTCGCATGTTGAGCTCCTCCTTGCCTTGATGCAAACTCATCTATATACAATATGTCCTGAATTACAAAGTCAAATCAAACAATATATTTAGCGACTAACCTAGAGTTATCAGAAAGCGAAACTTGACGGTAGGGTGCATTGGGTCCTTGGAGTCCACCGGTGAAATCTTGGCAAAAAATGATGCATGTAGCTGCCTTGTTTGAAGTTTGGCGTCTGGGGCCACTTTCTAGCCCCAGAAACTAGAAAATATTGGCAAAAAATAATGCTTGCAGCTGTGCTATCCGAAGTCTGGCGTCTGGGGCTGTTAAGAGAGAGAGAGAGCACGAGAGAGACATGCTCCCAAAGAATGATTCATATTGGTGTAGAGTTAGTATATATAGGTGAGACCCAAGTCAAGTGAGAGATGATATATATAGTTGTAACATCCCCACTCAAACAAAGGTCTCTGGCTGCAAGTGAAAAAACCCTTGGGGAGAACAAGGGAAAAACTCGAGTCCCTACACATACCTATGATACAAAAATGGGTTACTATAAAGTTTTCTTGAATACAATGATACATGCCTCAATCAGTGAGACAAGAACTTGGAACAATACCAAGTGCATGCCTTAATGAACTAAAGCAAGCTTCACTAAGAGATTTTGTAAAGATGTTTGCAACCATTTGATCACTGGGACAATGCTCCACCATAATGGAACCTTTCTTGACTTCATGTCGAACATTATGATAATGAATAGCAATATGATTTGATTTACTATATTGTATATAGTCTTTGGTAAGACTAATAGCACTTTGGTTGTTGCATCAAAGAGGTGTACTAGATGATGAAGGATGTCCAAAATCTGCAAGTAATTGTCAAAGCCAAACTAGCTCGCGAGCTGCTAATGATGCAGCAACATATTCGGCCTCAGTTGTAGAAACCGCAACACATCGTTGTTTCTTGTTGGACCAAGAAACCAAACATACATTTACAAATGAACAATTCCCACTTGTAGATCACATGGATAAATGTGAACTTGCCCAATTAGCATCTGTATATCCAATAAGGTCAAGAGAATTTGAAGAACACAAAGAAGAATCCTCTCGACGACGATAAATAAGACCAAACTCCTTAGTACCCTTGAGGTACTTAAGAATACGTTTTGCAGCACTCCAATGAATAGTGGAAGGGGAAGAAAGATAGTGTCCCAAAAAGTTAGCTGCAAATAAAATATCTGGTCTTGTGTTTAAACCAATAAATTGAAGACAACCAACAAGATTAGCAAAAGGTTGATGAATGGCTGATTCTTCATTGCATATTGTAGATGTACCCTTGATAGAGCTCGAAAGAATGGGAGTGTTGGCAAAGTGCGCATTTGTCAACCCAAACTTCTCAACAATATCATTAATAAACTTTGTCTGGCGAAGAAGAAGAATGCCTTGTTGCCGGTGTCGTTGAACTTGAATACCCAAACAAGAATGTATCTCACCAAGATCCACCATTTCAAATGCAGTCGATAAAAGCTTCTTCATAGCATCCAAGAAAGCAATATTATTTGACACAAGAATAGTATCATCAACATATAGAGCAAGAATAATAAAACATTTTTCCTCCCTTTTGATGTAAAGATTTGGGTTAGCAAAACATGCAACAAAACCTTTAGATGTGAGGAACTGATCAATTTTAATATACCAAGCACGAGAGGCTTGCTTCAATCCATATACTGCACGATGAAGCTAGCATACAAGATGCTCCTTTCCTGCAATCATAAAACCTTCAGGTTGCTCCATATAGATTTCTTCTTCAAGATCTCCATTGAGAAAAGCCGTTTTAACATCCATTTGGTGAATTTCTAGATCAAATAGTGTTGCAAAAGCCAAAAGCATACGAACAGTTGTGGAGCGCACAACGGAAGAAAATGTTTCTTGATAATCTACTCCTACAATCTGCGAGTAACCTTTTGCAACAAGTCGTGCTTTGAACTTATCAAACGAGCCATCAGCTTTGGTCTTGGTTTTATAAACCCATTTACATTTGATAGGAACATGATTTGGGGGGAGTTCAATAAGAATCCATGTACCTTTGGGGATTAAAGAATCGTACTCAGCTTGCACAGCTTCTTGCCATTGATCCCTTTGAGACAAATTGATAGCTTCCATATACGATATTGGATCCTCTTGGACAGACATAGCATCATCAAAGACATCATATTCAATAGAATAGAATCCATGCTCTATCTCAATAGGAAGATCGACATATGTCTCCAAATTTTCATCAATCTTCTTTGGAGGTGAAGGATGTTTATGATCATTAGAATTAGTAGACTCACAAATCAAGTAAGGAAATGCACTAAGCAAAGACTGTGTATCATCTGAAACATCTAATGACCATGTGCCACCCATAGTCTTCTCATCAAATATAGCATCATGACTAATGATAACCTTTTGAGTAGAAGGATCATAAAATTTGTAACCTTTGGAATGATCTGAATAATCAAGAAAAATAACCTTCAAACTTGGAGGATACAAATTATGTCGAGTGTCCTTGGTGGGCACACGAATATAAGCAATGCAGCCAAATGTGCGAAAGTAAGAGACTCAAGGTGTCTTCCTTGTCCAGATTGTTATAGGAATTTTACCAGCAAGTGCAGTTGTTGGAAGATGATTTTGAATAAAAATGGCTGTTAGAAGTGCTTCAGTCCAAAACTTTCCAGACAAACCAGAGTGTATAAGCATGCAACGTATAGCATTAAGAAAAGTGTGATTTTTGCGCTCAGCAACACCATTTTGCTGAGGAGAATAAGGAACTGTAAACTCATGATGAATACCTTGATCCTTACAAAAGTCATCAAATAGATTGGATACATATTCACCACCATTGTCACTGCAAAGAGTCTTTATAGAGAATCCAATTTGAAGCTCCACACTTATCTTGTATTGTGTAGATATAGATAAATCCTCAAAGTTATGTCGAAGAAGATAGACATGTGTGTACCGTGAGAAATCATCAATAAAAGTTATAAAATATCGATATTAAGACTTTGAGGCAGGAAAAGGACTGCAAATATTGGTATGAACCAAATCCAAGAGAGCACAGGAATGTGATGAAGTAGAAGTGTGGAAAGGTGAACGATGGTGTTTTCCAAGTGCACAGTACTCACATATTCCCATACGTGGATGAGTACTCACATATTCCCATACGTGCACAGTACTCACATATTCCCATACGTGGATGAGATTTAAGATCCATACCTTGCACAAGACCATGGCGATGAAGATCAAGAATTTTGGTAAAATCGGAGTGTGCAAATTGTTAATGCCATAATTTGCAATCTATATCGCCAGGGGCAGTAACAACATTTGCAACCATATCGTTCAATGATAGGTCAAATATATTACCATGTCGAGCAGCCACTGCTATAGTATGTCCATCTTTCTCTATACGACATTGATTATGATCAAAGCCAACAAACAAACCAAGATCAACTAGACGAGCAACAAAAAGAAGTTTTCTTTGCAAATCTGGAACATGAAGAACTCCTCTTAATATTCTAGTGGATGAAACAATCCCCAAATATAAATCACCCACTCCTTTGACTTGACAAATCGTATCATGCGCAAGGTAAACAAACTTCTTGACAGGAAGAGAATGATAATTGTGAAGCCACTGCGATTGGTATGTCATGTTTCTAGTGGCACCTGAATCAACGATGAATAGAGAACCATCATGAACATGAAGTACCTTTTCTGGAGAGATATCATGATGGACAAGATTGAGCTCCTAATGAGTATGATCATCATCAGTTGTAGTTTGTTGAACAATATAAGCTCGAGAACCTTCTTCATCATATCTGCGTTTATAACAACGACGAGATGGATGATCTGTATGTGCACAATAATCACAAAGAGGAAAACTTTTGGACGAGCGAGGTTGCTTTGTAGTAACTCCATGCTCCTCATCATATTGACGTGCCCAGATCAAAAGCCACATGGCCTTTCTTATCACAATAAGAACAATGTTTGTTAGGATAAGCAAGGTGATAAGATTTACCACCTTGATTAGGGCGTCCACCCTACTGAAGACATGAAGCAGGACGCTTGCGAATAAAAGCAGCATCAATATCCCTTTGTTCACGAGTGACCAAAAAAACATCACATTTTTCCAAATGATGCTCATGACGTTGAGAATATTCAATAAGAGATATACATGCTTTGTCAAAGTGGATATCATCCTTGTTAGACAAAATAGTGATGAGATTGTCATATAAAGGATCTTTGATGGTATAAAGAAGTTGAGTAACAATCTGATTTTTAGCAACAAGAGCGCCTGCAGCACCAAGCTGATTGATAATGTCTTTAAAAGCCTCGATATGAGAGTGCATAGAAGTACCAACCTTATATTGAAGATTATTCAAACAAGTTTGGAGATATAAAATTTTGGTGACCGATTTCTTCTCAAACGTTGAGATAAGATACTCCCAAATAGCATGAGAGGTTTCCAGATGAAAGGCATCCAACATAGGTGAGTCAGGAAGTGGAGACAATATATAATGACAAGCCGCTTTGTCATGATGAATCCAATCAGTATGATCAATTTTCCATTGTTCAAATAACGGGTCATCAGTAATCAGAGAATTGTCATTCATCGCATCAATAGGTTGAACTGGGCAAGATAGGTCGCCCAAAACAATATCAAATAATTCATTACCTTCAAGAATTAGCATCATCTTTGCTTTCCACCCAAGAAAGCCTTGTCCTTGGAAGAAGGGAACCGAATGTTGGCCAGACGGATATCCGTTAGCAATTACGCAATTGACCATGCCTGTATCTCAAGAGAAAACAAATAAGATGAGATCGCAGAATCTGCAAACCATGAACAAGACGAGCGTAGTTGAGATTTGTGACAATCAAAATAACGAGATGCACATAAAAACGACGAGAAGTATTGAGTGACTAAAAAGAAAGCCCGAAATAGAGAGACGTAACATGCAAGACGAGATGACACGTATAAGAAAATTACTATTTCAGTCGAACAAAGAACATGAACGAGAATAAAACATTGCTAAAAATAGCAAGATGTTTGCTTGTCGTAATCAACATCATTAACGAAGACGAGTGATTAACAATCTATAATTGGGGATTAACGAATTGTAATTAGAATTATATTTTTAAATAAAGAATTATAGATTCGAGCAGAATTGTTGTCTTGAATCTTGAACTGCCATAACTTTTGATCCAGAACTTCGATTGACAAGTGGTTTTGACAGGATTCAAGAGCATGACGAGGGCTACGCACCCAGACAAGTTCATGTATCAAATCATCACTTGTGCAAGAGAATTCAATCAAGTATAAACAATAAAACAACTTATCTTCCTTGTTGTTGCTACGCATCCATAGCTCTGATACCATGTTAAGAGAGAGATAGTACGAGAGAGACAATACGAGAGAGATACACAAGACATGCTCCCAAAGAATGATTCATATTGATGTAGAGTTAGTATATATAGGTGAGACCCAAGTCAAGTGAGAGATGATATATATAGTTGTAACAAGGGCCACTTCGGATTGGGCAGCTGTAGGCGTCATTTCTTGCCAAGATTTTACCGGTGGACTCCGAGGGACCCAAGACACCCTACCATCAAGTTTCATTGCATAAAAACATATAGTAGTTAGAAATATCACCTCCTCCAGATCATATTGTATCTTCATTTCCTCATGTGTCAGGGAGGCACCTCTTTGGGCAAAGGGATCTACAAAATCCTTGGTAGGAAGCTGGGGCCCTGGTCCAAACAAATCATGCTGTAGTGCTTCAAATTCAGCATCTGAAACAAGGTAATCTTCTTCAATCGAGGTAATATGCTCATGTGCTGCTATGATTGCACTCATAGTATCTAAGCTTGTGCCGTCATATCTTCCAATCTCTGCCATCGTTGAATACACATCCATGTAATCATAATTTATTAGATCTTCTATCGAATCCCTGACTAGGATGGAAAACAACTCTTCTTCCTTCATTTCCAAGTATTGCAGCACATGTGATAGAAGCAAGTATTGTATACCATCTACTTCAATGGGCGTTAAGGAGGAAAGGTTGGGTTTGTCAACTTGTGGTTGTTCTAAAGAAGATGGCACCATGAGAGCCAACCTTTGCTTTGCCACCACCCAATGTTCCTCTTCAACATTTATGAGCTCTTCAATCAGTTCTTCTCCTGTGTATGTGATAACAATAACCTATGGAGTTGTATCTTCATCGCTCTCCTCCTCTAGGGGTATATCCTCAAGGGGGTCACTCATGAATATATGTATATATAACGTGAGTTCAAAATAAGGGGTTTTTAAAACATCATTTTTATACATTTTTACATACAGAAGGGTGTCATATAAAGGGGTTACTTACAAATTGAATAGAAAAGGGTTGTGTTTTATTCAAGAAAAATTCACAGATTAGGATATTTATAAATAGGCCATGAACGCACGTTATATAGAGAATATATATATACTGAACCCCCCGAGGGTGTATCCAATGGAAGGAGGTAAATTTTCGATGTGCAATCACACTCCTTGAGATCCAAAGGTGATGCACTGTAACGTGTCCACCTGTTCCCTTCAGGACATGTCTTAGCAGTCCATTGGAGCGAAGGTCTAGAAAGCTCCACTGGCACTCCCATGGAATGTTACGGGTTTTGCGATCTAGGACTTTCCATGTCTGCCACGTAGTGGAAGTATTCTGGCCGTTCCCACTTAGGACCGACCTGAATCAGGGTTTCCCCTAATGGCCATTTCCTAATCGGCAACTAGCATCGAACCCCGAGTGAACTACTTTACGCAAAAACGCCAGGGCCGAAGCAGATTCACGCTGCACTTGGTTCAAGGAGAACGGGAAACGAGAGGGATGCAAAGCTCAACCTCTCTGCCATAAGGCATAGTCCCATTCGAGTCCCCTAAAACATCATAAATTGGGATCATTATAACCTAGACTCTAGTCAGCCCCCTTGCTATTCATTTCCTTTGAGAAGAACT
Organism: Lygodium microphyllum; assembly: GCF_053477565.2. Taxonomy (NCBI): domain Eukaryota; kingdom Viridiplantae; phylum Streptophyta; class Polypodiopsida; order Schizaeales; family Lygodiaceae; genus Lygodium; species Lygodium microphyllum. The sequence continues at coordinate 179,059,026 of NC_141135.1, forward strand.
CCTTGCTGTCCATTATGATTGAGAAAAGTTCCCGGCCAACCGGGACCACCCATCCGTAGGACGAACCCATGGCCACATCCACTGCACTTTCCTTAAGGTTGCTTTAGTTGTCTAATTACCTACCACATTTAGTTGGACAAGCATCAAGAAGCTTTCTTAATTAGCCCATTAGCCACTAGCTCCTTCACATAATCTTAGCACTTGACATAGAAAAACAGTGTCAAACAAGTTCCTTTTCACGAGGTTATCATATTTATATTTGGAATACATTCATAAAGTCTAGCCCACAGGCTTATCCATAATCCGCCCAAAGGCTATCCAGCAATCCACAGGAATTACTAATCCACGATTCTGCCCGTAGACTAGTATGCGGGCCTTGAGATCCAATCCCGAGTCACATTGGCCTCTTGTGTAGGGCCCGAAAGGGGAGGGATTTATGGCCAGATCCCCCTCTGGCACCCAATCGTCCTCCTACTCCAAGTATCTCTCAACGGAGAGACCTCACGCAGCGGTTCAGTCCACATTCTCGGCACAGCTAACAACCCCCTTAGTTAGGGTCAGGTAGACAATCGGGGGTAACTGAGGCTACCTCTCCCTTTAGGCCTTCAACCTGAAGCATTAGATATCTTTTCATCCTTTAGTTCCTTGATCAAACAAAGCAAACAGTGCTCTCTAAACTGTTACAAGCACAATCATTTCCAGTGATCGTTATTTGGCCAACTACTAAGGAGTGAATCCTTCTCTTCGAATGCATCTAGCATTCGATCCGGGATCAAATTGCGACTTGGCAAGATCCACAAGGGTTTGTCTATTCTCCCCTTTTTCCTTGGGTTAAGATGGTACCCTATTAACCTAGCTTAACCAATACCTTAGGTTTTATTAATAGTAAATCATGGCAACCATGTCGCTCCAAATTATTAATTTGATCCTTTGCTTCCAATCAAATACCTAATCCCCTTATCTTGGTAATTTTACCCAAGAAAGGTGATATAACAGGATGACTACTCATCCTCTTGCAAGTTAAACTTCAAGAATCTACCAATCTCATTCTGAGGAATGGGTCATTCTCTTGTGATCAACCCACAAGATCATGTGACGTTGCAACTTGTTGCACAAGTATCATATCTATTCCATGGGATCATTTTCCCATCAAACGGCGTCTTCTGGTCACGGAATCATGCTTAGATAAGAAGCAGGGTTTAGGGTGTCTTCATATCCAACCCATTCCCAATTGCACTAGGCCGACAACGTTCAATCCTAGGGGTTCCAACTCAATCCGAATTTCATCTTTTGAATGAGTGATCCTTAGGGTAGAAACCCTAGATCGTTTCTTGCAAGTACGTCCAATTTTCCCTACATTCCATGAATGTGGGCAGGACCCTTTGGTATGAGGGTTTCGACTTGGCAACAAGTGTGAAACTAGGTCAAGTCCTTAATGTGCTAAACCCTAGTTAGCACTTGGAGTATATTGTATCGATTTAACCATCCTATGCGAATCCCCTGTGGTTTAGGTATTTTGGGTAATCCAATTTACTTGTCTTACGACAAGGGAGAACCAATCCTAGGGATGTTAATTTGATCTAAAAGGGGAAAACTAGTCGCATTACGTCGAAATTCACGTAAGCACGCGATTCACTGCCTCTACGTACGACTAGATTCACAATCCCTAACTTTACTTATTAAGACCAAAACACAAGTTAAATTATGGCATAATTTCCATTGATCCTACTAGGGCTTGCATTCACGATTTGTGCCATTAAGCTTTTAAGGTTTTATGTTAAAATGAACCATGCAGCCTGTCCCTAACAACATCTCTTGATGAATGAAATTCTTCTTACGATGAATGTGCATTATGCAACCTTTCCTAACTACTACGTCGTTAAATGAGATTTATGCCAATTGAAGCTAGAGTTAACCTACTTCATGCAACCCTTAGAATCATTTCCATGCCTTGCAATTTCCTATGGTTGATAACGACTTTTTTTAATGAATCATTACGAAGAAGATTTGTCTAAAAATGTGACATGCTATTTAATATTTCCATGCATAATCAAAGGTGTACTACAATAATTTTGACTTTGTAATGATAGTCATTAGTTTTTCTAGACTCGTCACTTTGCAATGCACCAAAAGGCAACTTGCTAATAAGGTACTAAAATGCATAGACACCTTATGTTCCTTTTTCATTCATTCCTTTGAAAATACAATTGACCAACTTCGTATCGTGAATTACATTAAGTAAATTTCAACTAGCCAATTTATTTCAATCGCATTTAGCTAGGTGGATTTGACAAGCATAAGTTCATCCTAGTTCCATGAAATAACCATGGATAACTGCAATACTTCTACGTAAATTAAAAATAAGAAGAAAACCTAGACTTGTGGGCTTGGTGAAATATCCACATGAATATTAGGAGATGATCCTCCTACAGGTGCGCCTTGTGACTTTTTAGGGGCCATCGTGATTTCGGTTTTTGGTTTGCCTTCGCAGATTCAAATTTCTTGCCTTGCTACGCAGCCTTAAGATCTTTGCTCGTCTCGCTCGTACGCGGAGATTCCCTTTGTATTATGGCTCCTTGACAGAAGTACTGACTTGCGGAATTTGGCTTTGGAAGGCCTTAGGGTTCGGAGCTTGGGCCTTCTTTCTTTCAGGAAAAGAGGGATTTTGTGAAGGGATCTTGTGAAGGCCTTGCGGAAATGGAGACCTATGAACTTCTTTTTCCTCTTCTAAAGGGATGATTGGTAGGAAGAAGCTTTGTAGTTTCCTCTCTTTCAAAGTCCCGGGATGGGCTTATTGAGTGATTTGGTAGGAAGGGCCTTATAGGCTTCCTCTTTGAAGCCCGGGGGGGCGAATTTGGGCTTTTGGAGAATTCAATGGGAAGGGGGGCTTAGAGAAGCCCCCTTAGAAGCTTCTAAAGAATCTTCTAAGAATCTTCTACTATGATAAGAGGGCCATGTGGATGAGAGAGGGTAACAATAATTACGACGAAGGGAATGATGGGATGGCTGTCGGCGCTGCAGGCAACAGCCTTTGGCTTCATGGGTGTCCTCCTAGTCTGCAGCACGGCCGCCAACGTTGACATCAAATCCTCCTCCTCTATGGTGATGACAGAAGTACTTAGCCTCCTTCTTCTCTCTCAGGACTATCCTCAGCTCATGACCTTATGCAGCCTATCGCAGCCTCTCCCTTCTTCAACACCTTAGTTACCTCCCCCCCCCCCCCCTCCTCCCCAAAGGGGGGTTTTAATAGTCGAGGAGGGAGAGGGAACCTCCCCCCACATGGTACTATGCATGGCTCTCTCCCCCCTTTCCTCATGGAGCCCCTACTAGCCCATCCCCTTCCCTCAGCCACGCATTAGCTGGGGAAGATAAGTAAAAAAAAGTTGAAATTTATTTCAACATTATCCTCTTAACCTCCTCTCAAGAGGGAGTTCTCCTACAGTTTTGAACCTCGGTCCCGGTTTGCCAATGCGGAGGTCTTGATTCCTCGCGTACGGTTTACAGGTTGCACTGCCAGTAACTCCAATGGCGAAAATAACCTTTGCATGAGTTTCACGCGGGGTGTGGAAAGTTGGTCTAGTAATATTTTTCAAACGGGAATATTACATTCTCTCCCCCTTGGAGGAATTGACATGTCCTCATCTTGAGATGAACTAGGGATATTGTTGGTTGAGAGTGCTTTCATCCATCCAAGTGACATCCTCCTCGAGATAATCTTTCCACTAGACGAAGCATTCTCTCAAAGTTTTGGATCTCAATTGTCTCTCCCTAACATCTAAGATCCTATCAGGCTGAAGCTCAAGGACTCCTTGGCTAGGCATTACAACTTGTTGGTCATCAAGTACATGGCTAGGATTAGGTACATACTTCTTCAACACGCTGATATGGAATACATTATGAACCTTTAGGTTCTCAGGGAGTTGCACTCTATAAGCATTGGGTCCTAGGCACTTGAGAATCTTGTATGGTCCACAATACCTTGGACTTAGCTTCTTGCAATCTGCTAAGGATAGAGAACTCTTCTTTGGCCGTACACAAATGAAGACCATGTCTCCTTCCTCGAAGATTCTATCTTGATGCTTCAAATCTGTGTATGCCTTTTGTCTATCCTTGGCGGCTTGGATGTCCTGTCTTATTGACTTTACTTGGTCATCCATCTCTTCCAGCATCTGCCTTGAAGCTTCAACCCTCAAGGTTGGATCTGAGAAGTTTAGGGGACTTCGATAGTCATGCCCATACAATGCTTGAAAAGGGGTTATCTGAATGCTTTGTTGGTAAGAAGCATTGTAGGCAAACTCAACCAAGGGCAAGTATTGAATCTACCTTTTTGGTTCACGGTAGTAGTGTGCCCTTAGCATATCCTTAATGACTTGATTGACTCGCTCTGTTTGGCCATCAGTTTGGGGATGGTAGGCTGTACTAAAATAGAGTTGAGTCCCAATGGCTTTAAAGATAGCTCTCTAGAAGTTTGATGTGAAGAGAGAATCACGATCACTAATGATTCTTTTGGGCAACCCATGTAGCTTGAATATCTCCTTGATAAACAACCTTGTAATGTCTGAGGCTTTATAGTTTGTCTTAACAGGAATAAGGTGTGTAACCTTAGTAAGCATGTCAACCACAACCATGATGGAGTTGTATCCTCCCTAAACTTGGGGTAGGCCAACAACAAAGTCCATACTAATGAATTTCCATTTCATTTGGGGAATGTCAAGTGGTTGCAACTTTCCAGGCATTTTGACATGTTCCGCTTTGATAAGTTGACAAGACAAACACTCAGTGACATATTTGAGAACGTCACCTTTAAGCCTCTCCTAATAGTAGCTCTTCCTAACTGCATTGAGAGTCTTGGCATAGCTAGGATGTCCTAAGAAAGGGGAATCATGAGCTTCCCACAGTATCTTCTACTTGAGTGACTAGTTTGCCAGTATCCATAATCTCGTTCTATAGTAGACAAGTCCACTACTAATAGAGAATTCATGATACTTAGCCTGTAGCTTTTGGTCTTGGTCCTTGATAGGGATCTCCCTTAGTATCTTTTGATAGGCTGGATCATGGCATGCTTCTTCTCTAGCTAGCTCAAGTATTGGGTTGTTTGGCATGGATACCTTTGTGGCTAGAGATCTAGCTGATGATGGATTTTGCAAGATTAGAGAATTAAGAAATGCCTTGCGACTAAGTGCGTCAGCAACTACATTCTCCTTTCCAAGTCGGTATTTGATTTCAAAATCATACTCCTCCAGCACTTCAATCCACAAACGTTGCCTCATGTTGAGCTCGTTCTGGGTAAAGATCCACTTGAGAATTTTATGATCCGTCATAGAGTAAACTTGTTAACCAACAGGTAGTGTCTCCAAAGCTTTAGAGCATGGATGACGGCTAACAGTTCTAGATTATGGGTAGCATAATTCTTCTCATGGCTTTTCAGTTTCCTTGAAGAGTATGCTATAGGATGACCTTCTTGCATGAGCACACATCCTAAGGCAAGCGTGCTAGCATCAGTTACTACTTCGAGCTTCTTACTGAGGTCCGGAAGTTTCAGTATAGGTGCTGATACCAAACTTTGCTTTAATCTATCAAAGCTAGATTGTTCGGTAGACAGCTGACCATGCAATGGATGTTTGCTTCTTTAGTAAATCCCTCAGAGGTGCTGTAATCAAAGTATATTTTTTGATGAAGACCCTATACCATCCTATCAATCCAAGAAAATTGCATATTTCTTTGACAGTTGTTGGTATTGGCCATTTTGGAACATCTTTGGATCCACTGAGATTCCTTCTACTGATATGATGAATCCCAAATATTCAATCTGACGTTTGAAGAATGCACACTTCTTCATCTTAGCATAGATCTTGTGTGTCCTCATTGTCTCAAGGACAATGTGAAGCTGGGGTTCATGATCTTCTTCTTGTTTGGAATAGACTAGGATATCGTCAAAGAAGATGAGTACGAAGTCATCAAGATATGGCCTAAAGATATCCAGCATTAACTTGTTGAAGGTGGCAGGTGCATTTGTGAGCCCCAATGACATAACTAGGAACTCAAAGTGTCCATATCTTGTGTTGAAGGCTGTCTTTGGGATATCTTCTTCTTTGATCCTTATCTGATAGTAACCAGACTTGAGATCAATCTTGGAGAAGATCTTCGCACCTTGAAGATGATCAAGAAGCTCATCTATTCTAGGAATAGGGTACTTGTTCTTAACAGTTGATTGATTCAACCCTCTATAATCAATACGCAGTCTCTGCAAGATAGCATCAAAAGTAAAGAAATGTTCTTAATAGCAACAATTGCTTTACTTATTCTTATTAAGATTTCTTAAAAAACAAATCCTTCGTTGGTTCGCTCTAATACCAACTATAACGTGTCCACCTGTTCCCTTCAGGATACGTCTTAGCAGTTCATCGGAAAGGACGTCTAGAAAGCTCCGCCCGGCACTCGCATGGAATGTTACGGGGTTTGTGATCTAGGACTTTCCGCGTCTGCCACATAGCAGAAGTATTGTAGCCATTCCCACTTAGGACCGACCTGAATCAAGGTTTCCCCTAATGGTCATTTCCTAATCGACAACTATCGTCAAACCCCAAGCGAACTACTTTATTCAGAAATGCCAGGGCCGAAGCGGATTCACGCTGCACTTGGTTCAAGGAGAATGGAAAACGAGAGGGATGCAAGGCTCGACCTCTCAACCATAAGGCATAGTCCTATTCCGTTCCCCTAAAACAACATAAACCGGGATCATTATAACCTAGAATCTAGGTCAGCGCCCTTGCTATTCATTTCCTTTGAGAAGATCTCCTTGCTGTCCATTATGATTGAGAAAAGTTCCCGGCCAACTGGGACCACCTATCTGTAGGACGGACCCATGGCCACATCCACCGCACTTTCCTCAAGGTTGCTTTAGTTGTCTAATTACCTATCACATTTAGTTGGACAGGCATTAAGAAGCTTCCTTAATTAGCCCATTAGACACTAGTTCCTTCACATAATCTTAGCACTTGACATAGAAAAATAGTGTCAAATAAGTTCCTTTTCAATAGGTTATCATATTTATCTTTGGAATACATTCATAAATTCCAACATGCAGACTTATCCATAATCCGCTCGAAGCCTATTCAGCAATCCACAAGGATTACTAATCTAAGATTCTGCCCATAGACTAGTGCGGGCCTCGAAATCCAATCCCGAGTCACATTGGTCTCTTGTGCAATGCCCAGAAGGGGAGGGATTTACGGCCAGAGCCCCCCTGGCACCCAAGAATCCACCTACTCCAAGTAGCGCTCAATGGAGAGACCTCACGCGGCAGGTTCAGTCCACGTTCCTGGCGCGGCTAACAACCCCCTTGGTTAGGGTCAAGTAGACAGTCGGGGGTAACTGAGGTTGCCTCTCCCTTCAGGCCTTCAACGTGAAGCATTAGATATCTTTTCATCCTTTAGTTCCTTGAGCAAACAAAGCAAACAATGCTCTCTAAACTGTTACAAGCACAATCATTTCCAGTGGTCATTATTTGGCCAACTACTAAGAAATGAATCCTTCTCTCCGAATGCATCCAGCATTCGATCTGGGATCAAATTGCAACTTGGCAAGATCCATAAGGGTTTGTTTGTTCTGCCCTTTGTCCTTGGGTTAAGGCCATACCCTATTAACCCAACTTAACCAATACCTTAGGTTTTTTTAACAGTAAATCATGGCGACCATGTCGCTCAAAATTATTAATTTGGTCCTTTGCTTCCAAGCAAATACCTAATCCCCTTATCTTGGCAATTTTTTCTAAGAAAGGTGATATAATAGGATGACTACTCATCCTCTTGTAAGTTAAACTTGCGCAAGAATCTGCCAATCTCATTCCGAAGAATTGGTCATTCTCTTGTGATCAACCCACAAGATCATGCAACGTTTCAACTTGTTGCACAAGTGTTGCATCTATTCGATGGGATCATTTCACCCATCAAATGACGTCTTTTGGTCACAGAATCATGATTAGATAAGAAGCAATGTTTAGGGTGTCTTCATATCCAACCCATTCCCAATTGCACTAGGTCTGTCCTAGGGGTTCCAACTCAATCCGAGTTTCATCTTTTGAACGAGTGATCCTTAGGGTAGAAACCCTAGATCGTTTCTTGCAAGTACGTCCAATTGTCCCTACATTTCGTGAATGTGGGCAGGACCCTTGGGTATGAGGGTTTTGACTTGGCAACAAGTGCGAAACTAGGTCAAGTCCTTAACATGCTAAACCCTACTTAGCACTTAGAGTATATTGTATCGATTTAACCATCCTATGCGAATCCCTTGTGGTTTAGGTATTTTGGGTAATCCAGTTTACTTGTCTTACGACAAGGGCGAACCAATCCTAGGGATGTTAATTTGAACTAAAAGGGGAAAACTAGTCACATTACGTCGAAATTCATGTAAGCACGTGATTCACTGCCTCTACATACGACTAGATTCACAATCCCTAACTTTACTTGTTAAGACCAAAACACATGTTAAATTACAGCATAATTTCCATTGATCCTACTAGGGCTTGCATTCACGATTTGTGCCACTAAGCTTTTAAGGTTTTATGTTAAAATGAACTATGCAGCCTTTCCCTAACTACATCTCTTGATGAATGAAATTATTCTTACGATGAATGTGCATTATGTAATCTTTCCTAACTACTACGTCGTTAAATGAGATTTATGCCAATTGAAGCTAGAGTTAAACTACTTCATGCAACCCTTAGAATCATTTCCATGCCTTGCAATTTCCTATGGTTGATAACGACTTTTTTTAATGAATCATTACGAAGAAGATTTGTCTAAAAATGCGACATGCGATATAATCTTTCCATGCATAATCAAAGGTGTACTACAATAATTTCGACTTTGTAATGATAGTCAATTGTTGTTCTAGACTCGTCACTTTGCAATGCACCAAAAGGCAACTTGCTAATAAGGTACTAAAATGCATAGACACCTTATGTTCATTTTTCGTTCATTACATTGAAAATACAAATGACCAACTTCGTATCGTGAATTACTTTAAGTAAATTTCAACTAGCCAATTTACTTCAATCGCATTTATCTAGGTGGATTTGACAAGCATAAGTGCATCCTAGTTCCATGAAATAACCATGGATAACTGCAATACTTCTACATAAATTAAATATAAGAAGAAAACCTGGACTTGTAGGCTTGGTGAAATATCCACATGAATATTGGGAGATGATCCTCCTACAGGTGCGCCTTGTGACTTTTTAGGGGCCATCGCGGTTTCGATTTTTGGTTTGCCTTCGCGGATTCGAATTTCTTGCCTTGGTACGCAGCCTTAAGATCTTTGCCTGTCTCCCTCGTACACGGAGATTCCCTTTGAATTACAGCTCCTTGTTAGAAGTACCGACTTGTAGAATTTGGCTTTGGAAGGCCTTAGGGTTTGCGATTTTGTGAAGGGATTTGACGAAGGCCGTGCGGAAATGGAGGCATATGAACTTCTTCTTCCTCTCCTAAAAATCCCAGGGGGAAAAGGGATAGGAATGGACTTATGTGGAATCCAGTGGGGAGGGGGTCTAAGGAAGCCCCTCTTCTTTTCCACAAAGACCCGGGGGGTAAGGATGGGCTTATTGGGGAATCTAGTGAGAAGGGAGTTTATAGGCTTCCACCTCTTCTTTTCAAATCCTAAACTAGGGATGATTGGTGGGAAGGAGCTTTGTAGCTTCCTCTCCTTCAAAGTCCCGGGATGGGCTTATTGAGTGATTTGGTAGGAAGGGCCTTATAGGCTTCCTCTTCGAAGCCGGGGGGGGGGGGGGGGGGGGGGATTAGGCTTTTGGAGAATTCAATTGGAAGGGGGGCTTAGAGAAGCCCCCTTAGAAGCTTCTAAGAAGCTTCTACTATGATCAAAGGGCCATGTGGATGAGAGGGGGTAACAATTATGACAAAGGGAATGATGGGACAGTTGTTGGCGCTACAGGCGGCAACCTTTGGCTTCATGGGTGTCCTCCTAGTGTGCAGCACGGCCGCCAGCATTGACACGTCGAATCTTCCTCCTCTATGGCGATGATAGAAGTACTTAGCCTCCTTCTCGTCTCTCATGACTATCCTCAGCTCACGACCTTATGCAGCCTGTTGTAGCCTCTCCCTTCTTCAACACCTTAGTTACCCCCCCCCCCCCCCAAAGGGGGGTTTTTATAGTCCAGGGGGGAGAGGGAACCTCCCCCCACATGGTACTATGCATGGCTCTCTCCCCCCCTTTCCTCATGGAGCCCCTTACTAGCCCATCCCCTTCCCTCAGCCACGCATCGGCTGGGGAACATAAGTAAAAAAAATTTGAAATTTATTTCAACATTATCCTCTTAACCTCCTCCCAAGAGGGAGTTCTCCTGCGGTTTTGAACCCCATTCCCAGTTTGCCAATGCGGAGGTCTTGATTCCTCGCATACTGTTTACAGGTTGCACTTCCGGTAACTCCAATGCCGAAAATAAACTTTGCATGAGTTTCATGCGGGGTGTGGAAAGTCGATCTAGTAATATTTTTCAAACGGGCATATTACATGTACTTGGTGCACTACCCATGGGAATAGTGCATATTCTGTGCGAAGGATCTGCATGGGCCAGACATTTATTCACCACTTTTTGGTGATCTTCCCTTGAACGGGGGGATCTAGTGATGAAAGCATGCTTTCAAGGTTGAAGTTCTTAGAGAAAATGTGGAATATCTCATCACCCTGGTTGGCAAAGATAGTCTCGTGGATCCACTCATCAAAATGTGCGTGAATATCCATCATAGCAGCTAGGAGAGATGTGGTGGATATAAAGAGATGAAGAGAGAAAGTGTAAAATGAAACAATGAAACAAGAACTAAAATAGTTCTACCTTAAAAACCTTAAGTTTTAAACCATTAAGGGCTATTCGCATACAATATTTAGTTATAGCTTTACTTATATCTTTGTAAAGTTTACATGCATATGTAAATGCGTTGATGTGGAAAGTGTATAGCAAGTGTATGATTTTGCATAAATACCATAATTTTTAAATATTGCAAGTTTGCAAGCGACAATATTCTAGTGGTCAAAAAAATCCAAAAATTTAAAAATTTTGGATATTACAACTTGTGGTGTTAAGATTTTTAGGGAGACTCTACAATTTCTAAAATATGTGGAGCCACACACTTTCCACTGGTAATAGTATCCTCAACTCAGCTTCGAATTTTCCTACCATCTAGTTTAAAATAGAAGCTAACAGGTGGATTCTGCATTAACATTGTAATTTCCTAGCACATTATACTCAAGGGCCAATCATCCTCCATTTGCAACACTTGGGGCTCGCGGCCCTCACAAATGACAGTAACATCCATAGTTACACTTTCATGCATGTCTTGATCAAGGCACAACCATTTACCCTTGAGCATCCTCCATCTATGATACTTGAACACTAGGCATAAAGTATGTCGTGTGACAAAGTACCTATAATTGGAAAGGAAAGTTAGCCGATTCATCCCCAAGTAAGATAATAGTCAACTAAGAGAGAAAAAATTTACTTGAAAGCCATGTCCCTTGTTGTGACTGGACACTCCACTGTGTCAGGACTGTGAGTTATTTTTTATGTCCAAGTTTTGCTTAGAATCCTTGTTACATAATCCTCTGATGCACTTTTTATGACGTACGTGCTTTTGGTACGTCTCACACCCTTAGATTCCTTGAACATGTGTGCAAAAATTGCAATCGGTATGAACCACCTTAGATGTACATTCTTTCAGCTAGTGCTTGGCTCCATAGAATTCAATATGTGTGCTGAAATTTTTGTGCTACACATGTGAAAAATGTCGCTACTACACAATGGCCATTCTATGCTATTGAGATTTGATATGTGCATAGACTCAAGGGTTCCATATTCTTGACTCTCCTTGCAATATGTACTTGGAGTCATAGAAAAAAACAAGGTCCTCTGTGAGTTGCTTAGTTGTATGCCCCTCAAAGAGCAATCTACCAATTTCGAGGTGGTACCACTTAAAAGAACCAGTGAAACTCTCAACATTTTTCCACTCACAGCAATCGGAAGGGTATACTTCTGTAAATACGAGACAATTTGTTACATAGGTATCATGACATTTCTTATTCTCAATGAGTTGCAAATACTTACTATTTGCAACGTTTCATTGAAAGGGCACTGTGGGCACAATATGTATTTGTTTTTGCATGAATACATGTACAAATGCCTCTGTTACAAGGTGAGAATCAACATTCCTTTGTCTGAGAGCTAAAATTCTACCCTTCCAGTGCTTTGATACATCTGCAATTGTAGATGCTTTCACCCTGAAAGCTCCCTTCATACTTGGATGCATATATACCCAAGACGAGCAATGATACGTATCAGTGATCCAATTCCCTTCTTCATCTTTTCTGTTACGTAATTCTATCAAGAGAATGCTTGTTCTTCTCTTAGTCATTATAACCTATGCATTAGATGTAAAGAAGTATGTATTAACCCCTAAATAATAAGCATTTTAAGTCTGTCTAGTAATCACCAATGTGCCATACAAATGAACATGGCATTAAGAGATGTTTACACTTTTGTAAACATGCATAAACATTGATATAGAAATGCATGCGGATATATACATCGACACAAAAGATAGATTCAATTTCAAGGCATCACTTTAATCATACCATTTACATAAAATATAATGAAAAAAATAGCACAAGAATACTCAGAGAATTTTGCCAAAATAAATTTTATTATAATAAAGAGGAGTCTGATTTGACTCAATACATTGTATGAAATGTGTGTATTATAGACTAGTTTTTACAAGGATAGCATCCACATGGCATGTAAATCTTAATAGACACATTGGATTGACACCTGAGATATTGTAAGACTCAACACATTGTGTGTTATATGGATGATATGATACAAAAGTTTCATGGATCATTGCAAATTGGCATGGAGATCCAAATGGACACATAGGGCCAATAAAGTAGAGGATTTTTAAACCATCGACTTCTAGCAAATCCATATCATCCAACACAAAGGAATCACTCACCACATCAAAATAGTTAATTGAGAATTATATGCTTCACCTAAACCTTGTACAATACCTACATGTACAAAAAAACACCTGCATGAATCCCTTTTAACAAAAATACTTGCATGAATCCCTTTTAGCAAAAAATATCTACATAACAGCATGATTAGAAGCAATACAAAACAAGGCCAATTTACCTATATGTTGATTTGTTGAAGATAAGATTGAATCATCGCTAATCAAAACCCATTGCAAATGATGGACATAAGAAAACATCAATCCCATCAAACATAAAAGTCACTAATTAAATGAATAAATTTTGGTACCACAAAATATGACAGATTTGCTTGTAAATTGAGCTACAGAATCTCTACTCTACCTTGTATTTAGTGTTGCAACAACAATTGATCCTTAAGTTAGAACTAGCATCAAACCCTATTGTAAAGATAGTAGAAAAGGGATAATGTAGAGTGGAAGAGAGAGAGTGTGTGTGAGTATGCGGGAGAGTGAAAGAAATGAGCACCTATCCAATCTTGCTCAAACTGATCTTTGCAAAAGACAATAGCAAGAGTTAGTATTTACATGAAGGTATATTGAAAAGGTTGTAGAAAAGAGGAAACACAAAGAGAGAAAGAGAGAGGGGGGGAGAGATAAGCATTTATGCAATGTCACCCAAATTGATCTCCGCAATAAAACAACAACAATGGCTAGAACTAACATTATGTTGTATTGAAAAGATATCAGCAAAAAAAAAAACCAAATAGAGAGAGAGATTAACACCTTTGCCTCTTGCTCCAAATAAACTTTGCAAGAAAACAACAATTAGAACCAACATCAAATTCTATTGAAAACACAACATAAAAGAGAAACAACACATAAAGAGAGGGGGAAAAGAAAAGAGAGAGTGTGTGAAATAGATAGAGATGAGCACATGTGTCTCTTGCCCCAAACAACCTCTGCAATAAAACAACAATAGCAGTAAGAAACGACATCAAACCCTATTGAAAAAATAGAAAACAAGAGAAACTGCAAAGAGAGATGGGCACCTATGATTTTGCCCAAAATCTGGAGCTACATGGAGAAGAAAGTGCACAGGTAAGAAGAATGCTCAAAACCCTAATTACTCTTACCAAGGAACTTCAATGGAGATGAAAACTCGCGAGTATCGAGAAGAGAGGGAAAGTGGTGTGTTGCCTAACGTTTGGGTCAAACTGATTTCGTGAGAGGGAAAAAAAACTAAAATTGAAAATTCTCCAAAAAGGGGGAAAATACAAGGTGAGAGAAACTCAAATTTTGTGTACTATTCATTCTCCCTTTTTCTAAATCCCCCATTACCCCTTTTTTTAATAGAAAATCCAAGATTTGGAGAGAGAAGATTCACCCTCCATGGATGTCAATATCTAGTCTTCCTATTGGACAATCCAAAAGGTCCACATCTTAAACTACATTATTTTTAAGGGCCCACTTGTGAATTCATTTTTTTCCTAATGATATCTTGAATATTTCGAAGTTTCCTGCATCATTTGCAAACCCCCATTATTGTTTCTTTAAGCCTTGATTGATATCTTTGTTTCTCTAACTCTAATCCTTTTTCTATAGTAATTTATGCTTACGTTGCTCTAGTGTTTGCCTCAAAGAGGCATTATTCTTCTCTAACAAATCTCTTTCTAACTTGTATACATTACTAATGGCATCCAAATGTTGAGTGTATCCTAAAAGGCCATTATAACCATTTCTAATGAAGCTTGCTAAGGATGTACCCTGGACAAAGGCATGGAATTATGCAAATGATAATTTGGATAAAGTTTCCCATCAATCCATAGATCTATATTCCTCTTTCCTTGCAACCTACAAAGTTTTTTGGATGTGGAATACATGACACAAGGTTTGCTTTTCTTACTTAATGGCTCATACTCACGATCAAGCTCAACATGGAGGTGATATGTCTCTCTCCTATATCTCTTTGGTGATGATTCAAACACCAATGTGTCCCTTTGTGATGTTGATTTCACCTCACCAGCCCATTCATGGTGTTGATTCTACCCGAGTCATCCCTATTGATTTCACCCTAGTCATCTCTGTTTGTGATGTTGATTCAACTTCATCCATCCTTGTTTGCAATGTTTGTAAAGTTGCTTTCAAAAAAATAATGGAGAATACATGGAAATCTTCCAAACGTAATGTGGTAGGTACAACTCAGGGTGTCATGTAGTCTTGTGGCTCATATTTTGATAAAAAGAGACTATATCATTAAGTCAAATCAATTCAGATACCAGCCAGGTCAATCCTAAGTGGGAATGGTCGGAATACTTCCGCTACGTGGCAGACGCGAGAAGTCCTAGATCACAAACCCCGTAACATTCCATGGGAGTGCCGGGCGGAGCTTTCTAGACTCTCTTTCCGATGGAGTGCTAAGACGTGTCCTGAAAGGGAACATGTGGACATGTTATAGAGGAGCCCCCTTAGGTTGATCACCGTAGGATGAACCCCCCAAGGACAAGTCCCCTCATGTTGAGGGCCACTACTTGTAATCTTCCTTGATGAGTGCCACAAGGGATTCACTAGTAGTAATAAAGAGACATCACCTACGTGCAAGAAATATATGAAAATACCCCTTATCTACCCCCTATTTATGGGACCTTACCTTATAAAATGTACCTTCCTTCCCTTAAATAACCCCCTCCCTTACACTCACGTGGTACCATATGGTAAACCCTAGTGGACCCCCCGAGGATGAGTGCATGGCCCAACTTGCAACTGTCCCCTCCTCACTAGCACCTTCTTGCACCTCTATCTCCATCTCATCTCCTCAACATCCACTGGTGCTCCATCATATACTCAACAAGTACTCAGTAGTGATGGGGGAGGTAGTAGTGGTCCCTGCCAAGGCACTTGTATCTTTGAGAGGGCAGTGGCAAGTTGTGGAGATGGACTACTAGACATTGGAGTGCTTGCTTGCCATTGAAGCTCACACTTTGTAATTTCTTCTTTGCTAAAGGATGTTGATATAGGGAACTATTAAGAGTTTGAAGTCAAGAAATTCAAAGTCAGTGTCATTCAATTTTTTGCATCTACAGTTGTTGAGTGCCATAAGAAGGAGGTGTTGCAAAGAGATGAGTTTGTAAGAGAGAGAGATTGTAGAGGAGGCACATTGAGACAAGAGCAAGTAAGGGCTCTAGAAGAGGCAAAAAATACTATACAAGATCATAACGAGGCCATGGAAAAAGTGGTGGAGAGGGTACTGTAGAGATTGAAAGATCTTTGGTATGATATAGAGAAAGCATGTAAATTCTCCAATCTCCCTCCCCCCATCCCAACATCAACCCTGAGGACAACATCGCCCTCCTCATGGACAACCTATCGGCACTCACAGCCAAGAATCCTCTTGAAGATTCCACTCCTACCCTTGAGGAGATCCTTGAACCTAGCTTTCAAGGCCTCTGCCTTGTAATTTTTTGGTACTTGTTCACCACTTTGTAAATGGAAATGGAAATGCAACAATAAAAAAAAGAAAGGTCTGCATATTATATATTACTATACTTATTGATATTTATTTGATGGTATGGTCTTTCTTGAGTACAAAGGCATCGTGAAATGTTTATCTTTCTTTTAGAAAAATACATGTGTTTATAATTGTAAAAATACTAGTTATTTTGATTATAATTTGGGCTAATTGAAGTTTTTATCGTGTGTAGTGAACCCCATGAGGGTTACCACTAAGCAAAGGAGGCCCCTCCCTAGGTTGAAGGGCCCCACCTTGTTTGACATTCACCCTCATGTGCACTAAACAATGTATGGATCACCATTGATGAGCAAGAGAGGCACCTCTTTGGGGCGATGGGACCCATATTGCTTAGTCCTAACTCTTTAAGTCTAGGTTATTTAAATTTAGTGCCATTCTCAACAATATCTAGCTCTTATGTGTTTTTCTCATGGCCCAAAGTAGACTAGAACACACTAATATGAGAGATTACTCAAATGAGGAGCAAGTATTGTGGGACTACCAAATTTGGCACTCAAAAGTAGCAAGACTACCAATAATGGTACAGTGAGAAAAATAGTAATGGTATTAAGAAAATATCAAAAACTACTAATTTTAGTACCTTAGGATAGAGAAAACCACTAGTAAAGATAGTTTTGGATAGAAGTATGGAATGATTTTAGATTCAAAATAAGTATTGAGAGCTAGGGAATGTACTATCTAAATGTGAATTGTGATGCTTAAAATTCAACCTATTCTACTTTAAATTTGTACACCTTATGTTCTATTTCTGCATTCTCACTCTCTATCTCTGCCAATCTCACTGTCATTGCAGCAGTTGTATCTCTTTATAAGAGTCAGGCTAGCTTCATTTTGTGATTGCTAAGTGTAGATGGACTTGTTAGGTGATGATGACATGTATCTTTATCTCATAGTCCAAGCCTTGATTCTAGGTGTATCTCCTTGAATCTTCCAAGTAGACACCCGCCATCTTGTAACGGTGCAGTCCTCAAAGATAGCTCTATTGGGCTGCTAATGACAATGCAGATGTACAACATTGTTTGATATTACTTACACATGAATCTCTTATATTTTCTTATTGGGACCTGGTAGACATCAAGAGAGTAGTTAGAGATAAAGTAGTGCAAACAATTCCTTTGATCATGAGAATGTAAAGCATGATAAACAATGTAAATAACAATGCATCTTTTCATTGACATAGAAGCTAAATGAAGTAGGAAGTTGGATGTCTTCATTGTTCAATTCCTTCCTCAATTGTCAAAATGTGTACATTGACCCTACATTCATAATGATCAAAATTTCACCATCCAACTAAACATCAATATCTTGTAATGAATTTCTAGAAAACTCCATCATGTCTTGGTCTAGTGGAACTAATTTTCCACAAACATGATGCCATCTTCTATACAAAAATTACATGATGAAGTTTTGAGTGGAAATCATGTACGTGTAGACAATAGTATCTAGTTGCACCTTGCAAAGGATTCCTTCTTGTACCTTTGTATCCTAGCGTACGTCTGTAAACTTTAGGATATTGTTTGCATCTAGGCAATTCACTCTAGAAACATGATTCCTAAGGTCTTGACTTTATTACTAGAGAAGAAGTCCACGAGAATGGCTAAGGCATAAAAGTGGATATTTTTCTTTGAGACTACTTAAAATGTTGGGCTTTAGGTATTTCTACACCTCATGAAATATTTTTCACCTATAACTATTCCTTACTCTAGAATTTGGTAACGGCCATTTCTTACTTTTGAAGTTCTGAAGGGGAACGCTAAATAGGGCTTCCCATCTCTCACTGGATGAAGTTGGTATGTAAAAATGGTCGTAAAAAAGAATATGCCCCTCTTAGCTAGTGGCACTTTGTTCCTCCCCTTATATACACATAAATCATAAAGGGAAAGAACTCATGAGAATATCACCTAGACTTGGCTACAAGAAGCTTCTGTGTAGCAAGAGGCCCCCTTTAGATACTGCGTTGAATATGTTAAGTGTAGCACTAAAACAAAAAACCATTAACTACACCCGTACCAAACAAAGAAATTTTCCTCTTAGCCTAATGAGATAAACCATTTCATTTCAAAATAAATGACCCTGTTGGTATAACAAAATCAAGCAACTCTCTACAAGAACAAAGAGCCTTCTTGGCCTAGCAAAATTAACTAATAAAGCACACCATTTAGCATCCTATTGCTAAAAACAAACACTTGCTCCCCACATAAACCATACAACCACATATTTAGGATTTTAAAAATTTTCATAAAGTTTGTGAATTCTTAAGGTGATTAAGAGTTGGACACATGGTCAAATCTTATCCTCTTGAAAGTCAAATTTTCCCTAGATACTATATAAGCAATCCCCCCAAGGTCCACTCTTAAATATGGGGTTAAGATTTAGTCACTTGGTCAAATATCTATTCCTTACTTGAAAGTGAAACTTGGGATATTTTCAAATTCTTTAATATGGTATTATAATGAAGCACAACACTAGATGGAGTGGATGGCCATTTAGGCCCTAATTAAATGCATCAAATTATTAGTGAATCTGCCTACATAAATAGCAAGGGGTGTTTGAAAAATATGCCATTGAACGATCCAATGCATCCATGATAGAATATGAAGAGGGTCAATCACTACCTAGCTCATAACCCATACTAACCATCAGTGACCAAAATAGGACATACCAACAAGCAGCCCCCATAAGATCCCTAAACTAACATGAGGAGGTAATTTAAAAACCCCTCAAGACCACAGTTAAGAAAGACATCTTCAACAAAGGCATAATTAGTCAAGGAATCTGCAAAGCAATTCCACTATAAGGGAATCTGCTAGCAAGTCACTACCTCAAAGATTTCAAGGGCATCCAAGGTTGCACAATGGTATATCCTTTATTGAGATGTAAAGAGAGAATATATATAGATACGCGAGAGGGAGAAAAGAGATACACCATGTACACTCCCAAAGGCTATTTCATATTGATCACAATCTACATATATATAGGTGAGACCATAGGGTGAGCTATATATAGCTCCAACACCCCCACTCAAAAAAAGGTCTCTAGCTACAAATGAAAAAACCCTTGGGGAGCACAAGAGGGAAAAACTCGATCTCTAATATATAAATGTACAACCGTGATCAAGAAGGATTATTGTGTGCATGTAAAGTGAATTTGTGCATGTGAAGTGAAACTGAATATGTATGAATAAAGATGACCAAGAGGTCCAAGGTGTATGTGCATGTGTAAAGTGTATGGTGCTTAAGATTATGTAGAATGACACTACAATGTCATAGTAGATTATTTCCCAAATATTGAAGTTGAGACAACTCAAAGTTCCGAGTGCAACAAAGTGAAGCATACTTCATTGAGTCCTTTGGTGAGTATATCTACAATCATCTGATCACTTGGACAATGTTCAATCATGATCGTACCTTTCTTTAATTCATATCAAACATAATGATAATGCAGTGCAATATGTTTAGACTTGCTATATTCAATCATGATCTTGACTTTCTTTCCCCTGACTGACAGACTGGGGTATTTATTAGGTGAACAAGATCACTCTTTCTCAAGGATATTGGACTACTACACTTAGGAGAATACCTCCTATTTGATTTCAAATCGTTGTCTAGCCCTTTCAACTCTTTCTTGTCATTGGATATTGGTTTGATGATATGCTCTTTGGCATAAACTAATTGATTAGTCCCTATCAACCAAGATTCATAACCGTTGCCACTTATTAGTGGCGGCCTACGACAAATGCAACAATTATCAGGATCTAAAACAAGCCCAACACTAGCTCTAATGTGCTCATGGCTAGGAGCTTCTAGAGGCTATACAATAGTCTAAATAAATCACATATTTGTATCAATTTGCAAACATAGAGATTCTTAAAATCTCGATTGACATGCACAAAGAGCTTCTCAGTAGAATGATGTGGTTCCTATGGCTCTCCTACACCCAAGGATTAGCCCCAGGATGCACTATCTTATACATAGAACACAAGCCTAATAAATTTTTTTCCTAAATAAAAATGTATCGATCCAAGAGACTATATATATTTCTCACTTAATCAGTTTCCCAACATGTTGTACTATCCTACAGCAAAATGAAATCTTACACTCTCAACGTTGGTCATCACCTAGACATACAATTGCAATGTATCCAAGAATTTATCTTCTAATACCATATTTAGATTGCAGATGCAAAGTGTATGGCACTCTATGCCCAAATAATTTAACTAAAAAACTAGCCAATGTGAACTGCATAAATAATATTTTCATGATTTCTTTCTATAGTGTCGTGTTGTGTTAGTAAGGAACAACACTGGGCTAACTTGTGCTACTAAATCTCTTAAAATTTATATAAACCATGTCCTATATACTAAGATATGCAAAGAAATCAGCAATCCAATCAAATATTTTTTCATACTCCACACCCTCTTATCGTTTACATTCAGATTGCTTGCATAAATGTAAGGAGATTTCGTTGACAACTTTCCATAAAAATAAACTCTAAATATATACATTTTAACATATAATAAAGACAAATTGAGAAAAACCCTCATGCTTTATATTCATTACACAATCATAAATATTCTCTTAATTTTATATAATTTTTAATGAGCTAAATCCATTTTTTTTGAATTTCTCCCCTTCATCTTACTATTTTACATGATTTTTTTCATGTATTTCAATATAAATTATTGAGATTTTTTTTATTTTTCTAATTTTTATGAGTTATGTGAAGTGTGATTCATCAACATACTCATTTTTATACCATTTGAATATCATTTGATCTCAAAATTCCAAGAACAATCCCATTTTTTATTAAATCCAGTGTTTTCGATTTTGTGATTCTATTGTTTTTAATATACACAAAGAAAAATGTATGACTTTCAAAAATTTCAAACATCAAAGACATATTTCAATAATTTTCAACAATTTATTCATCATATGCAATAACAATTTATCATAAAAATCAAATAAAGATCACTTACTTGGAAATTCACATATGTACTTATCGTAATTTGAGAACATGGAGCCATTGATGCCTTTTTTGAGTTGCCACACTGATATACCCAAACCACCCAATCTACATGTCATTATGCTTTTGAACCATTGTCCATCATGATTCATCAAATCAACCCTCCCTCTCTCTCTCTCATACATAACCATGTGAACAAGGAACAAAGAGGAGAGAGAAATAAGAGAGAGAAATATTGACATTGTATCTCTTTGTTTACTATATCATTTTATGCGATGTTTGAGGCAATGGTTAGTGAAGAAATGATGGAGCTCATCGCCTAGAGGATGGAGAAGATTGTTGTAGTTCACTACAAGGATATTCACCAATAACGACGAGCAATTCGATGCAAATTAGCGGCGTTGCTATTTGCATCACAAATATCGATGGTACTAAAAAAAAGGGCCGAAACCTGAGCATGGCAATTTACTGCGAAGAGTGAAAGAGAGAGTGAAATAGATCTTGTGTTTGGGAGGGAGAAGGAGAGAAAGAGAGAAAGAGAGAGAAGAAGAGCTTCTCACCGCTGCCACTGCTAGTCACGAAGAAGAGAAGGAAGTGCACAAAGGGCGAAGATGAGCCGCCATCGCGAAGAGGAGACAAAGAATCCATCATTGGGCCTTTGCGGTGAGTGCATTGCTCCCTTTTGGTTTGTTATTGTTCATTCTCCTTCTCTTTTGTTTGTTTTTGTAGAGAATGAGGTGCATTGAGGGAGAAAGAGAGGAAATGCGAGAGGGAGAAGAAGAAAGAAAAAGGAAGAAAGAACAAGAGAAAATAAACATGAAACATAATAAAGAAGGACAGCAATAGAGAGAGAGAGAGGGAGGGAGAGAAGAGAATGAATGAGACAACACGAGGGGGTAGAGAAAAATGATGAGAGGGTTTGCTCTTGTTCTTTAATTTCTTCTTTTTTTCTTTGTTTTTTTAACAATGATGTGCATTGAGGGAGAAAGAGAGGAAATGAGAGAGGAAGAAGAAGAAAGAAAAATGAAGAAAGAACGAGAGTGAGAGGGAATAAACATGAAACATAATAAAGAAAGAGAGAAATAGAGAGGGGGAGGGAGGGAGAGAGGAGAATGAATGAAAAAATACGAGGGGGTAGAGAAAAAAAAGAGAGGGTTTGTTCTTGTTCTTTATTTTTTTTTTTGTTTTTTTTTTTTACAATAATGTGCATTGAGGGAGAAAAAGAGGAAATGAGATAAGAAATGAGAGAGGGCGGAGAATGTTGTGCATTGAGGGAGAACGGTAGGAAACAAGAGAGGGAGAAGAAGAAATGAAAAGGAAGAGAGAATGAGAGAAAGAGAGAATAAACATGAAAGATAACAAATAAATGGGAAAAGAGAGAGAGGGGGAGGGAGGGAGGGAGGGAGAGAGGAGAATGATTGAAAAAACATAAAGGGGCGGAGAGAAACAAAGACAGGGGCAACAAAGAAAGAGAGAGAGAGAAAGAAAGATAGAAAATAAGAGAAGGAGAAGAAGAAAGGAAGAGGAAGAGAGAAATGGCCGTCGCGTCTGTTGTACTCTCATGTTCTAAAACTATTGAGCAATATATGAAAGGTGGGGTGGTGAATGTACTAGTAACAGTAGCACTAGCAGAGAGAGAGAGAGATTTTTTGTTAAAGGTGCACCTTGGGTGTGTTCCACGCTTTGGGAAGGCACGGAAGACCAAATGGAAAATGATAAAGGTCTTGATGTTCAAGATTGTGAGACGTATCTTAATCAACGTGTCCCGTGTTCTTGCTGTCAATGCAAGATGGCAACCAAATGAAAATATCGATTGTCTATAGAATACGTACGATGCTTTGATGAGTTTCAATCGGAGATCGTTGATTAGGTGATCTTAGACTTTGAGAAAATGGTAAGAAAAGTGTATATCAATCATGCATTATATTCAGAAACTAATTGAATATCATATACAAAAATATTAGATGTGGCTGTAAAATTTATTACAAGGAGGTGACATCTCATCCCAAGAGTGCACCTATTGCGGCCAGTTAGAAGAGTTTGTGGGCATCCCATGGATGGAGTGTTTGAGCCAATCCACCACTTGGAAGGCTCTACCCAGTCTATATCATCAATACTAGAGGAGACACGTAGCCTTTCAGACTTTCCTACAATCTTGGAGCTTGAGATGGAGGCAATGATCGATGCATTGATGCCCATGAATGCCAAGACATTTGATCTGCCTAAAGAGAAAGCATCCATACCATTATATGATGGGTGCCGAGTATCTCGCTTGAAAACACTACTTGCACTCCTAAGTCTGCAAGCAAAATATGGGTGGAGCAATGCGAGTGTGACCAAGTCGTTTAGGTACCTTCTACATACACTTCATTGATTTCTTTTCGGTACCATTATTTAAAAAATTTGTGCTTTTTCAAGGTGTTTTACGATTTCTTTTTAGGTTGCTAAAGTATCATATGACCACTTGCAAATACCATGCGAGTCTCATGATGATGCGTGATATGTTTTAGAACAGCCTCGGGGGGGTCACTCATGAATATATGTACATATAACGTGAGCTCAAAATAAGGGGTTTTTAAAATAGCCAATGCACAGGGGATGGTAAATCGAGGCAGCTCAAAATTTTTATATATTTTTTACATACAAAAGGGTGTCATATAAATGGATTACTTATAGATTGAATAGAAAAGGGTTGTGTTTTATTTAAGAAAAATTCGTAGATTAGGATATTTATAAATAGGCCCTGAATGCACATTATATAGAGAATATATATATAGTGAACCCCCCAAGAGAACATCTTGGCATGGACTACAACAACATCCATGCATGTGTCAACGATTGCACGCTATTTCGAGGATAGTACGAGATAATGGAGAAATGTCCAAAGTGTGGTGCTCATAGGTATCGACAGGACTTGCAAGGCCAAACCATCCCTCAAAAAGTTCTTAGACACTTTCCACTCATCCCCCGTATACATCACATGTTTCCTACGTCAAGCTTGGTGAGCTTGACAACATGGCATGCACAGAATAGATCCACAGATGGAGTCCAATAGCAGTGGATTCACATGCACGGAGCCATATTGACTCTACATTTCAAGGCTTTGCACGAGAGCCAAGTAATCTTTGGCTCACTCTAGCTATGGATGGCATAAACCCATTTGGTCTCTACTCAACTTCTTATAGTGTGTGACCTGTAGTCCTTCTTAACTACAATATCCCACCATGGCTTTCTATGAAGAAAGGACACCTGATTCTTACCTTGCTTGTTTTTTGCCGCTATAAAGCCAAGAATATGGATGTCTATCTCCATCCATTAGTCGATGAGCTTAAGATCTTGTGGGAGGAGGGGGTCGTCATGGAAGATATGAGCAAGCACGATGGTCAACGGTGTTACGTGAGCGGTGATCGAGAACTAATCTCACTCACAACCCGATAACGAGATGTAAAGGAGTGCCGGTTAGGGTAATTGACTTTGTCGAATGCACAACACAACTTGGAAAATTTAAATATTCGACGAAACTCACAACCACATAAGATAACTCACAAAGAAAGTATCCAAAATTTTGACAACAACCAAATAAATTATATTCTCATACCTTAATAGCCTCGATCTGAAGCTTGGCACCACAAAGTCTAACTTCTTCCTTTTCCACAATAGCACATCCAAAAATCTCTCGCATGCGACCCTCCTCTCACATCTCTCACAATATGACAAGAAGATCCAAGGGAAAGGGGCCCCTAACTCTCCACTCTCCTCTCCTTTTATAGTTTTACATCCTCCCTTACGTTGAATTATGCTTTTGCTTTCCCAAAAAGCCTTAGGCTTTTTACAAGGTGAAACATTTACATGCTAAGGCACATTTTTTTAAAGCTTCAAAAGCTTAAGCATTATAAAATAGCCTTCAAAGCTATTAAAAACTCCATGCCTTTCTTGATGCGTTTTTTTGGCTCGTGAGATGGTTCATGTCTTTGGAAACTAAAACTCTGACTCACACACACACAACAC
This sequence comes from Lygodium microphyllum, assembly GCF_053477565.2. NCBI lineage: Eukaryota > Viridiplantae > Streptophyta > Polypodiopsida > Schizaeales > Lygodiaceae > Lygodium > Lygodium microphyllum. The sequence continues at coordinate 179,084,517 of NC_141135.1, forward strand.
CAACACAGACAAGGCGTCCTCCATTACGGCTTCTGTCAAAACGACTTTGCTGCCTTTTCCCCCTTTCTTTTTCCATTTCACCTTGGGAAGCCCTGCAGAATCGGAATACCATCATGAATTGAGCAACTACTGCTGCATTCCACTACTCTCTCTCTCTCTCTCTGCTCTCTGTGTAAGCCTGTCTCTGATGAAACGGAACAGATCTGCATTTCCCAGTGCCCTCCAAGCTTCACTGGAGAGACAGGCGGCACCATGATGAAACTCTCTCTCTCTCATATATATGTTGAAGCTTTCTCGATGTGCCTCCTCAATGGTCTCCTTGTGTGTCTACGCATCATTTGCATTGCACATGATCCAGCAGGAAAACACATTAAGGATTTAAAGCCTTTGATATCTGTACTATTGGCCTGGAATATCTCTTGCTTCTAGCAAGTAATCCCCTGGATATAGGGGATAGGAGACTATAAGTTGGGCTCATGTACCTAAAAACAGAGTACACACAGCACTCGATCAGCCATCTTCATGAATACAACTCCCCTTTGTTCTTCTGACAAAGCCACATCTCCTCCTGACATAGCCATCCTTCATCCTAACATCCTGCGTAGCCACATTTCAAGAAAACTGCTCTCCATTATCCTGACTTGCACAGTCTCTCTTATTAGGATGGCATACATTTTCTTTCCTCCATAACCACAAATCATGGAGCGGCTTCTACTAGACTATGCGCTAAGCCGCTTTCTGTCATGAAACTAGCTATGGACACAAAAATAGGCATTTCTGCTGTCTAATCTGCAGAAGTTCCAGCAGTTAAGATGCATAACCCTCAAAGGGACAACCGAAATAGAAATGCCACTTTGTTTGTGAACTAACAACATTACTACTTTTTCTTACTTCATTTCACCATTATTTCATCACGACAAACTCAGGCGAATGGCTCTGCAGCTCAAGCACAAGCCTTATCCTCACCTTTCTGTGGGAAACCCTGGTTTGCTGCCAGCCAGTCCACAATCATAAAGCCATAGACACTGTAACACTATTGTTTACCACATAGTACAGCATTCTATGTGTACTGGGCATTGAATACACATAGCCCAATTCAGAAGAAATTCCACACTGGTACAAACACACCCACAATGTTCCCCTGGAAATTTCATTGATACATAGAACAATCCTTGTACAGCTTGCATGAGGATCACAAAACATGATCTTAAACCTTTGCACATTCTTTCAATGATCTGAAGTCCAGATATGAGCCCACTAAATCGCCCTTAGTTTCTTGTTTGTCTTGCCTCTCTTCTTGCCATGCATAATCTAGATCA